>NC_060179.1:60890499-61217999 GCF_021184085.1 Oncorhynchus gorbuscha | reverse complement strand
GAGGTTGCAGAGCACCAGCCAGCAGCTTCCTCTGGAGGTCCCCCCATCACTCCAAGCAGAGCCTGCCAGAATCAAAGCACATAGGAATCAGTTCCAGATATTAGAAAACCACTACCTCTGTACTTGCGGCAGGCAGCTCTGGAGCAATGAATGATAAATAAGCCCTACTGTACTTTAAGCTTGCAGCACCCAGAATAAAATATTTAATTTATCTGGGTCTGCATCCCAAATGGCACCACATTCCGTTTATAGTGCACTAGGATTGACCAGTGCCCATATGGAATATGGTGCCATTTGGGATGGCGCATCAGATCAAGACAAGGGACATCCTGGGTACATTTAGTCTGCTGAATGCTTTCCCAGGCAGCAGGGCAGCACAGAACAATACAGGGTGGAAAGACTCAGAAACACAGGCCCCTCCATTCTCTACAACGTTGTGTTATGACATTACCAGGGCCATATCTGGTTTCCTGGATCCCACTCGAGCTGCCCCAGCCACGGGCCTGCCACGGGCCACGGGACGGCGAGGCCTGCTTCTGATTGGTGAGTCCTGGGGGTGGGCGTGGCAGCTGCTGGGACTGTTGGTTGCGATTGGTCTTCCACATCTTGTTGTGTCCAATGGGCTCAGGGGGCCAGCTGGTCTTATACTCTGTGTAATTTGCTGTGAGTAACAGGAAATAAACTAGAGTCAGAACTGCCTCTGTTATAACCGCACACGTGGCGGATGGAACACACAGAAAAACTAAACGAAGACAGAGTTGAAACTTGATTTACTGAATGATACAACAGCTGAAACAGTATATGAGTGAAAAAAGCAGAGAAACACTACTGAGTGAATGTGTAACACTTTCAGTGAAAGGCACATTAGGACATTCATAAACCATACATAACACATTTACAGCAATACTGTGAGTGTTTTCCAGTCTGCTACCTGAGTTGTGTGCGTTGTTGAGGGGGCTGTCTGAGGCACTGTAGGGCCAGGCACCAGGTGAAGGCAGCAAGGTGTTCAGGGAGGGGTTGGGTTCTGAAACAAACACCACAAGCTTAGCTAGCATCAACACACATGTATTATTATCACAACCTGATGTTTAACTGACTGATGCATGTATTGATGGGTATGATTTCAATGTTCAGTTTTTCACTTTGTGAGAACACGGAGGGTTGACATTATACTTATGTAATGTGTTACTGTTAAGTAATAAGTAATGTCAGGTCAGCTGGTCTCAGCAACTAGTGCTCGGAATGTGGACTTAGTCATAGAAACAGGAGTAACTCTGCTTCAATATAGGTAAGTACCTGTGTTGTCTCTTAGCAACTGGTGCTCTGTGTCGTTGAGGCTGGACGGCCCAGGGATTCCCATCATGCTCCCTGGGGTCATGTAGGGATCAGACTCGGGGTCGATGCTCTGGATCCCCTTCCAGGGCACGCCGGGCTGGAACTCTGACATCACAGACAAACATAGAAGAATTCTGGATTAGAATGGCAGGTACAGTATTGAGTAGCTTGGATGAAAGGTGCCCATATCAAACGGCCTGCTCCTCAGTCATAGTTGCTAATATTTGCATATTATTAGTAGTATTGGATAGAAAACACTCTGAAATTTCTAAAACTGTTTGAATGATGTCTGTGAGTATAACAGAACTCATATTGGTAGGTAAAATCCTGAGTTGAAATCAAAACAGGAAGTCAGAAATCTGAGCTTGTATCTATTCAGAGTCCCCAATGAAATCCCCTTGAGATATGAATGATGTTGCACTGCCTAGGGGTTCCACTTGATGTCAACCATCAATATAAATTATAATGAGGCTTCTATGTTGTTGTGGGAGTGAATGAGAACAGAATATATCAGATGTCCATCAAGCAGCCATTTTGTGATCGCCCTTTTTCCTCATGGTAGTCACTTGCGTTCCATAGCTCACAAAGACAAGAAAGAATACTCCGGTTGTAACTTTATTGGAGCTATATGTTGAAAACATCCTAATGATTGATTCTGTACTTAGTTTGAAATGTTTCTTCGACCGGTAATATCACTTTTTGAAGTTTTTGTCCGATATAATAATGACCAGAATTAGTATACCAAACGCACTAACAAAAGAAGGTATTTGGACAGAAATAACGGACATTTTCATTTATTGCGGACCTGGGATTCCTGGAGTGCTTCGTGATGTAGATCAAAGGTAAGGGCATATTTATCATGTAATTTCATGTTTATGTTGACGCAATCTTTGCGGCTGTGGTGTTTTTACTTTTGAGCGCCGTCTCAGATTATTGCATGCGTTTCTTTTCCCGTAAAGTTTTTTTGAAATCTGACACAGCGGTTGCATTAAGGAGAGGTATATCTATAATTCCATGTGTATAACTTGTATTACCATCTACATTTATGATGAGTATTTCTGTTGAATGATGTGGCTATGCAAAATCACTTGATGATTTTGGAACTGGTGAATCTAACGCGCCAATGTAAACTCAGATTTATTTTATATAAATATGAACTTTATCAAACAACACATGCATGAATTGTCTAACATGAAGTCTTATGAGTGTCATCTGATGAAGAAAATTCAAGGTTAGTGATTAATTTTCTTTATTTCTGGTTTTTGTGAATGCTATATTTTGCTGGAAAATGGCTGTGCTTATTGTGGTTTGGTGGAGACCTAACATAATCGTTTGTAGTGCTTCGGACACTTTGGTGGGATTAACAACGAGAATAGCTTTAAAATGATATAAGACATGTATGTTTTAGGAATTGTAATTATGAGATTTCTGTGGTTTGAATTTGGCGCCCTCTATTTTCACTGGTAGTTGTCATATCGATCCCGGTATCGGGATTGCAGCCATAACAGGTTAACCCTAGTCACAGAGAGTTGCAGGCTTCTGTTCCAGCCCAACACTAACTGATTCAGGGGATTTGATCAAATCAGGTGTGTTAGTGGTGGGATAGAACAATCCCTGCACATTCAGTTGATATTTAGAAGGGCCACTCACCAGGAGGCCAGCTGGACGTGCCCTGGGGCTTGGAGCCCATCTTGTTCCCAGGAGTACGGTGCCAGTTGTCCCCCTGTGTGGGCATACCTAGCCCCTCCCCTCCCATCATGTCATACTGGGAATATGGCGAGCCCCCCCTCCTCATAGGGGTGGACATAGGACCTGAAAGAGAGAGGGGGATGGAAGAGAGGGGGAAGAGAAGACCATGAGATGAAGAGAATAAAAAAATAAAGTCAGATGAAAAAGCAGCTGATGGGTTGACAATGTTGGCATGTCATACTTCCATGTAATTAATTCAGTACACTCACTACAGAATAAGGGCGTTCGCTCTCACCATTTTTGTGGAGGCTCTCAGGAAGGGAAGGGGCAGGAGAGTGACCCTCCATCATCCATTTGAAGCGGGATTGCTGCCCCCCCACGTCCTTCATGCCCCCTGGGCCCCCCACCACCGAGCCCCCCATGTCCAGACCAGACATGTTCACTCCTCCACTGTACCCTAGGTGGGGGGCAGCAGAAAGGTGTCAGAGCTGATGGCAGGTGGCATGTACAATGACTCAATTACATGCAGAGTGTCAGTCAGTATGCAATGAAAATCCACAAGACGGTCTACATTGTTAGTGGTTTGTATTGACAATAATATATTCTAGTTAGGAATTTTAGGAATGTTCTCCCAGGTAAAAAGGGAAATCTCAAGTATGTGACAAGAGATTATTATGCATCCTTTATCTCCATTCATGTCTGTGTGTACACCACTCACCAGAGTAGCCCTGTGTTTTCTGGTGCAGGTCCAGAGAGCCCCCCATGCCTGGATGGGGCAGGGAGTCTGCCATAGGCAGTTTTGGGCCTCCCCCTCCCAGGTGAGAGGGGGACAGTTTGGAGCCCACTCCCACCCCACCGACGCCCTGCTGCTGCTGTTGCCTCTGCTGCTGGAGAATAGCCACGATCCTGGCCAGCTGAGGAGAGAGAGATGACGGATTAGTGGGATTGAAACCCCTGTAAGCAAACACAGCAACATGCGCGCATCACCACAGTCTGACTATCTATGCGATGCTGTGAAAGTAATTCCTCAAGTACAGAGGTTTACCCGAGTCATAGCATGAAATAAGTGGGGTTGTTTCCAATGCAGTAGTATTAGTAGCTGCTGTACCAGAAGTACCTGTTGTGGGTCGGCCTGCTGCCGTACGTTCTGGTATATAGTAGAAGTAGTAGCGGTGCTTGACCTGGACTTAAGTAGGTGCCTGTACTTATTTTGGGTGCAGTAGTAGTAGGGTTGTAACAGTATTATTAAATTTTATTAACTATTTAAAAAAATAAACCTTTATTTAACTACACAAGTTTACATACACTGAGTTGACTGTGCCTTTAAACAGCTTGGAAAATTCCAGAAAATGATGTCATGGCTTAAGAAGGCTAATTGACATCATTTGAGTCAATTGGAGGTGTACCTGTGGCTGTATTTCAAGGCCTACCTTCAAATTCAGTACCTCTTTGCATCATGGGAAAATCAAAAGAAATCAGCCAAAACCTCAGAAAAACAATCGTAGACCTCCACAAGTCTGGTTCATCCTGGGGAGAAATTTCCAAACGCCTGAAGGTACCACATTCTGTACAAACAATAGTACGCAAGTATAAACACCATGGGACCACGCAGCTGTCATACTGCTCAGGAAGGAGACGCGTTATGTCTCCTAGAGACGAATGTATTTCGGTGTGAAAAGTACAAATCAATCCCAGAACAACAGCAAAGGACCTTGTGAAGATGCTGGAGGAAACAGGTACAAAATATATATATCCACAGCCATAATGACCATCGTTATGTTTGGAGGAAAAGGGGGGATTCTGGATGGGGCAGGGAGTTTTTCGACTTGCAAGCCGAAGAACACCATCCCAACCGTGAAGCACGGGGTGACAGCATCATGTTGTGCGGGTGCTTTGCTGCAGGAGGGCCTGGTGCACTTCACAAAATAGATGGCATCATGAGGAAAGAAGATTATGTGAATATATTGAAGCAACATCTCAAGACATCAGTCAGGAAGTTAAAGCTTGGTCGCAAATGGGTCTTCCAAATGGACAATGACCCCAAGCATACTTCCAAAGTTGTTGCAAAATGGCTTAAGGACAACAAAGTCAAGGTATTGGAGTGGCCATCACAAAGCCCTGACCTCAATCCCATGGAAAATTTGTGGGCAGAACTGAAAAGCATGTGCGAGCAAGGAAGCCTACAAACCTGACTCAGTTACACCAGCTCTGTCAGGAGGAATGGGCCAAAATTCACCCAACTTATTGTGGGAAGCTTGTGGAAGGCTACTCTAAATGGTTGACCCAAGTTAAACAATTTAAAGGCAATGCTACCAAATACTAATTGACCCACTGGGAATGTAATGAAAGAAATAAAATCTGAAATAAATACTTCTCTACTATTATTCTGACATTTCACATTCTTAAAATAAAGTGGTGATCCTAACTGACCTAAAACAGGGAATTTTTACTAGGATTACATGTCAGGAATTGTGAAAAACTGAGATTAAATGTATTTGGCTAAGGTGTATGTAAACTTCCGACTGTATATATTTTTGTAGTCGGGACCCGCCGTCCATACTGCCCCCGCTCTGTGTCCGGACCGCCAGTTGAGTATGGGGGAGGGGGAGCGTCAATATTATCAGATGTGCTATTGGCAATAAGCATCACCTGTAGCCTAAATGATGCAGCATAGTGGATATAAAATGTACATAGGTTGAAGCATAAGGTTTGTCCTTATTGTAATTATTATTATTAATAATGTTATTATAAATACATAAATTATTATTCACTCAATTATTTTGTGGGGTTTATTACAAAGTAGGCCTATGTTAATGCTCTTTTAAGATGCCATTGCCACTTTAAGAGCTCTGTTGCGCAGCTGCGCCTAACATATTTGTAAAACGATGCCACTCGCGCAATTGGAAGGAGCAGACAAATATACGTGGTAGCAATGGAAAACTGGGATCCCCCTCTTTCAACAAAGGACAAAACTGCTTTGTTGAGCATTGTCAGAATACATGTTTCCCTCCTATGGCTCTCGCAATTAGAATGCGCCTCGAGAGGAATATTTATCTCGCATAGAACACACAACAAGACGATTTGGTAAATAGGTCAAACTATTCTATAGGGTTGTCTGATTTAAAAAAATATATATATAAAAACATGAGCTGGCGTACACCCAGAGAAAATTATTTTATGTAGAGGTGCTGACTAACGGTGAATAAACTATAAGCTATAAAAAATAGAGTCGCACACTATATATAAATGCCCAGTAATTTATTGGGTAAGTCACCACTGTTTCAGCATCACTGTGCCTTCTTCAGAGTAATGTCAAGAATGTTTGAAGCAGGTTATGTAGAGAAACAGCACAACCAATGACAACAGTGAGGGGTGTGCCATAATTATTAAGTGAATTAGAATGAATTGAGTAAAACTTAAAAAACAATAGTTTATAACATATTGAATATATTAGGCTATTGTTATCATATGGAAACAAATATTGTGCATAATATTAGCATAAACATACATTGTTTAATTAAATGTCACATATATTTAATTGTTTCCTATTTAATAAAAAAATTGTTACATGTAATGCATAATAAGCATCATCAACAGAGGGAACATATTGGGTGTACGCTGATAAGCTGTGGAAAGAAAATATCCATTTATAAGACTTGCTCATAAAAGAGAGAGTTGTTCATTTGGGGCCTGAGATCAAAGTCAATTTCCAGACCACTAGGGGTCAAAGTATGAGATGGGATATCCAGTAAGCCTCCTTTTGAAAAAGTAGGATCTCGATGTTACCTCTCCTTGGTAGCGCAATATGCTCAATGCCTGTGTATTTGAGGGAGGAGATGGGATGGTTAGCTTCAACAAAGTAAGCTGCTACTGGATAGAGCAAAAAGTTCATTCGTACCTCCCTCCAAATGCAATGCATCCATAGAAACCTTCTGCAGGATTGTTGAAAATGATGTAGGTGACCTACTGAAAGACTAACAGAAACACAAATCCTATGATAACTGGAATAGAGACGAGAGAATGGCTCTAGAAGGACTTAAAGTCAGATCCTTCGATTATCATTAAAAACATATGACTATGTGAATGAAAGTTGTGACAACTATCTAAAGGTGACTTCTATATGAATTATAACCCTAACCTAGAATTCCAGCATAATATCTCATCCACAGTGGAAACCTGTTTGGAATCAGGCCAAATCACCAAAATATAATGTGAATTTCTGTGTTAAATTTCCTAAGATAGCAACTTTTTATACAGTCGCTAAATTACAAAAGAAAGTCTCCTCCCCCAGGTAGACCCATTGTAGCAGCAATCGACTGATGTCCAACATTTATAAGTTTGTGGATCACCATATTAAACCGATGGTTGAGAATCTCCCATCTTATTTCAGACACTAGTCACAAGATCTCATTGATAGAGGGCTAAGGAAGGATACCCGAGGGCACCCTGCTGGCCACTTTTGATGTGGAGAGCTTGTACACCAACATCCCACACACTGGAGGCTTGCAGGCGCTACAACACTCCCTTCAGCAGAGAGACTCTACCCTTGCTCTATCCAACAGAAACCCCCCCTACTTTCTAAAATCCTCCTATGGAAGATATACATATATGTCTTTGTGCTCTGGGAAGGAAATCAGCAGTAACTAAATGAATTCCAAACTCGCTCTGAATAATAAAAAATTCACCATGCAGACTGATGAGAAATAAACTATCTGGACTTATGGATCATAAAAGAGCATTACACACAGACGTTTACACAAAGCCCACAATACCCTGCTATGTGTGGATAGTATGAATCCCCTTCCCCTCAAGAAAGGTCTACCATTTAGCAAATTATGCAGGGTTAAACAAATCTGTGGCCACCAGACAGATTTTGACAGCAATTCCAAATGAGAGGCTACAAGGACAAAACTCTTGATGCTGCAATGATGAAAATATCTCAAAAACCAAGAGAGGAAATGCTAAAAACTCAAAGAAGAAAAACACCACAACAGCCTTTTTTCACCAAGTACACCAAGTGTATGGAGGACATGAAAGAAATTGTGAAAAAGCACTGGCATATTCTGCAATCGGACAAAACAATATATATAAAAACATAATCACGCAACTCTTCAAGGAACCCCCACTGGTGGTCTAGAAGCGTGGTCACAATATTGGAGATAGCTTGGTGAGATCTGACCTGCCCACTCAGACACTCTTGACACCCATTCCAAATGGTAACTACAAATGTGGCTATAAGGTCTAAAAATCCCTGTTAGGTGTATCTCATGCAAGACCAAGGCAGTAATCTATTTTATCACTTGTTCATGTGGGAAAGCCTACATAGGACAAACGAAAAGGCAATAAAACAACGCATAGCTGAACACCGCAGCCCCAATCAGGTGTAAGAACATTTGACTATCCAGTAGCAGCTCACTTTGTTGAAGCTAACCATCCCATCTCCTCCCTCAAATACACAGGCATTAAGCATGTTGCTCTACCAAGGAGAGGAGGTAACGTCGAGATCCTACGTCGAGATCCTACTTTTACAAAAGGAGGCTTACTGGATATCCCATCTAAAAACATTGACCGCTGGTGGTCTGAATAAAATATAAATATTTTCTCCAGACGATTTGAGGGAGTGCACACATGCAGCTATTCTGTGTTGAGCAGTTAACAAAGAAACAGCTACTCCTATACACTTAATTTAGAGTTATTAATGTGACTTTAGTTCTACAAATGTTGGGCTATATGTTTTGTCGTTCAATACATTGTAAGGCCGCATGATGAGACTAATGATGATTTGAAAAAAGTCGATTGAAAGGGACGAGTTCGGCTTTGTTTTTTGCGAAGGGTGTACACACTCCAATAGTCTCATTTACAATTTGACAAGCACTTGATAATGCCTCGAATTTCAGGGCAGTATGCCCTTTGTGGCTCAGCAAAAAAAAAAGAAGTGTCCTCTCACTGTTAACTGCGTTTATTTTCAGCAAACTTAACACATGTAAATATTTGTATGAACATAAGATTCAACAACTGAGACATAAACTGAACAAGTTCCACAGACATGTGACTAACAGAAATTGAATAGTGTGTCCCTGAGCAAAGGGGGGGGGGGGGGGGGTTCAAAATCAAAAGTAACAGCCAGTATCTGGTGTGGCCACCAGCTGCATTAAATACTGCAGTGCATCTCCTCCTCATGGACTGCACCAGATTTGCCCAGTTCTTGTTGTGAGATATTACCCCACCTCTTCCACCAAGGCACCTGCAAGTTCCCAGACATTTCTGGGGGGGGGGGGGGGGGTGGCCCTAGCCCTCACCCTCCGATCCAACAGGTCCCTGACGTGCTCAATGGAATTGAGATCCGGGCTCTTCGCTGGCCATGGCAGAACACTGAATTTCCTGTCTTGCAAGGAATCACGCAAAGAACGAGCAGTATGGCTGGAGTCATTGTCATGCTGGAGGATCATGTCAGGATGAGCCTGCAGGGAGGGTACCACATGAGGGAGAAGGATGTCTTCCCTGTAATGCATAGCGCTGAGAACAAGCTCAGTCCGATGATGCTGTGACACACCACCCCAGACCACGACAGACCCTCCACCTCGATCCCACTCCAGAGTACAGGCTTCGGTGTAACACTCGTTCCTTCGACGATAAACGCGAATCCGACCATCGCCCATGGCGAGACAAAACCGCAACTTGTCAGTGAAGAGCACTTTTTGCCAGTCCTGTCTGGTCCAGCGACGGTGGTTTTATACCCATAGGTGACGTTGTTGCCGGTTATGTCTGGTGAGGACCTGACTTACAACAGGCCTACAAGCCCTCAGTCCAGCCTCTCTCAGCCTATTGCGGACAGTCTGAGCACTGATGGAGGGATTGTGCGTTCCTGGTGTAACTCGGGCAGTTGTTGTTGCCATCCTGTATCTGTCCCGCAGGTGTGATGATCGGATGTACCGATCCTGTGCAGGTGTTGTTACACGTGGTCTGCCACTGCGAGGACGATCAGTTGCCCATCCTGTCTCCCTGTAGCGCTGTCTTAGGCGTCTCACAGTACAGATGTTGCAATTTATTTCCCTGGCCACATCTGCAGTCCTCATGCTTCCTTGCAGCATGCCTAAGGCACGTTCACGCAGATGAGCAGGGACCCTGGGCATCTTCCTTTTGGTGTTTTTCAGTCAGTAGAAAGGCCTCTTTTACTATCCTAAGTTTTCATAACTGTGACCTTAATTGCCTACTGTCTGTAAGCTGTTAGTGCCTTAACGACCGTTCTACAGGTGCATGTTCATTAATTGTTAAGCGTTTAAACCATTTACAATGAAGATCTGTGAAGTTATTTGGATTTTTATGAATTATCTTTGAAAGACAGGGTCCTGAAAAAGGGACGTTATATAGGCCTATGGGCTAGGCTACATGAGGTGAGCGAGTATGATTCAAACAAGTTGACAAGAATAGGCATCGTTTCTTATGCTGGGAATTATTCACAAGTGATTGGCTAATATTGTCACCCATAACACTATTTTTGATTTAATCTTGCCTTTACATATACTTAGTAATATATGTGACATGTGTTTTGATTTAGAGTCAACCATTATCAAGCACCTGTATCAAAACAAGGAAGAGGAAAAAATACATGTCATCTATGCATTTAAATAGCGAACGGAGGACTTTTCCCCGTGGTTTATTTTCATGCCAGCCAGGTAGGGTATTATCCTTTCTTAAATATAAGCAATGTACTTAATATTAGGAAAGTTAAGAAATAAATATAGTAGGCCTAGCCTATAGAAAGCTGATGGGATCCTATTTTTATTACCGGCAATCACTCGGTTTTCTCCCGCAACTACATAGCCTATAGAAATGTTGCTCAACATGAGCTCATGGGCTCTCATGAAGTGTTTGATTAGATTTTCAAAGACATTTGCATTGATGTCAGAGTGATTTGAGGGACAATAGAGTGCTGAGTACCAGGCAGTTAGCAAGTTTGGTAGACTACTAATGACCAGCAGCAGCATCAGAGCTTGGAGAAGCCTAATTACCAGGACTAAATGGTCATGTGGAATTTGACTGCCTTCATGACTGGTGACAGCCGGTAATACGGTCACCGCAACAGCCCTTGGTGTGACCACCATTTGCCTCATTCAGCATGATACCTTCTTTGCATAGAGTTCATCAGGCTGTTGATTGCAGCTTGTGGAATGTTGTCCCACTCTTCAATGGCTGTGCGAAGTTGTTGGATATTGGCGGGAACTGGAACACATCGACCCAGAGCATCCCAAACATGCTCAATGGGTAAAATGTCTGGTGAGTATGCAGGCTTCAAGGAATTGTATAAAGATCCTTGTGACGTGGGGCTGTGCATTTTCATGCTGAATGGAACGACAATGGGCCTCAGGATCTATTCACAGTATCTCTGTGCTTTCAAATTGCCATCGATAAAATTCAATTGTGTTCGTAGCTTAAGCCTGCCCATACCTTAATCCCACCACCACCATGGGGCACTCTTAAAGTTGATATCAGCAAACCGCTAGCCCACACGATGTCATACACGTGGTCTGCGGTTGTGAGGCCAGCCGGATGTACAGCCAAATTCTTTAAAATGACTTTGGAGGAGGGTTATGGTAGAGAAATTAACATTACATTCTCTGGCAAAAGCTCTGGTGGACATTTCTGCAGTCAGCATGCCAATTGCACGCTCCCCCAAAACATGAGACATCTGTGGTATTGTATTGTGTAACAAAACTGCACATTTGAGGAATTAATTATTCCTAGCACACTCACTGTGTAGTGATCAAGCTGTTTAATCAGCTTCTTGATATGCCACACCTGTCAGGTGGAAAGATTATCTTCCCAAAGGAGAAATGCTCACCAACAGGGATATAAACAAATGTGTGCATAAAATTGAGAAATACATTTTTGTGCGTATGTAAGATTTCTGGGATCATTTATTTAATCTCATGAAACCAACACTTTACATGTTGCGTTTATATTTTTGTTCAGTGTATTTGGGAATATATTTCATTGGACAGACATGATTCTGTATTAGACCTGTCATCTAATCAATATAATAGTAGTAGTAACAGTAAAAGTATTACCTGTTGTGGGTCGGCCTGCTGGCGTGGGTTTTGGGGGAACTTCCTCTGGTTCTGTAAGAGCTGTTGGAGCTGCTGTGGTGAGGTGAGCTGTTGCTGCTGGGGGTTCTGCTGCTGCTGCTGGAGGAGGAGCTGGCAGGCCTGGGGGAGAGGGATAGACGACTGTAAACACCTGTTACAACACCCTAAGAAGAGGAGGGCAGTTTGAACACCGCAGATAGATAGAGGAGGGGTATGGACAGAGGTTGATGTCTGATAAAGCTGTAAGATCTCAAAATATGTTTTAAAAACAAATTGGGCCTACAGTATAGTTGGAAAGTATTCAGACCCTTTCCCCTTTTCCACATTTTGTTACGCTACAGCCTTATTCTAAAATGGATTAAAACATTTTAAAAACTCAATTGAAACACAATACCCCATAATGACAAAAATAGGTTTAGACATTTTTGCAAATGTTTTAAAAATAAAGCCAGACATCCCTTATTTACATAAGTATTCAGACCCTTCGCTGTGAGACTCAAAATTGAGTTCAAGTGCATCCTGTTTCCACTGATCATCCTTGAGATGTTTCTACAACTTAATTGGAGTGCACCTGTAGTAAATTCAATTGATTGGACATGATTTGAAAAGGCACACACTTGCCTATATAAGGTCCCACAGTTGACAGTGCATGTCAGAGCAAAAACCAAGCCATGAGGTCAAAGGAATTGTCCATAGAGCTCAGAGGCACAGATCTAGGTAAGGGTACCAAAAAAGTTTCTGCAGCATTGAAGGTCCCCAAGAACACAGAGACTATCATCATTCTTGAATGGAAGAAGCTTTGAACAACCAAGACTCTTCCTAGAGCTGGCCGCCCGGCCAAACTGAGCAATCGGCAATTTGGCTTGAATGCTAAAAGTCACATCTGGAGGAAACCAGGCACTGCTCATCACCACTCCTGAATGGTAAAGCGGTCAGTCCCTGGTTCGAATCCAGGCTGTATCACATCTGGCCGTGATTGGGAGTCCCATAGGGCGGCGCACAATTGGCCCAGCATCGTCCGGGTTTGGCCATTGTTGTAAATAAGAATTTGTTCTTAACCGACTTGCCTAGTTCAAAGAAAGGTTAAAATAAAATCACCTGGTCAATACCATCCCTACGGTGAAACATGGTGGCGGCAGCATCATGCTGAGGGGATGTTTTTCAGTGGCAGGGACTGGGAGACTAGTCAGGATCGATTTCATTATATTTCATTATAGCACAATGGTTTGATTTGTCTAATCTTAGCAATTTCTTCTCAGCTAGCTACATAGCCGTCTTTGTATCAAAGATAATTGCGTAATTATCGTATTTCGCCGTCCTAACGTAGTCTTCACTAGCCAGCTAGTTAACGTCCACTGATTAGCTGCACTGGAGAAACTATTACACTCAACTGAACGACTTGATTAGTGTAGTGTTAGCTAGCTACATAGCTGTCTTTGCTGTCTTCGTATCCAAGATAATTGTGTTGTTTAGGTTGAGTGTGTAGTCTTAGAGTGATTATCTTAATTTACCGAGGTTAGCTAGCCAGCTATTTGTCGTCCTTAACGTAGGAGACTCTGCTAGCTAGCCAACGCTAGCCAACGTCAACTGAATAGAACTCAACAACCCGGTCGCATTCACAGGTAGTATCACATTTTCACTTCATTTCATTACAGTACAACGGTTTGATTTGTTTGATCGTAGCTAGCTACATAGCTAGCTACATAGCCGTCTTTGTATCAAAGATAATTGTGTAGTCTAGAGCGATTTTCTAGGTACGCTAGCCAGCTATTATCGTTCTTTTAACGCAACGTAAACACTGCTAGCTAGCCAGCTAGCCCCCCGAATAGCAACACTGCAGAAACTATTACACTCAACGGAACGACTTGATTAGTGTAGTGTCAACAACGCACCCACTGCCAGCTAGCCTACTTCAGCAGTACTGTATCATTTTTAATCATTTTAGTCAATAAGATTCTTGCTACGTAGCTTAACTTTCTGAACATTCGAGACGTGTAGTCCACTTGTCATTCCAATCTCCTTTGCATTAGCGTAGCCTCTTCTGTAGCCTGTCAACTATGTGTCTGTTTATCCCTGTTCTCTCCTCTCTGCACAGACCATACAAACGCTCCACACCGCGTGGCCGCGGCCACCCTACTCTGGTGGTCCCAGCGCGCACGACCCACGTGGAGTTCCAGGTCTCCGGTAGCCTCTGGAACTGCCAATCTGCGGTCAACAAGGCAGAGTTCATCTCAGCCTATGCCTCCCTCCAGTCCCTCGACTTCTTGGCACTGACGGAAACATGGATCACCACAGACAACACTGCTACTCCTACTGCTCTCTCTTCGTCCGCCCACATGTTCTCGCACACCCCGAGAGCTTCTGGTCAGCGAGGTGGTGGCACCGGGATCCTCATCTCTCCCAAGTGGTCATTCACTCTTTCTCCCCTTACCCATCTGTCTATCGCCTCCTTTGAATTCCATGCTGTCACAGTTACCAGCCCTTTCAAGCTTAACATCCTTATCATTTATCGCCCTCCAGGTTCCCTCGGAGAGTTCATCAATGAGCTTGATGCCTTGATAAGCTCCTTTCCTGAGGACGGCTCACCTCTCACAGTTCTGGGCGACTTTAACCTCCCCACGTCTACCTTTGACTCTTTCCTCTCTGCCTCCTTCTTTCCACTCCTCTCCTCTTTTGACCTCACCCTCTCACCTTCCCCCCCTACTCACAAGGCAGGCAATACGCTCGACCTCATCTTTACTAGATGCTGTTCTTCCACTAACCTCATTGCAACTCCCCTCCAAGTCTCCGACCACTACCTTGTATCCTTTTCCCTCTCGCTCTCATCCAACACCTCCCACACTGCCCCTACTCGGATGGTATCGCGCCATCCCAACCTTCGCTCTCTCTCCCCCGCTACTCTCTCCTCTTCCATCCTATCATCTCTTCCCTCCGCTCAAACCTTCTCCAACCTATCTCCTGATTCTGCCTCCTCAACCCTCCTCTCCTCCCTCTCTACATCCTTTGACTCTCTATGTCCCCTATCCTCCAGGCCGGCTCGGTCCTCCCCTCCCGCTCCGTGGCTCGATGACTCATTGCGAGCTCACAGAACAGGGCTCCGGGCAGCCGAGCGGAAATGGAGGAAAACTCGCCTCCCTGCGGACCTGGCATCCTTTCACTCCCTCCTCTCTACATTTTCCTCCTCTGTCTCTGCTGCTAATGCCACTTTCTACCACGCTAAATTCCAAGCATCTGCCTCTAACCCTAGGAAGCTCTTTGCCACCTTCTCCTCCCTCCTGAATCCCCCCCCCCCTCCTCCTCTGCAGATGACTTCGTCAACCATTTTGAAAAGAAGGTCGACGACATCCGATCCTCGTTTGCTAAGTCAAACGACACCGCTGGTTCTGCTCACACTGCCCTACCCTGTGCTCTGACCTCTTTCTCCCTCTCTCTCCAGATGAAATCTCGCGTCTTGTGACGGCCGGCCGCCCAACAACCTGCCCGCTTGACCCTATCCCCTCCTCTCTTCTCCAGACCATTTCCGGAGACCTTCTCCCTTACCTCACCTCGCTCATCAACTCATCCCTGACCGCTGGCTACGTCCCTTCCGTCTTCAAGAGAGCGAGAGTTGCACCCCTTCTGAAAAAACCTACACTCGATCCCTCCGATGTCAACAATTACAGACCAGTATCCCTTCTTTCTTTTCTCTCCAAAACTCTTGAACGTGCCGTCCTTGGCCAGCTCTCCCGCTATCTCTCTCTGAATGACCTTCTTGATCCAAATCAGTCAGGTTTCAAGACTAGTCATTCAACTGAGACTGCTCTCCTCTGTATCACGGAGGCGCTCCGCACTGCTAAAGCTAACTCTCTCTCCTCTGCTCTCATCCTTCTAGATCTATCGGCTGCCTTCGATACTGTGAACCATCAGATCCTCCTCTCCACCCTCTCCGAGTTGGGCATCTCCGGCGCGGCCCACGCTTGGATTGCGTCCTACCTGACAGGTCGCTCCTACCAGGTGGCGTGGCGAGAATCTGTCTCCTCACCACGCGCTCTCACCACTGGTGTCCCCTAGGGCTCTGTTCTTGGCCCTCTCCTATTCTCGCTATACACCAAGTCACTTGGCTCTGTCATAACCTCACATGGTCTCTCCTATCATTGCTATGCAGACGACACACAATTCATCTTCTCCTTTCCCCCTTCTGATGACCAGGTGGCGAATCGCATCTCTGCATGTCTGGCAGACATATCAGTGTGGATGACGGATCACCACCTCAAGCTGAACCTCGGCAAGACGGAGCTGCTCTTCCTCCCGGGGAAGGACTGCCCGTTCCATGATCTCGCCATCACGGTTGACAACTCCATTGTGTCCTCCTCCCAGAGCGCCAAGAACCTTGGCGTGATCCTGGACAACACCCTGTCGTTCTCAACCAACATCAAGGCGGTGGCCCGTTCCTGTAGGTTCATGCTCTACAACATCCGCAGAGTACGACCCTGCCTCACACAGGAAGCGGCGCAGGTCCTAATCCAGGCACTTGTCATCTCCCGTCTGGATTACTGCAACTCGCTGTTGGCTGGGCTCCCTGCCTGTGCCATTAAACCCTTCAACTCATCCAGAACGCCGCAGCCCGTCTGGTGTTCAACCTTCCCAAGTTCTCTCACGTCACCCCGCTCCTCCGTTCTCTCCACTGGCTTCCAGTTGAAGCTCGCATCCGCTACAAGACCATGGTGCTTGCCTACGGAGCTGTGAGGGGAACGGCACCTCAGTACCTCCAGGCTCTGATCAGGCCCTACACCCAAACAAGGGCACTGCGTTCATCCACCTCTGGCCTGCTCGCCTCCCTACCACTGAGGAAGTACAGCTCCCGCTCAGCCCAGTCAAAACTGTTCGCTGCTCTGGCCCCCCAATGGTGGAACAAACTCCCTCACGACGCCAGGACAGCGGAGTCAATCACCACCTTCCGGAGACACCTGAAACCCCACCTCTTTAAGGAATACCTAGGATAGGATAAGTAATCCCTCTCACCCCCCCCCCCCTTAAGATTTAGATGCATTATTGTAAAGTGACTGTTCCACTGGATGTCATAAGGTGAATGCACCAATTTGTAAGTCGCTCTGGATAAGAGCGTCTGCTAAATGACTTAAATGTAAATGAAAGTCCATGACAAAAACCTGCTCCAGAGCAATCAGGACCTTAGACTGGGATGAAGGTTCACCTTCCAACAGGACAACGACCCTAAGCACACAGCCAAGACAACGCAGGAGTGGCTTCGGGAGAAGTCTCTGAATGTCCTTGAGTGGCCCAGCCAGAGCCCGGACTTGAACCCGATCGAACATCGCTGGAAACACCTGAAAATAGAGCGAAAGGCTAGAGCTGCCGCTTTCAAGGAGCAGGAGACTAATCCGGACACTTGTAACAAATCCGCTATGCCCTCTGACGAACCAACAAACAAGCAAAGTGTCAATAAAGGATTAAGATAGAGCCGGTGTAGTAGGATTAAAAAGCTTGTCAGATGTAGCAGGGCTTAAACTATTACGGACTACAAAGGAAAATCCAGATGCAAGCTGCTCAGTGACGCGTGCCTACCAAACAAGCTAAATGCCTTTTATGTTCGCTTCGAGGCAAGCAACACTGAAGCATGCACGAGAGCACCAGCTGTTCTAGATGACTGTGATAATCTGTAGCCGATGTGAACAAAACCTTTAAAACAGGTCCAGCACGTGTACTCAAAGCATGCAAGGACCAACTGTCTTCACTGACATTTTCAACCTCTCCCCAATACCTAGAGACCACAATAGTCCCTGTGCCCAAGGAAGCGAAGGTAACCTGCCCAAATGAGTACCGCCCCGTGGAACTCACGTCGTTAGCCATGAAACGCTTTGAAAGGCTGGTCATGGCTCACATCAACAGCATCCCCTCGTACACTTTAGACACACTCCAATTCGCATACCGCCCCAACAGATCCACAGATGACACAATCTCATTCGCACTCCACACCACTCGTTCTAACCTGGAGAAAAGGAAAACCTACGTGAGAATGCTGTTCATAGACAACAGCTCAGCGTTCAACACCATATTGCCCTCGAAGCTCATCACCAAGCTAAGGACTCTGGGACTAAACACCTCCCTCTGCAACTGGATCCTGGACTTCCTGACAGACCACCTACAGGTGGTAAGAGTAGCCAACAACATGTCTGCCACGCTGATCCTTAACACTGGGGCCCCTCACGGGTGTGTACTTAGTCCCTCCTGCATTCCCTGTTCACCCACGACTGTGTGGCCAAACACGACTCAAACCCCATCATTAAGTTTGCTGACGACACAACAGTGGTAGACTTGATCACCGATAACGATGAGACGGCCTATAGGATGGTCAGAGAACTGGCATTGTGGTGCCAGGACAACAACCGCTCCCTTAATGTGAGCAAGACAAAAGGAGTTGATCGTGGACTTCAGGAAAACGCAGGCCGAAGAGGCCCCCATTAACATCGACGGGGCAGTAGTGGAGCGGGTAGAGAGCCTCAAGTTCCTTGGTGTCCACAATACCAACGAACTATCATGGTCCAAACATACCAAGACAGTTGTGAACAGGGCACAGCAAAACATTTTTCCCCTCAGTAGACTGAAAAGTTTAGGCATAGGCCCCCAGATCATCAAAAGGTTCTATAGCTGCACCATCGAGAGCATCCTTACTGGTTGCATCACCACCTGGTATGGCAACTGTAAGGCGCCAGAGGGTAGTGCGAACAGCCCAGTACATCACTGGGGCTAAACTTCCTGCCATCCAGGACCTATATAATAGGCAGTGTCAGAGGAAAGCCCATAAAATTGTCAGAGACTCCAGTCACCCAAGTTATAGACTGTTTCCTCTGCTACCGCACGTGGTACCGGAGCGCCAAGTCTAGGTCCAAAAGGCTTCTCAACAGCTTCTACCCCCAAGCCATCAGACTGATGAACAATTCATAAAAATCGCCACCGGACAATTTACATTGACACTGCTGCTACTCGCTGTTTGTTTATTACCTATGCATAGTCACTTCTCCACCGCTTACATGTACAAAATACATCAACTAGCCTGTACCCCTGCACACTGACTCGGTACAGGTGCCACATGTATATAGCCTCATTAATCTTCGTGTTACTTTTTTATTTGAGCCTACTCTGTAAATATTTTCTTATTTAACTGCACTGTTGGTTAAGGGCTTGTAAGTAAGCATTTCACGGTATAAATTTGCAAACATTTCTAAAAACCTGCTTTTCCTTTGTCATTATGGGGTATTGTGTGTAGATTGGGGGGGGGGGGGGAATATTTAATCCACTTTAGAATAAGGCTGTAAAGTAACGAAATGTGGAAAGTCAAGGGGTCTGAATACTTTCCGAATGCACTGTCTATATTAGAGGTTGACCGAATAATCGGTATGGCCGATTAATTAGGGCCGATTTCAAGTTTTCATAACAAATCGGAAATCGGTATTTTTGGATGCCGATTTGGCCTTTTATTTATTTTTTATAATATTTAACGAGGCAAATCAGTTAAAGACCACATTCTTATTTTCATTGACGGCCTAGGAACGGTGGGTTAACTGCCTTGTTCAGGGGCAGAACGACAGATGTTTACCTTCTCAGCTCAGGGATTCAATCTGGCAGATTTACGGTTAAACTAGTCCAACGCTCTAACCACATGCCTTACTTTGCACTCCACGAGGAGCCTGCCGGTTACTCTAATGCAGTAAGAAGCCAGCTAGCATTAAACTTATCTTATAAAAACAAATCAATCATAATCACTAGTGGTTGATGATATTACTAGTTTATCTAGCGTGTCCTGCGTTGCATATAATCGATGCGGTGCACATTCGAGAAAAAGGACTGTCGTTGCTCCAACGTGTACCGAACCATAAACATCAATGCCTTTCTTAAAATCAATACGCAGAAGTATATTTTTTTAAGCCTGCATATTTAGCTAAAAGAAAGGTTAGCGGGCAATATTAACCAGGTGAAATTGTGTCATTTCTCTTGCGTTCATTGCACGCAGAGTCAGGGTATATGCAACAATTTGGGCTGCATGGCTCATTGCGAACTAATTTGCCAAAATTTTAACGTAATTATGACATAACATAAGGTTGTGCAATGTAACAGCAATATTTAGACTTATGGATGTTAGATAAAATACGGAACGGTTCCGTATTTCACCGAAAGAATAAACATTTTGTTTTCTAAATGATAGTTTCCGGATTTTACCATATTAATGACCCAAGGCTCGTATTTCTGTGTTATTATGTTATAATTAAGTCTATGATTTGATAGAGCAGTCTGACTGAGCGATGGCAGGCACCAGCAGGCTTGTAAGCATTCATTCAAACAGCACTTTTGTGCGTTTTGCCAGCAGCTCTTCGTTGTGCTTCAAGCATTGCGCTGTTTATGACTTCAAGCCTATCAACTACCGAGATTAGGCTGGTGTAACTGATGTGAAATGGCTAGCTAGTTAGCGGGGTGCGCGCTAATAGCGTTTCAAACGTCACTCGCTCTGAGACTTGAGAGTAGTTGTAACGCTGCTTCGAGGGTGGCTGTTGTCGATGTGTTCCTGGTTCGAGCCCAGGTAGCGGCGAGGAAAGGTACGGAAGCTATACTGTTACACTGGCAATACTAAAGTGCCTATAGGAACATCCAATAACCAAAAGTATATGAAATAAAACAATTGTATAGAGAGAAATAGTCCTATAATTCCTATAATAACTACAAGCTAAAACTTCTTACCTGGGAATGTTGAAAAATCATGTTAAAAGGAACGACCAGCTTTCATATGTTCTCATGTTCTGAGCAAGGAACTTAAAACGTTAGCTTTCTTACATGGCACATATTGCACTTTTACTTTCTTCTCCAACACTTTGTTTTTGCATTATTTAACCTGTTACTCCTACCCCCTACTTTTTTCGAACATTCTGTTAAAAATCGCGCAACATTTCAGCGCCCTGCTGCTCATGCCAGGAATATAGTATATGCATATGATTAGTATGTGTGGATAGAAAACACTCAGACGTTTATAAAAACTGGTTAAATCACGGCTGTTACTATAACAGAACGTGCGTTTCATCGAAAAGTGCAGGAAAATCTGATCACTGAAAATGGGAAAATATATCCATGCGGCACTTCAACCCATTGTTAAACGTGAACCACATTAAATGGGGCTGAGGTTGCAATACCTACAGCTTCCACACGATGTCAACAGTCTTGTCATTTGCCTAGGCTTTGTTTCTTGGTCAAACGAAGAAGAGACAAGCCATTTGTTCAGGTCTCCGACCGGATATTTTGGTTGAGATTTACCCGGACATTATTTCCAGACGTACCCCATATAGAATATACATCGCCTCGTGATCCATTTGATCGCTTATTAACGTGTACTAATACCTAAAGTTGCATTACAAAAGTATTTCGAAGTGTTTTGGGAAAGTTTATCATCGACTTTTTTAATTTAAAAAAATGACGTTACAAGACGCTATTTTCTTCGGTTTATCACACAGTCTTCATAGATCGATATCTAGGCTATATATGGACCGATTAGTGATTATGGGACATCTAGGAGTGCCAACAAAGAAGATGGTCAAAGGTAATGAATGTTTTATATTTTATTTGTGCGGTTTGTGTAGCGACGACTATGCTAATTATTTTGTTTACGTCCCCTGCGGGTCTTTTGGGGTGTTACATGCTATCAGATAATAGCTTCTCATGCTTTCGCCGAAAAGCATTTTAAAAATCTGACTTGTTGCCTGGATTCACAACGAGTGTAGCTTTAATTCAATACCCTGCATGTGTATTTTAATGAACGTTTGAGTTTTAACTAGTACTATTAGCATTTAGCGTAGCGCATTTCCAGATGTCTAGATGGGACGCCTGCGTGTCAGGTAGGAGCAAGAGGTTAAACAACTCAATGTAACTCCAAGTCAATCACACTTCTGTGAAATCAAACAGTCCACTTTGGAAGCAACACTGATTGACAATACATTTCACATGCTGTTGTGCAAATGGAATAGACAACAGGTGGAAATTATAAAGAAAAAATTATTTAAGAATATTTCATTCATTCAGATCTAGGATGTGTTATTTTAGTGTTCCCTTTATTTTTTTGAGCAGTGTATACACACACACACACACACACACACACACACACACACACACACACACACACACACACACACACACACACACACACACACACACACACACACACACACACACACACACACAGTTTGAAGTCAGAAGTTTACATACACTTAGGTTGGAGTCATTAAAACTAGTTTTTCAACCAATCCACAAATTTCTTGTTAACAAACTATAATTTTTGGCATGACACAAGTACTTTTCCAACAATTGTTTACAGACAGATTATTTCACTGTATCACAATTCCAGTGGGTCAGAAGTTTACATGCACTAAGTATACAAATAAACCTTTATTTTAACTATGCAAGTCAGTTAAGAACACATTCTTATTTACAATGACGGTGGGTCGTTCAGGGGCAGAACAACAAATTCTTACCTTGCCAGCTCTGGGATTCGATTCAGCAATCTTTCGGTTACTGGCCCAACGCTCTAACCAATAGGCTACCTGCCGCCCCAACAGTAACAGTAGTGGTGACGGTAAACAGTAGTAACAGCAGTGGTGCTGGTAACGGTAGTAGTGGTGGTGGTGGTGGTAGTGCCCCCTCAGCAATAGTTTACAGACAGATTATTTCACTTATAATTCACTGGATCACAATTCCAGTGGGTCAGAAGTTTACATACACTGAGTTGACTGTGCCTTTAAACAGCTTGGAAAATTCCAGAAAATGATGTCATGGCTTTAGAAACTTCTGATCGGCTAAATGACATCATTTGAGTCAATTGAAGGTGTACCTGTGGATGTATTTTAAGACTTACCTTCAAACTCAGTGCCTCTTTGCTTGACATCATGGGAAAATCAAAAGAAACCTGCCAAGACCTCAGAATTTTTTTTGTAGACCTACACAAGTCTGGTTCATCCTTGAAAACAATTTCCAAACACCTGAAGGTACTACGTTCATATGTACAAACAATAGTACGCAAGTATAAACACCATGTGACCATGCAGCCATCATACCGCTCAGAAAGGTGACGTGTTGTCTCCTAGAGATGAAGGTATTTTGTTGCGAAACGTGCAAATCAATCCCAGAACAGCAAAGGACCTTGTGAAGATGCTGGAGGAAACAGGTACAAAGGTATCTGTAGCTCAGTTGGTAGAGCATGGCGCTTGTAACGCCAGGGTAGTGGGTTCGATCCCCGGGACCACCCATACGTAGAATGTATGCACACATGACTGTAAGTCGCTTTGGATAAAAGCGTCTGCTAAATGGCATATATTATTATATTATATTATCTATATCCACAGTAAAAACGAGTCCTATATCGACAACCTGAAAGGCCGCTCAGCAAGGAAGAAGCCACTGCTCCAAAACCGCCATAAAAAAGCTAGACTAAGGTTTGCAACTGCACATGGGGACAAAGATCGTACTTTTTGGAGAAATGTCCTCTTGTCTGACGAAACAAAAATAGAACTGTTTGGCAATAATCACCGTTGTTATGTTTGGAGAAAAATGGGGGAGGCTTGCAAGCCAAAGAACACCATCCCAACCGTGAAGTACGGGGGGAAGCAGCATCATGTTGTGGGGGTGCTTTGCTGCAGGAGGGACTGGTGCACTTCACATAATAGATGGCATCATGAGGGAGGAATATTATGTGGATATATTGAAGCAACATCTCAAGACATAAGTCAGGAAGTCAAAGCTTGGTTGCAAATGGGTTTTCCAAATGGACAATGACCCCAAGCACACTTCCAAAGTTGTGGCATAATGACTTAAGGACAACAATGTCAAGGTATTAGAGTGGCCATCACAAAGCCCTGACCTCAATCCCATAGAAAATTTGTGGGCAGAACTGAAAAAGCGTGTGCAAGCAAGGAGTCCTACACACCTGAGTCAGTTACACCAGCTCTGTCAGGAGGAACTGGCCAAAATTCACCCAACTTATTGCAGGAAGCTTGTGGAAGGCTACCCAAAATGTTTGACCCAAGTTAAACAATTTAAAGGCAATGCTACCAAATACCAATTGAGTGTATGTAAACTTCTGACCCACTGGGAATGTGATGAAAGAAATAAAAGCTGAAATAAATCAATAATTCTCTCTACTATTATTCTGACATTTCACATTGCTAAAATAAAGTGGTGATCCTAACTGACCTAAAACAGGAAATTTTTACTAGGATTAAATGTCAGGAAATATGAAAAACTGAGTTTAAATGTATTTGGCTAAAATGTATGTAAAATCAGACTTCAAATGTATATAAAATCATTGATGCTTCAACCAACATGGATTTAATCAGAACAAATCTAAGTTAAGTTTTTGTGTTCCTCAAGGCTTTGTTCTGTGACCACTACTGTGATCATTCTAGTGTTGTATAGGAGTATAGCTACTCACCAGCTGGAACTGGATGTGCGGAGGGTAGATGCTGCTCAGCATGGCGATGTGCTGGGGTGACAGCTGAGGGGGGAACACGCCCCCTCCTACAGCTCCCACCCCACCCACACCTCCGACTCCACCCACGCTGGGAGGCGGCATCTGCTTCAGCACAGAACCTGGCACCTGGAACATGGACCATCATGTTACCATGGGAACGTGGAATATAAAGCATCTTGTCTAGCACATTCCATTTCAAAACAGAAAATCAGTGAGTGCACTCATCGATTTGCTGAGTTTTTAAAAATCCATTGAGTGTAGTCACCTAAATACTCCCATTAGCCTATGATCAAGAGTAGACTGGTGAAATAAATCACTGGAATCTCTGGAAACAACGTTTCACAGAAAGAACTTACTAAGAATCCAACGGACCAAAAATCTTTTGTTCTGAGCAGAGGTTTGGGCATATAGGAGATTGATTTACATAAGGGAGTCCCTTGAAAAAAGCCTTGTAAAGGTGAACGTAAAAACAACTGACTACTTCTAGAGTCTGATCAAATGTAAAAATATATATATATAAATAATAAACAAAAGGGTACCTGAGGTGACAGGAACTGATGAGGCACTTGTGCTCGTATCCCTGCGGACGGGTTTATGGGTGGCACACCGGGCTGGTGTCTGGACGGGGGCATCCCACCACCGCTGCTGCCAAACATGTTATGACCACCCTGACAAGGAAACAGAGGGAGGGAGTGGGTTACAAACATGGCTGACTCATTGACAGACATAACGATGGGGAAGATAGGGTGGGAAATGAGACAATACTGGCACAGAGGAAATTATTTTGGGGGACTTTGTACTTGATGCTTAAATGGAAAATCTGCAATTGCTGCATACATACATTTTTTTTCTTCTATTAAATGATATGTACTCATTGATTTTTAAAGAACACAATTTATGAAGGATAGACAGTAAGATAAGTTTCTATGTACAGTGAGATGTGGTGAAGTAGCCTGTCCCAGATCATATGGAATAACAACAATAGTCAGTTGGCTAAAGCAGAAACAGATCTGGGACCAGCTTAGTGGTGGAGCAATGAGCTGATGGTCTAATGGAGACAGAGGGACACAGCCTTACTTGTCTAGGGGGGATAGTGTGGTTGTAGAGGGGGGAGGGCTTGTAGACAGAGGGTGGAGAGTACTCCTCCCCAAGGCACCCATCCTGATTGGTGAAAGGCAAGGTCTGCTGATCACAGTGACAGCCAATCAAAGTAGTTTCCCAATATGGGGGAAGAAGTAGGTGAGACAGGGAAGGGACCGGAAGAGGGACACCAAAAGAAGGAGGGCACACGAAGAGGGACACCAAAAGAAGGAGGGCACACGAAGAGGGACACCAAAATAAGGAGGGAACAGGAAGAAGGTTACCAAAAGGAGGGGAAGGAAGAACGAGACATAGAATAAAGTGTTAATGAGACAAGTGGTACTTGGAGAAGTCAAAGTCACAGAGGTTGTGTCCGAAATGGAACCATGTACCCTTTAGTGCACTACTTTTGACCAATACCTATAGGGCTCTTATCAAAAGTAGTGTACTATAAAGAGAATAGGATGCCATTTTAAACACATCCACAGAGCGTTGCAATGGTCTGAGGTACCAACCTTGTCATAGTAAGGCCCAGGGTCGCCAGGCCCCATCTCTTTGGAACCAGGTGAACGGTAGACCATCCCTCCTCCTCCCATGGCTCTCTGCCCTCCTTTACGCATCTCTCCATTGTAGTCATTCAGGCCCATCCCTCGCTTCTCTCCTTCCATCTTTTTATCCTGAGGACCAGGGGCCAAGTCCAGAGGCCGCCCACTAGGATCATCACCCTGCAAACATAGCACATATCCTCATCACTACCACCATAAATCAACCCCACCACACCTATTGGCATGTCACGCTCATTGTAATAGATACAACAACACATTTCTCACTACATACAGTATCTCAAACACACAGTGGATGCCTGTGGGCTCTAAACTTAGGCTTTTCTCTGAAACTTACCAGGAGCCCCATGTTGGAGAACTGTTTGTTCATGGGGTTCATCCAGGAGTCTCCTCCTCCACTCTTCAGGGGAGCCTGAGAGACAAACATACAGATATAACATTTCTGGTAGTAGGTTCTGGCACAAACAAAGGCCATTTTCCCACCAAAAGGCCTCATTAAAAATCCAACTCCTCTCAAGTATCTGAATGAGGCAACCACCATAGAAAACCTAACCTAACCCATTGTGGATGCTGTCCTACCTTGTTGTTGGGCTTCTTGCCCCCGTGACCTTGGCCCCAGCCCCCACTGTTATAGGACGAGCTGCTGCCCTGGGACCCAACACTGTTCCACACCCCTGCTCCTCCCTCCTCCTCTTCCTCCCAGCTGGGGTGACGCGAGGCCGCCACCGAGCCCTGGTCTCCCTCACCCCAGCCTCCTTCTTGCATAGACTTTGAACCTGCTATGGAAATAACAATGAGTAGCATTATTACACCAATAATATGCTGTGTGTTATGACGACACTGCAAATCTGTGATTGTGTCTGGAGTTTTGGGGAGACATTTTGTAAACAAACCCTATGTCTCCACCATTAATGGTTAAAAAGTTACTGATGATTTACTCTGAGAATTTAACATGATCAGAGTGAATATAATATTATAACGGCCATGGACATAAATGGTCACTGCTCACTAGAACTCGTCACTGCTCTGTGGGCAGAATGGCACTAACTTCATGACAGTCCGCTTGTAGTTTGCCAAAGAGCACCTCAAGGACGCAGACCATGAGAAACAAGATTATCTGGTCTGATGAAACCAATATTGAACTCTTTGGCCCGAATGCCAAGAATCACATCTGGAGCAAACCTGGCACCATCCCTACGGTGAAGCATGGTGGTGGCAGCATCATGCTGTGGGGATGTTTTTCAGCGGCAGGGACTGGGAGACTCGCAGGATCGAGGGAAATATTAACAGAGCAGAGGGAGATCAGAGAGATCCTTGATGAAAACCTGCTAAATAGCTGTGCAGCAATGGGAGAAACCTCCCAAATACAGGTGTGCCAAGCTTGTAGTGTCATACCCAAGAAGTTGAGGTTGTAGTCGCTGCCAAAGGTGCTTCAACAAAGTACTGAGTAAAGGGTCTGAATACTATGAAAATGTGTACATTTGTAATTTGCAAAAAAACGTATTTTTTTTTGTTACATTATGGGGTATTGTGTGTAGATTGATGAAGGGAAATCAATATACTCAATTTTAGAATGTAGAAAAGGTAAAGTGGTGTAAATACTTTCTGAATGCACTGAACCTAATCAGACAACGTCATGTCTTTTTGAGGCTTTACAGTAGTTAGTTTCCTTACCAGATTTGATGGGGTTGGGTGAGGGGTTTCCCCAGCCAGAGGTGTTCTTCCCAGGTTCCTCCCCAGGGTCTCCCCAGCCGGTGGGGGTCTCAGTGGGCTTCCCCCAGGCTGCGGTGCCATTGTCCACCGGGGGGTCTGAGGGAGAGCCACCGTCCCAGCCAGACGATGGAGCTACACACATGGGCAGGGATAGGGAGGTATCCATCAGTGATACAGTGGTGTGATTTATGTACTGTGCTCTATAGGTTGATGGAAAAGACTGAGTTCTATAAGCCTTCCACTCCGCATGTCTATTAGGTAATAGGCTTAAATCTTATATTAAAAAAATCTATGCGAACGGTCCTGCACATCGGCCTAACAGTTAGTCTCTTACCCATCCCTGGAGCTTTCCCAGGTCCAGGTCCATGGCCAGGGTTGATGTCCCTGCCTCCCATCCCAGTGGGCTGCCTCCCAGGCCCAGGTTGCTGCTGTAGAGCTGGAGGCCCAGGCTGCTGCGGTGGTCCTGGTCCCTGGCCGTGCATTGGCAACTGCTGACCAGTGGGAACGCCGTTCTTCTCCCACAGGTTGACAGTCTTGTTATTAAACTGGCTGGGGTCTCCCCAAGCCGACGTCCCATCGTCAATGTCCATCTTCCTGCTAATGAATTGTGGTGAAGGTTCCTCCCAACCGCTGGACTGCGGCCCCTCTCCTCCATTAGGACCGCTGGGGATGGGTCCGGCCGTCCAGCCTGAGCTGCTTTGGTTTTGGGCCTGGGGGCCCGATGGT
The DNA here is from genome assembly GCF_021184085.1 of Oncorhynchus gorbuscha. Taxonomy (NCBI): domain Eukaryota; kingdom Metazoa; phylum Chordata; class Actinopteri; order Salmoniformes; family Salmonidae; genus Oncorhynchus; species Oncorhynchus gorbuscha. Next base: position 61,189,308 of record NC_060179.1, on the reverse strand, counting down.
CTCCCCCAGCCCTCTCCTCCTTGCATGTCCCCTGGGTTCAGTGCTTGCTGCGGTAGCGGCTGCTGCTGGGGCTGTGATTGGTGCTGCTGCTTTTGTGCCATGGGGCCTTTCACAGAGGCTGTCTGGCTGTTTGGCATCTGTGACGGGTGCATTTTCCCACCCCCCCCTCCACCCCAACGCCCCTGGTGGGGTTTGCTGCCCCCCATGTCCACACCTGCCCCTCCTCCACATGTACCTCCTGCCCCCCAGGCTCTCCTAGGGGCTCCCTCGTCCCAGCTACCCCACGTACCGACTTCTGAGTCTCCCCCACCTTTCCTTTCCTCTCCCCATGCTCCTCCTCCACTGCTTGATTTGGCCTCTCGCTCTCCCCAGTCCCCCCACCCCTCTCCCTCTGTCCACCACACCCTCCTCCATCCCTCCCCATCTCCTTCCATCCTCCTCCTGTCCCCTTCTCCTCCTGGCTGCCTCCCCAGCCACCACCTCCTCCTCCTCCTCCTCCACCGTGGTTACCCTGTTGTCCATTATCTCCCCACCCTCCTCCTCCACCTCCTCTACTACTACGTTCCCTCCCTCCACCCCACTCTGATCCTTCGTTCCCCCATCCTTTTCCTTGGCTCTCCCCCGGTCCTACCCCACCCCAGCCTCCTGTAGGCTTCCCCTGGCCTGGTCCAAGGCCTCCTCCTCCTCCCATACCTGCTCCAGTGGTCATTGACGCAGATTGTGTGACACCAGAAACATTCCTCATGTTGGATCCCGGGTGAGGTGGTCCTCGGCTGGGTAGGGAGTTGCTGCTGTTACCACCACTCTCCCAGCCCTCCCCAGAGGTCCCCAGGGAAGGGTTGGAGTTCAGGTTTGGAGCTGAGCCAGGGAGAAGGGAAGGAGAATCAGTAGTTGTAGCAGAGCCAGTGGAGTACTGAGAAGATGGACCAATGGGAGGTGGAGAGTTTTTGGATGAAGCAGACAACCCAGAACCTCCTTTTCCTGGTTCTAGGTCCCAGGCCACGTTCTGTCTGATCTGGGTCTGGCCCCAGCCCGTGTTGGAGAGGACGCGCGGGTCCAGGTCATTCCGGCTGAGCATTGCCTGTAAGGCCACTTCAGGGTTGGGTGGTGGGGGATGGGAATACCGGTGGTGGCCATACCCATGGTGTTGATTGTGATTGCCGCCACCTCTGGAGTTTCCTCCACCGCTGGATGAAGAATGACCTCTTCCACCCCGGCCCCCCCACTCCCCTGTGTCCCCCTCTGTCCCTCCATCCCCCACTCCAACTCCCTTCTGATTGTCCAAAGCTCTTGTTGTAGTGGTGGTTGATTTGGGAGAAGAGGCGGCGGCAGGGGGGTTGCCGATGCTGCCCCCGCTGCTGCTGCTGCTACTGCTGCGGCCGCCGACACCACCAGCCTCCCCTCCTGAATTGCCAACTCCACCACTTCCACCCATCCCACCTGAATTACCTCCCCAGTCTCCAACTGAAGACCCTCGCTCTCCTCCTCCTCCCCACCCTCCCTGAGATACCCCGGCGGTCTGAGTGTTACCCCCACTTCCAGCGCCCCAGGCTTTCCCTCCATTACCCCCCTGAGCGCTGTACCCCCACCGCGAGCCTCCACCACCCTCAGCAGCTCCCCCTTCCCAACCATCAGTCCTTGAGGCACCCGTTTTGGAGTTAGCAGCGGGGAAAGGCTGGCCTCCCCAGGAGGAAGAGGTTTGGGAAGTAGAGAGGTTGTCTCCCCCGTTGCCTCCTCCCCCACAGTCTATATTGGCTCCCTCCCCTGTCCCCGCATTTTTTGGTCCTGCTCCGGTCTCCAGCGCCGCTCCACCCCAGCCCCCATCCGACGGGTGCTCTCTTTCTCTGGATTGCATTTGGTGAAGTTGGTGCTGATGAGCAGATTGATTCAAAGCTAGAGGTGGGTTCCCCAGGGCCAGGGGAGGGTTGTTGGCAGACAGAGACCCAACCTGGCTCTGGCTCTGGAGGAAGGAAGAGGGGGGGGCACCTTCAGAGGAAGCTGCCCCAGCTCCATCCTGCTGCACTAGGGCAGGCCAGGCAGAAGGGTTGGCATTTGGGTTGAAGTTGGCACCAGGGATCCCCCCACTGCCACCAAGCGAGCCATCAGGGCCCACTGGCAGAGGGGAGGATTTGGGAATGGGTGGCAATGACGTCCCTGGGGCTGCATTCCCTTCTACAGGACCCTGTGAGGCAGCAGACCCCCACACCACACTGCCGGACAGCATACATTCATTGGACATTGAGAACGAGGAAGTGGGTGAAGGACTGCCAGGATCCCCACCTTTCCATGAGGCACAGCTGTTCGGTATTCCACCACCGCCCTCCACCGACGACTCACTACCGCTTCCTGGCCCTGAAGCTCCACCTCCTCCGCTCCCGTCACCTGGGGCGATGTTAGGCCACTCCTCTAGGTCTGAGCCGTCCACAATGACCTTCTCCCTGCCCTGAGAGGAGGGCAGGCTGCCAGAGCCCGTCCCCCACGTGGAATTTGCATAATTTGAAGAAGTAGAAGAAGCAGCGATTGATGATGAAGAGGATGATGAGGTGAGGGGCAGTGAGGGTGCAGCTGGACCCACATAGCCTGGACTGGAATCTGGACGGGAAACAACAAAGACACGAGAGACACACACATTGACTGCCGCCCAATTTTTATGGACTTGGACAAAGAGAGAACAAACAGTTTTCCCCAAAACGGTCTACCAAGACAAAGCGAGTAAAGTGGGATGCACTTCTAAAGTATTCAAACAGAGCGTAACTTCGCATGATGCCCCATGTCGACTCGTGCCAGACACCCACCTGAGGCAGCAGCCATGGTTGCGTTGAGGCCGTCTCCCCCTCCGCCCCCTCCACCCAGTAGCATGGAGGACAGCGGCGGCTGGCCCCTCTTCAGTAGCACTTTGTGGTCTTGCTGGCAGCGGAATCGCGGGGGCACTTCGCGGGGCATGTAGCGCTGGGGGGCCTGGGTGCCTGCTGTGGGGGGCTGTCCGTTGGCCACCGCCGGCCGCTTCGCATTGTTCCCGCCCTGAGGGGGGGCGCCGCCTGCAGCCGCGGTGGCAGGGGAGGAGGATGCCGAGGGGGTGGGTCCAGGGCTGGGGGAAGCAGAGCTGGGGGCAGCAGGAGACTGGGTGGACAAGGGCTTGGTCAATTCTGGCACTGCATGGTGAAGGAGAAGACAGAGAAGTTAGTAAGGAGTATAGAGGACATTCAGCATAAAAATGGTGATATGAAATTAAAATAATATTTCCTAGTGGATAATAAAACATTTTATCTAGCCATCATCATACGGCAGGGTAGCCAAGTGGTTAGAGCGTTGGACTAGTAACCAGAAGGTTGCAAGTTCAAACCCCCCGAGCTGACAAGGTAAAAATCTGTCGTTTTGCCCCTGAACAGGCAGTTAACCCACTGTTCCTAGGCAGTCATTGAAAATAAGAATTTGTTCTTAATTAACCGACTTGCCTAGTTAAATAAAGTTAAATTGCCACATGCATCTAAACAATAGACCAGACCTGGTTCAAATACATCAAATACATATATACTACTTTCATTTGAAGTATTTTGAAATAATTGGCTTGGGTTATTTGAAATTGGCTTAGGCCATGAACAGGGGTATTTGGAAATTGGAAACTATTTAAGATTCTTTATCTATCGGAATATCTGTAGCTACTTTTAAAGTAAATAACTGCAGTCAACTTCTGCCCTAAGTTAGGAGATAAAGCAGATTGCGTTGTTCATTTCACCCTTCACATTTTTCATTTCGAAGCTTACCGGTAGTCCCCAGTCATATGGTATATGTTTTCAAGCACATAACGACAAGACCGTTGACTGTTGTGCAGCACTCGTCAGGAAATCTAGTTACAGTATGGAAATTACAACTTTGCCAGCTAGATATCTTATAACTAAGTTAACTGTCTAACATGTGCTAATTGCTCTGCAGTTGTACATTTGGTTTGCTAATTTAGTGGCAAGTTAGCTAGCTTCTTGCAAAATTAAGAGTCTTGGTAACAACAGAGAATCCCCTCCTGGATCTCGAGGCTTACGGTCTAATATTTGCTTTGTGCGTACAGCAAACTGAGTAGCAATTTTAAGTTACTTGTATAACTTTAAGAGCTGGGATGTCTGTCCTGCAAATTGTTTGTCAGAGACTGCATAAAATGTTTTCAATGTGTTCATGAGCATTTAGCTAGCATTCCCTATGGGATTTTACATATACTTGTTAGCATTGCTAACCTTTGGGGTTCGAAAATAGCACCCCTTGTGTTCAGTGCCAGTATTACCAAATATCCTGGGATCGCACAAGGATTCCAAATACATTTCAAATAACACTAGAGCAAATCAGACCGGAGTTAAAAATGCATGGAGTATTGCAATATTTGTATGAGTATTTTCAAATGCATGTCAATATTTTCTAAATGCCTTCCCTAATATGTACAGGGGGTACTGGCCACACTATTGTTATTTTACTGCTGCTCTTTAATTATTTGTTACTTTTATTTCTTCTTTTTTTCCATATATTTTTTAAAACTGTTGTTGGTTAAGGTTGTAAGCATTTCACTGTAAGGTCTACACCCGTTGTATACAGTGCATGTGACAAATACGATTTGATTTAATATATTCCAATATTCAGTTACTTGTGAGAAGGATAAAAGAGGGAAAGACACAGTGCTCTTTATCTGCTGGATAGTGTGTCACTGGAGTGACAAAGCACAAAGCCAACCGCATAAACAAACAAAGCTCAGGCACCCAGAACCAAAATCTTGCGTAATTGCATCAGATGCTTGATTAAGTTCTGGTGGGAGAAATATTAGAAAATGTACTAATGAGACTAGCGAAGTCTCTAGCAAAGTCTCCACCCCTCCGAACAGAAAGTTTTGGGCAAGTCCATGAGCCAAAGATGCAAGCACTTGCGAAATCGTGATTAGTACAAATGATCAGTGAAGAAAAATCTGCATACTGGAACAGTACTAAATTCCTCATTAGGTGTAGCAAAAAAATGCTAGCGATGAGAACGACAAGACCGCCATAAGCAGACAGAGAAACAGGTGCGACGTTGTGAACATTGCAACCAGGTGAATCTAGCAGAGGACACAAAGACACCACTCACCTTTGTTTTTTTGCTCTGCAACCTGAAATAAGACAAAAGTACATCAAAAGCCAAATATGGAGATATTAATTAATTTGTTAAAGACATTCAAGTGAAAAACAAACATAACTGTATGAACATCAAAGTAGGACAATGAAAGAGTCAAATGTGTGGTGTGGCAGTGGCTGTTTGGAGTACTGTGGTCTGGACAGAGTGACAGGCATAACAACACTAATCAACAATCTATTTTTCATTACATTTAATTTATTGAGACTTGTTGTGTGTATTGTATACAACTTTGCAATACTGAATATACCCCAGCTGGCCAGGTCATCACAACTTGGTGATATCATGTAGCCTATAATCTGGTTAATCAGAATACTATTGTGTCAAAACAAAAGTTCTAAGAAAAACAATAAGACTGCAACAAGTTAAACTGAGCATCATTCTGGGCAAAGTTGTATGTTGGCGTGGAAATACATCTTTACCTTCTGAGATGCTTCCCTTTTCCTTTTGTCGTCTTTCTTCCTTTTCTTGTCTTCCATGAACTACTGTTCCCTGTCCTGATACTCTTTTCTGGGGTGAGAGGAAATAGAAGAAACACATTATAAACCGCAAACCAGTGCAACTGTCCTTAGAACAATCTGTATACTGGCTTGAGCCACAATGATTTACAAGCCTAGGGTTCAGAAGATTGCTTGGCAGGTGATGTACTGTTCATAGGGTAATTATCCACATAATACACCTGCAGGAAATTTCTGGCTTATCCTCCCCTCCAAGCCTTGTGAGTTGAGGATGGAGTGTTTAAGTCTTGTTCTAAGCTTCGAATGCTAAAGGCCCAGTCCTGTTGACTAAGCAGGGACACACTTTCTAATGCCTTGTTTTCAAACTATGACTTAACAGTAGCTAGCCTATGCCATGACAGCACTGTAAGGGATCTGAAGTATGGCTGCCTTGACACACCTATTAAAATGCAGTTACTGTTTCTAAAAGGCGAGATATACTAAACGGGTTGATGTTTCTCTTAAGGAACTCATAAGTAAGCATTCAAATACAAAACGGGGCATGTAACGTTACATCACAAAAAATACATGAACAGCCAGCACACTCATTGTTGATAAGAGTCAAGGTGACACATCGCCATGGACACAAAATGCTCTTAAAATTACCTGTAAAGGCAACAAAACTGATCACAATGCGAATGTACAGCTATCTGGCCCTTATTTATCAGTGGCATAGTTAACGTTAGAGGCTATGGGGGCTCACTATGAGCCACAGTTGTCATGATTTCGGGAGCTCGGGGTAACTACTGTCAGCCTTCTGTAGCTGGTTACGTTAGCTGCAACAGCTATCCTTCATTCACGCACGTGACCTTTCGTGCATGGGAATAAGCAACATAGTTCGCTAGCTACCTTTGCAAGTATGAAGGTGCAACAATTATTACAATGTAACTAGCTAATACTAAACCCTGCCGATGGTGGCCATTCAGCAACCGTGGCTAACAACCAAAACGCTGTATGTCGATGGATGTTAGCCATCGTTATGAAACTATGGCGGGCTAAAAATGGACACACGACAAGGACAACAGGCTCAGATCACGAAACCGATGAGCTAACGTTATCTATCCACGCAACACAGGTAGTTCACTGACTAACGGTAAATGGACCAACGTCTTCATATTTTAGTGTACGCGAGGTCTTGCACCGACCTAGCAAGGTAAAAGAGATGTAGCTAAATTAGCCATCTGCTGTGTCGACCAACTACACATCCTGTAACTAGTTGCTAAACTAGCTAGCAAGCGAATACCACATTTGTTTTGTTGTTAAATACAAGTATGCCAGCATTATTTTCTGCAGGATTACTACCCAGACTCCGGATTTATATTGCTACATTGGTCTGCTCGTGACTGAAGTGAGCGCCAAGAGAACTCCTCCAGAGGCTCACTCGCGCGACGACATCAACTCTGTAGCATGCTAGCTAGACATATTTTAGCACCGATGTCGACAGAAAATTGCTGCGTTGCAAGACTGTTAGCAATAGCCTCTTATCTATGGAATATGCATATTATTGCAACATATGCATGCAGTTAACCAACAACTTGTGACGAAGATATACTCACCTCAGGAATCACATATGAAATAGAGCTAGCTAACTAAAGCTAAGATTATTTCCTCTTTCATCTGTGGCTAAAGTGCTTCAGTGCGAAATCCTCGTTTTTTTTGTCATTTGAGGCTACTTGAAAATCAACAGCCCCTAAACGAATAATGAAGTAACGTTATGTGGCTAACAAAGAAATATACTTGTTGGTGCTCTTGATTTCTAAGTAAGTACTATGATAATGTAAACCTAGCTAATGTGCAGAAGAATTCGTTTTTAAAGCGCTGGAAAGTCAGTTGGTTGACGGTCGGCCATTTTGCAGCTATGAATCGAATGTCTCGCCAGCAGCAAGCTCTCTCTGGTGGGGGGTTGAGGGAGATTTTTGTCCTTCAATTAGACAACTGTGGAGTTAGTTTCATACAGCATCATTACCGTTAGACAATAATTCCTTCGTCAAATAAAATACCAGTTTTAATGAATGTCATGGGTTGATCAAGTATGGACACTGTGTGCTGTTAAGGGCTGTCTTTGTAATGACGTCGTATTTCAAAAATGTCTGCCATAAAAATGTTTTAATTTCATGGATTTGGTATTCTAACTGAAACGTTTAGAAGCCCCCCGCCCTTCCCATATTATTTAGAGGCATTGATTGTAAGATGTACTTTTTTGTGCTGCAGTATTGACTAAACCCTGAGAGTGGCGCAATTTCTTGCTCATTTTCTCCCCCAAAGAATCCGCTCGTTTGCTGTCTGTCTGCGAGGCGTTTGTGTTCCTTTTTGTTGAACTTGTCAGGGATACAGTATTTTGGTTGCAACAGTGGTGAAAATCTAATTTGAACTGATTATAACTATATTTCAAATGTACAAGTATAGTTGTCTTCTTTAATTACTTGGATGCTGTCTTCAACTTATTTTTGGTCTATCAAGAAAGAGAGAAGCAAGGAAAACGAAATAAGGAGTGATGGACAAAGAAGAGGATTGAGCAGGTGAACCAACAGAAGACAGGCCAGAGGAAAGAAGACCCAGGGAAAGTCAGGAACATGGGAAAAACAAAAATATAAAAGCAACATGCAACAATTTAAATGATTTGACTGAATTACAGTTAATTTAATGAAATCAGTCAATTTAGAAATTAATTAAATTAAATAGGTCTTAATCTATGGATTTGAGATGACTGGGCAGGGGTGCAAACATGGTTGGGCCTGGGAGGGCATAGGCCCACCCACTTGGGAGCCAGACCCAGCCAATCAGAATGAGTTTTTCCCCACAAAAGGTCTTTATTACATGCATAAATACTCTTCAGTTTCATCAGCTGCCTGGGTGGCTGGTCTCAGACGATCCCGCAGGTGAAGAAACCAGATTTGGAGGTCCTGGGCTTGCATGGTTACACGTGGTCTGCGGTTGTGAGGCCGGTTGGACGTACTGCAGAATTCTCTAAAATGATGTTAGAGGTGGCTTATGGGAGAGAAATGGACATTACATTCTCTGAGAATAGAGAATACGATAGACATCAAGAAAGCCAGTCAGTTGATTATTGACAAGTTTTTCCAACACTTGATAAACAGGGCAAAATAGAAATTGGCCTGTAACAGTTAGGATCAGCTTGATCTCCCCCATTAAATAAAGGATGCAACGTGGCTGCCTTCTGTCACGAACCGGCTCAAAGCCCGTAACAAAGGGAGGCAACGTGGAGATAAGGAGTAGCAAAATATGTATTTATTAACTAAAGCAACTAAGTATAATATACAATGGTGTGTGTAATCAGTAATCAGTAGTGTAAGTGAGTGTTTTGCATGCATGAATGTGATAATGCAGGGTGATGAAAGGTGCCAAAGCAAACAAACAAAAGGCCACCAAGAACCACAACACAATCTACAAAAGGTGTCTGCATGGAGAGAGTCTCCTCCATGAATGTTGAAGAGGTCTATTTATCCTGGGAGACACCTGGCCCAGGTTTTTCCCATGTAGCTGACGACCCTCTCAACTCCGCCCACCGGCATCCTAATAAGGAAACAAGAACAAAGACAGAATACGGCAGACAGAGTGGGAGGGTCGTCACACTTCCAAGCAATGGGAACCACCCCAGAGAGGAGAGACAGGCTTAGCAATGATAGGGGCTGCAACCTTAAAGGATCTAAACCATCTGACCCAGATGTTTTTGGGGGGTCAAGTTTAAGGAGCTCCTTTAGCACCTCAGACTCAGTGAAATTTTGTAGCAGGGCAGGGGAAAAAGAGGGAGGAGCACCAGGGCTAGTTGCATTAGAAGGGGTGGGAGATGAGGAAATGTTGGATGGGCAATGAGGCATGGCTGAGTCAAATAGGAATCCTGACTTAATGAAATGGTGATTAAAGAGCTCAGCCATGTGTTCCTTGTCAGTAACAACCACATCATGGGACATGGGCAGCTGCGAGGAAGAGGGTTGATTCTCCAGGCCTTTAACCATTTTCCAGAACTTTTTGGGGTTAGACCCACAGAGAGAGAACTGCTCCTTAAAGTAACTAACTTTGGCCTTCCAGCCTGAGTGCACTTATTTCTCATTTGCCTGAACGAGAGCCAGTCAGCCTGAGTATGTGTGTGCCCAGCCTTTCGCCAAATGGAATTGTTGAGTTGGAGTAACTCTGCAAGATGACTGTCGAAACGGGCTGAACCTGTTTTTTTTTCATCTTTATGGGGTATATTATACCACTGAAAATATTTTAAAAAGAAGGTCCAAGGGTCTTCGACAGAGGGGATCAAGCTGATTCTATACCAATTTACAGAGGCCAGGTCATGAAGGAAGGCTTGCTCATTCAAGTTTTTTAGCAAGCGTCTATGACAAATCAGGACAGGTTGTTTCACTGAGCAGCCATTACGAACAAGCTGTAAAACAGTGATCACTAAGGTAATTACAGAAAACACCAGACTGATACCTATCCGGATTATTTGTGACGATAACATCAATGACAAACATTGGCAGTAGAATGGCCCTTAGTGAAAAGCTTAGTGACTTTCAACGAAGCACTGTCATTGGATGCCACCTTTCCAACAATTCAGTTAGTCAAGACTCTGTCCTGCTAGAGCTGCCCCGTTCAACTGTAAGTGCTGTTATTATGAAGTTGAAAGTCTAGGAGCAACAACGGCTCAGCCGCAAAGTGGTAGACCACACAAGCTCACAGAACTGGACTGCCGAGTGCTGAAGCGCATAGCACGTAAAAATTTGCCTGTCCTAGTTTGCAACACTCACTACTGAGTTCCAAACTGCTTCTGGAAGCACTGTCAGCACAATAACTGTTTGTTGCGAGCCGAGCAGCCATACACAAGCCTAAGATCACCGTGCGCAATGCCAAGCATCGGCTGGAGCTTGCCACCATTGGACTCTGGAACAGTGTAAACAGTGAATCACGTTTCACCATCTGGCAGTCAGAGGGACAAATCTGGGTTTGGCAGATGCCAGGAGAACGCTACCTGTCCCAATGCATAGTGCCAACTGTAAAGAGGCCCCTTAGTTCCAGTGAAGGGAAATCTTAACGCTACATCATTCAAATGGTCAGTTGTTCCTTCACAGCTAACTTTACCAGCAGAGGGTACTATGGACACAGAAATACACTATTATGCCAGACCAATAAGCCATTGAAGCATTCTGTTTACTTTACCATGAGTGCTGGTTAAGGCGGTAAATACTCATTATTTAGGCATAGGAACTTTTATATGAGGGACCTTTTGGATCCAGTCAGTCTCTAGCAGGGCAAAAATATTTAAAAACCTGTTATAGGATCCTATGCCTAATGTTTGATATAGTCATTCTACCCTCATCTAACAATTTATTTCTCTCCCACTCACTACCCTTCCTCTCTCCATTCTCATCATTATAAAATGTGAAATGGGAGACCCTGGCTTACTGTACTCTTCTGCCCCCCCCCCCCCCCCCCGGCCAGCTGTTGAATACATTCCCACCCTTTGGTGCAGACAGCTGCCCATAGCAGGAGGTCCAGCACAGTCACACCAGAGTACATAACACCTCCCCCATGAGACACACCATCACACACCATACTGGCATGGGAGGTATGTTTAGATGTACATCTATACATCATGGGAGATATGCCATGGACATAATTTCTCTATCATGTACAGTGTGAAACCATTTCCACAAAGAGTAGTCTATAGGCTACTGGATAGCAATGATTGAGTCAGAGAAAGGCAAGACCAATGAAGTCCTGAGCAGTGAAGGCTATGGCTAACATACAAGTGCCTCCTGCCCTGTAACTCTGAAGCAGGCTTTACAATTACAGTGCTGTATGGGGTGGATATCTAATATCTCCCTGATACTTTAGAAACACTCCATCACGAATACTTCCTTTCACCCTAATACATTTGATTAGAGCAGGCTTTACACCTACAGCCAGTCTGAGCTGTCTTCTATACTGATTCTGCAGAGTGTCATTGAGCGTTGAGGGAGAGGCAGGAAACACGTCTTTCTGCGGGGTGTGAACAGAGACAGGAAGTGGAGGTGCCTGGCCCAGGAATGTCTCTGCCTCTCTGGCCCCGCCCACAGGAAATGCCAGTCCGCTGCGTGTCTGGATCAACAGGCTTCTGGAGGTCCTTAGACAGGGGACTGGAGTGCATCACAAATAACACCCTATCCTCTATATAGTGCAGTACTTTTGACCAGAGCCGTTTGGGCCCTGGTCAAAAGTACTGCACTATAAAAGGAATAGGGTACCATTTAGGACTAATCCTGAAGTGAGAAAGGGCAGGGCAACGGATACGACCCAGTGAGGGGGCAGAATAGGCTGGGTTACATTCTTATAGTTTGGGTGTGATATTCCGGGAGAGGGGGGTAGGGGAACAGTAGTAACACACACGCAACCACATATCGGTACACATCCTCTGCTATTGTGACCCACTTGGTGGTTTAGGATATATGTCCAAATGTGAAGGAATTCATAAGAGATACTACATGATGTTGTCCTACTTTCATAAATCCTATTCCTCCTATTCTTCCTCTGGAAACATGGAGGTATTTGAGCTGAATGTGCCCTCTGATACTTGGAAGCTCAAGTTCAGCTCAGTGAGTAGTCCTCCCTCTCTGTCATTACATTTTGATGAGAGTATTTTCCATAGCAGCCTAAAGCCACCAATCTAATTATAAGACATTGTAAATACTTCCAGATATTCTTGGTTAGACCATGCAATGTCATGGTGGAAGACCACTTGACACAATAAATAAAATGATTCTGACTAACCAACCATTGGATGATCAGTCATTTGACTCAGTTTCCATCTGCATCTCATTGACGAAACACTCCTATTAAAATATAAGTATCATTCAAATTCAGAGGATGAAGTATTATTACTTCAACATTTATGTTATTCTACACCAATCTCGGCAAAACATTTTTTGTATGTACCTCACTTTGTGTACTGGGGCATTGTCATGCTGAAACAGGAAAGGGCCTTCCCCAAACGATTGCCACAACGTTCGAAGCACAGAGACGTCTAGAATGTAATTGTATGCTGTGGCATTAAGATTTCCCTTCACTGGCCTCCTGAGTGGCTCGACCGGGAGACCCATGAGACAGTGCACAATTGGCCGTGTTGTCCAGGTTAGGGAACGGTTTGGCTAGCCGGGATGTCCTTGTCCCATCGAGCTCTAGCAACTTTTGTGGTGGGCAGGGCACATGCACGCTGACATGGTCGCCAGTTTGACGGTGTTTCCTCCGACAAATTGGTGTGACTGTCTTCGGGGTTAAGCGAGCAGTGTGTCAAGAAGACGTGCAGCTTGGCAGGGTCGTGTTTCCATATATAAATTGCAGCGATAGGACAAGCCTGTAACTGCTAATTGGATATCACGAAAAAGAGGTAAAGAATATTATAATATTTATAATAATATTTCCATTCACTGGAACTAAGGGGCCTAGCCCTAACCATGAAAAACAGCCCCAGATCATTAATCCTCCATCACCAAACTTTACAGTTGGCACTTTGCATTGGGGCAGGTAGCGTTCTCTTGGCATTCGCCTTAACACAGATTCATCCATCGGACTGCCATATAGTGAAGCCTGATTTATCACTCCAGTGAACGCGTTTCCACTGCTCCAGAGTCCAATGGCGGCGAGCTTTACACCACTCCAGACAACGCTTGGCATTGCGCATGGTGATCTTAGGCTTGTGTGCAACTGCTCGGCCATGGAAACCCATTTCATGAAGGTCCTGACGAACAGTTCTTGTGCTGAAGTTGCTTCCAGTTTGGAGCTCAGTAGTAAGTGTTGCAACCGAGGACAGGCGATTTTTAAGCACTCGGTCCCGTTTTGTAAGCTTGTGTGGCCCACCACTTCATGGCTGAGCTGTTTTTGCTCCTAGACGTTTCCACTTCACAAAAGTAGTACTTACAGTTGACCGGGGCAGCTCTAGCAGGGCAGAGATTTGATGAACTGACTTGTTGGAAAGGTGGCATACTATGACGGTGCCATGTTGAAAGTCAGTGAGCTCTTCTGTAAGGCCATTCTACTGCCAATGTTTGTCTATGGAGATTGCATGGCTGTGTGCTCGATTTTATCACCTGTCAGCAACAGGTGTGGCTGAAATAGCGGAATCCACTAATTTGAAGGGGTGTCCACATACGTAGTGTAGTGTATGTACAGTTGAAGTCGAAAGTTTACATACACCTTAGCCAAATACATTTAAACTCAGTTTTTCACAATTCCTGATATTTAGTCCTTGTAAAAATTCCCTGTCTTAGGTCAGTTAGGATCACCACTTTATTTTAAGAATGTGAAATGTCAGAATAATAGTAGAGAGAATGATTTATTTAAGCTTTTATTTCTTTCATCACATTCCCAGTGGGTCAGACGTTTACATACACTCAATTAGTATTTGGTAGTATTGCCTTTAAATTGTTTAACTTGGGTCAAACATTTCAGGTAGCCTTCCACAAGCTTCCCACAATAAGTTGGGTGAATTTTGGCCCATTCCTCCTGGTGTAACTAAGTCAGGTTTGTAGGCCTCCTTGCGTTGAGATGGTGTTCTTTGACTTCCCTCTTTTTCCACCAAGCATAACGATGGTCATTTTGACCAAACAGTTCTATTTTTGTTTCATCAGACCAGAGGACATTTCTCCAAAAAGTACGATCTTTGTCCCCATGTGCAGTTGCAAACCATAGTCTGGCTTTTTTATGACGGTTTTGGAGCAGTGGCTTCTTCCTTTCTGAGCGGCCTTTCAGGTTATGTCGATATAGGACTCGTTTTACTGTGGATATAGATACTTTTGTACCCGTTTCCTCCAGCATCTTCACAAGGTCCTTTGCTGTTGTTCTGGGATTGATTTGCACTTTTCGCACCAAAGTACATTTATCTCTAGGAGACAGAACGCGTCTCCTTCCTGAGCGGTATGATGGCTGCGTGGTCCCATGGTGTTCATACTTGCGTACTATTGTTTGTACAGACGAACATGGTACCTTCAGGCGTTTGGAAATTTCTCCCTTGGATGAACCAGACTTGTGGAGGTCTACAAGTCTGGTTCTTTAGATTTTTCCATGATGTCAAGCAAAGAGGCACTGAGTTTGAAGGTAGGCCTTGAAATACATCCACAGGTACACCTCCAATTGACTCAAATTATGTCAATTAGCCTATCAGAAGTTTCTAAAGCCATGACTTCATTTTCTGGACTTTTCCCAGCTGTTTAAAGTCACAGTCAACTTAGTGTATGTAAACTTCTGACCCACTGAAATTGTGATACAGTGAATTATAAGTGAAACAATCTGTCTATAAACAATTGTTGGAAAAATTACTTGTGTCATGCACAAAGTAGATGTCCTAACCGACTTGCCAAAACTATAGTTTGTTAACAAGAAATTTGTGGAGTGGTTGAAAAACAAGTTTTAATGACTCCATCCTAAGTGTATGTAAACTTCCGACTTCAACTATACATACAGTACCAGTCAAAAGTTTGGACACACCTACCCATTCCAGGGTTTTTCTTTATTTGTACTATTTTCTACATTGTCAAATAATAGCGACGACATCAAAACTATGTAATAACACATATGAAATCATATAGTAACCAAAGAAGTATTAGACAATTCAAAATATACAGTATTTTATATTTGAGATTCTTCAAAGTAGCCACTCTTTGCCTTTGACAGCTTTGCACAATCTAGTCTCGTCGTCGTGGGTGATCAGGCTGTAACTACCAATTGGATACCACGAAATTGGGGAGATAAAGAGGTAAAAAAAAAAAAAAAGATAAATAAATCAGCAAACTTTAATTTATTTATCATTATTATTTTTTTGGACCTCTTTATCTCCCCAATTTCGTGGTATCCAATTGGTAGTTACAGTCTTGTCTCATCGCTGCAACTCCCGTATGGACACGGAAGAGGCAAAGGTCGAGAGCCGTGCGTCCTCTGAATTACAACCCAACCAAGCCGCACTACTTCTTGACAATGCCCACTTAACCCGGAAGCCAGCCACACCAATGTGTTGGAGGAAACACCGTACAACTGGCGACCGTGTCAGTGTGCACTGCACCGAGCCTGCCACAGGAGTCGCTAGTGAGCGATGGTACAAGGACATCCCTGCCGGCCAAAACCTCCCCTAACCCGTACGACGCTGGGCCAATTGTGCACTGCCCCATGGGTCTCCCAGTCGCGGCCGGCTGTGACAGAGCCTGGATTTGAACCCAGAATCTCTAGTGGCACAGCTAGTACTAGTGCCTTAGACCACTGCGCTGTCCTGTCCAGGATGTCGGAGATGATGGTGTTGATCTGAGCCATGACCAGTCTTTCAAGGCATTTCATGGATACAGATGTGAGTGCTACGGGGCAACAGTCATTTAGACATGTTCTTGGGCACAGGTATTATGGTGGTCTGCTCCAAACATGTAGGTATTACAGAATGGGTCAGGAAGAGGTTGAACATGTCAGTGAATGAGCATAGAAGGAATTTATCTTGTCTGGTAGGCCTCTGTCACTGGGCAGCTCGCAGCTGGGTTTTCCCTTTCTAACCCTCGATAGTTTGCGATTCCTGCCACATCCCTGCCATAGTCCTGTATTGACATTTTGATTGTTTGATGGGGTCGTGGCGGGATTTCTTATAAGCGTCCGAATTAGTGTCCCGCTCCTTGAAAGTGGCAGCTCTAGCCTTTAGCTCAGTGCGGATGTTGCTTGTAATCCATGTTTTCTGGTTGCGATAAGTACTGTACATACGGTCACTGTGGGGACGACTTCATCGATGCACTTATCAATAAAGCTGGTGACTGATGTGGTAAACTCCTCAATGTTATCGGATGAATACCAGAACATATTCCAGTCTGTGCTCAAGGTTACCCAATGAGTAGTACATCCACAGCTGCCGAATCGTTGTATAAATCTTCATCCAAATCGAGGTTCGTGATCACTGTTCTGATATCCAGAAGCTGTTTTCTGTCATAGGCGATATTATAATTTTTTTTAAAGTGAGGCTCAACGTAAAAACCCCCACAAAATAGCAAAATTGGTCAGGAGTCCGAAGGCGACAGCTATCCCCCCCCCCCCCCCCCCCCCGGGCGCCATTGTCTTCTTTTGTGTGTGTACGTGTGTGTGTGCGTGCGTGTGTGTTTGTATGTGAGAGAGGGGAGGAGGGCAGGGGCAGAATCATCTTTAGCTGGGCAGTAAAGGCCCTGCATACGTGGCTCCTCAGTTATAGTCAGGCTTTAGCACCAAGCCAAGTTCCATATCCACAGTCTGACTGTCCCCATGCCAGCAGCTCCCAATGAAGATACCATACACACATACACAAACACAAAATCTCACACACTTGCACATACACACTCAAACTAAAGTTCCTCAAGGAATGGTAAGTGTATAACAGGTTGGAGTCCCTCCTGCAATCTCAGCATTACATTGAATTAGTTCCAAACTGCCCTGTACATCATAAATCAAACCTAAGATGTAACATTCCTTCCTTTCGTGTCTGTGTGTGCATGCACGTGTGCTTTCCTTCCTGCGTGTGTTTTCATAGCATTTTTGCCGTTCATTTGTGTGGTCATGTGGCAGATCTGTGTATACAGTAACAAGCAGTGCTTTGAGTGGCTGTTTTAGGAGAGTAGATGCGATCTATAAACAGCTGTTGAAAGGAACATTTATGGTAAGTAAGCACTATCAAGACATTTCAAATTACTTAAGACATTAAAAAGATGTGTTTAAACCTCTCAGTAGGGTCAATGTGGATTTTACATGCAGTTAAACCAGTGTCCTTGTGGAGAGGGGAGAGAGTTGGGTCTCTATATAAGGAGGCCTCCTGTGCCTCACTCTGTTTCTGTCACAAATGGCACCCTATTCCCTATATAAGGCCCTGGTCAAAAGTAGTGCACTATATAGGGAACAGGGTACCATTTGAGATGCAGATTCTCTCTCTGGACCTGGCCTCAGGGTAAGTAAGGAATGCTACCCAGTGGTGGCTAGGCCTGGGTAGAAGGTCTGGGCAGAGAGCCATGCAGAGACCGGCTGTCACAGCACAGTAGTAGGACTACCACAGTCTCCTCTCAAGGTCAGTCCACATCAGGCCCTGTCTCTGTCTCTGTCTGCCTCCCTGGCCTGGCATCATCCCTACACCACCATCTGTCTTTCTGAGAATACACCAATACAAAGACCAGTACAGAGTAGAAGAGATACCAGCACAGACCAGTACAGATACCAGAGAGGACTAGTTAGAATAGCAAAGACCAGCACGGATATTCACATAATTGACAGACCAGATGCAAAGACCCGAACGGTCCACTTCAGAGACCAGCATAGAAAGGTGAACAGCAGCACATACCAACCAGCACAGAAAAGCTCAGACCACAAGGACCCATTGGAGGAAGATAACAAGTCCAGCTGTTTGTTTCTCATGGCAACAAAGCTTCTGTTGGTTGTTTCTGTAATTCTGGAGAGCAAGAACCTTTTAGTACCCTCATTTTTTGAATAGAAAAATGGCCAATCTCTACCTCCACCACAGAATGGGTGACCACATGCCTCTTTTTCCACTTACATGCCCACTGTCACAAACACACACTCTACTGTTAAGATGCCACTCTTCACCACATGTTGAGTACTAATTACCCTGAGGTGAATACAAACACACACAGACACTGTCTCCAAAACAGAATGGGAGAGAGTGTTATCCACATGTTGACTGACGTACAAACACACACATTACATTTCAGTATGTTGCATGTCCTTTACACGCAGGGAGGAGTCAAGAGTGTGCCTAGTGTGTGTGTGTGTGTGTGTGTGTGTGCGTGCGCCACTGTGCATGCTATAAGGAATGTCTGTGATCACGACTTTTGGGCTACTGAGTGGCGAGGCGGTCTAAGGCACTGCATCTCAGTGCAAGAGGCAACACTACAGTCCCTGGTTTGAATCCAGGCAGAATCACATTTGGTTGTGATTGGGAGTCCCATAGGGCGGTGCACAATTGGTCCAGTGTTGTCTGAGGTAGGCCGTCATTGTAAATAAGAACTTGTTCTTAACTAACTTGCCTAAGTTAAATAAAAAATAATGTGGACCACTGGCCTGAGAGGCTGAGCCTTTATGTGTCTGCTACACACACACTGCTCCACTCCAGACACAGACACACACTCTTGACCCCCGCTCCTCGGATATACGGCTCAAACTAAATAAACACATACAGTTTATGTAGCAAAACTCCCCTTCTCTCTGTTATCACATGGACAGAAACAGACTTAGAGGACAACACTGGCTTTTTCCATAAAATCCCTGATAACTGGGACCTGAAGTCTCAGCATAGTCCTGTGAACTCAGACACGTCACCTTTACAACAAATATAGGACGGTTGGGGCTGGGATGATCCATTTGTTTAGGATGGGTACGAAAGGATGAAAGATCTATTGTGGGAGAGATCCAAAGCTATTTGGAGACTGTGAGGTATGTGTCAGACGATTTCTGTTTGTGAGTGTGTGGGTTTTTGAGAGAGAGAGAGAGAGTGTGGGTGTGTGTGTGTTTCAGTCCGTTTTCCTGTTTTAGTCTTGCATGAGCATATAGCTGGACCTTATAATAGCCCATTGTCTCTGGTCCCCGCCACATTTCCTTCCAGGTCAGAATTCACGGAAATAGGGACACAGTCCAAACAAATACCAACAGCTACACCTCCATCCCTACCTCACTACTGTGTTGCTAGAGGAACCGTGTGCCTACTGGGGTCTTGTTCCCCAGAGGAAGCTAATCAACGTCGTACCCTGACCTGAGAAAAAGCCACATGCGATTGTCCTTGGGCTTGGGTACATAGAGATAAATGGGCGGATGAGGGTTTTAAAATGAAACCAAGACTGTGATATTCAATAGTAGTCCATGTAGGTTGTTTGGTCCTAATCCAAGGGAAGGATTTGAGGAAGGTAAACTGATCCTAGATCTGTGCGTACAGGCACCATCCGCCCAGAGAGGTTCCACAGCAGATCATTGGACTCAGGGATATAGACTGGGTACCAGGGATACAGGCCTCTCCTGTACATCCCCTCCACTTCCCACCTTCCCTTCTGAAGGCAACATCTGGGATTTATAATAACCAAATCCAGCTCTGCTCTCAGCTCCTAATAGAGCTCAAATACCGCGGCTGCATGGCCAAGGGTCTCTGGGTCTATGCTTTGGCTGCTCTGACTGCTCCATTACATAAATATTTGCTTTCTGGGAAAACAAAAGAAGGAGAAAATTACCCAACATGTTAACTGTTGATGTCCCTGCTGTTCAGAGACTAGAAAAACAGAAAGTTGATATAGAGAAGTTTCTTTCATGATGTGAATGTAAACATATAAATACGCACACACTTGCACACACACGCAAGTACACACACAAACACACACAAACCTTTCCTCCGCTAAGCCCATGGCAGTATAGGAAAGGAAAGAGTAGGTCAGGAAACAGACTTAATGAAAACAAGAATTTGGAGATTTTTCATCTGGCCACTAAGATTTCACTGCGACTGCAGTAAGTCACTCCAGAACATATCAAACCCTGTGCCATACTCCTGGAGAAGATGTACTATACCTGTGGTCCCTAAAGACCTCTCCCTCCCTCAGATGGCTGAAAAACACAGTAGTTGCTGTTATTTTAGTTGTCAAATTAGTTTGGACCTCAACATGGACCCTCATTGCAGCTCTAGATGAGTAATTGAAAACAGTTGTTAAGCCCACAATTAAGCATTCACTGCAATAAAGCTAGGAAGATATTGGTTAGCGGTATAATTTGAATTGAACTAAGTTAAGTTACATTTGTGGTGTAAATTGCAATTTAAAAGATAGCCTCATCAACTTATTTGTAGTAGACCCAGTCCAAGATCTCCCACAAACGATGTGTCTATGTTATTAGCAAACTGTTGCTGGACCATTTGCAGCGTCACTTTTTTTCAAACCATTACATATACATTTGTGAGGTTGCTTATTATCTGAACATTTTAAATTATACAGTTTTAATTGTTTTTATTTTATTTCACATTTTTTTAACAGGGTAGGCTAGTTGAGAACAAGTTCTCATTTGCAACTGCGACCTGGCCAAGATAAAGCAAAGCAGTGTGACACAGACAACAACACAGAGTTACACATGGAGTAAACAATAAACAAGCCAATAACACAAACAAGTCAATGACACAGTAGAGAAAAGAAAGTCTATACAGTGTGTGCAAAAGGCATGAGGAGGTAGGCAATAAATAGGCCATAGGAGCGAATAATTACAATTTAGCAGATTAACACTGGAGTGATAAATGAGCAGATGATGTGCAAGTAGAGATACTGGTGTGCAAAAGAGCAGAAAAGTAAATAAAATAAAAACAGTATGGGGATGAGGTAGGTAGATTGGATGGGCTATTTACAGATGGGCTATGTACAGCTGCTCAGATAGTTGATGTTTAAAGTTGGTGAGGGAAATAAAAGTCTCCAACTTTGGCGATTTTTGCAATTTGTTCCAGTCACTGGCAGCAGAGAACTGGAAGGAAAGGTGGCCAAATGAGGTTTTGACTTTGGGGATGATCAGTGAGATATACCTGCTGGAACGTGTGCTACGGGTGGGTGTTGTTATCGTGACCAGTGAACTGAGATAAGGCATAGCTTTACCTAGCATAGACTTATAGATGACCTGGAGCCAGTGAGTCTGGCGACGAATATGTAGCGAGGGCCAGCCGACTAGAGCATACAGGTCGCAGTGGTGGGTGGTATAAGGTGATTTGGTAACAAAACGGATGGCACTGTGATAGACTGCATCCAATTTGCTGAGTAGAGTGTTGAAAGCTATTTTGTAGATGACATCGTCGAAGTCGAGGATCGGTAGGATAGTCAGTTTTACTAGGGTAGGTTTGGCGGCGTGAGTGAAGGAGGCTTTATTGTGAAATAGAAAGCCGATTCTAGATTTCATTTTGGATTGGAGATGTTTAATATGAGTCTGGAAGGAGAGTTTACAGTCTAGCCAGAAACCTAGGTATTTATAGTTGTCCACATATTCTAGTTTGGAACCGTCCAGGGTGGTAATGCCAGTTGGGTGGGCATGTGCGGGCAGCGATCGGTTGAAAAGCATGCATTTGGTTTTACTAGCGTTTAAGAGCAGTTGGAGGCCACGGAAGGAGTGCTGTATGGCATTGAAGCTTGTTTGGAGGTTAGTTAGCACAGTGTCCAAGGAAGGGCCAGAAGTATACAGAATGGTGTAGTCTGCGTAGAGGTGGATCAGGGAATCGCCCGCAGCAAGAGCTACATCATTGATATATACATAGAAAAGAGTCGGCCCGAGAATTGAACCCTGTGGTACCCCCATAGAGACCGCCAGAGGTCCGGACAACATTCCCTCCGATTTGACACACTGAACTCTGTCTGCAAAGTAGTTGGTGAACCAGGCGAGGCAGTCGTAAGAAGCTGTTGGCCGGGGTTGGAGTAGCCAGGAGGAAGGAATGGCCAGCCGTTGAGAAATGCTTATTGAAATGTTCGATTATCATGGATTTACCAGTGGTGCCCGTGTTACCTAGCCTCAGTGCAGTGGGTAGCTGGGAGGAGGTGCTCTTGTTCTCCATGGACTTTACAGTGTCCCAAAACTTTTTGGAGTTAGAGCTTCAGGATGCGAATTTCTGCTTGAAAAAGCTAGCCTTTGCTTTCCTGACTGACTTCGTGTATTGGTTCCTGACTTCCCTGAACAGTTGCATATTGTGGGGAGTATTCAATGCTATGGCAGTCCGCCACAGGATGTTTTTGTGCTGGTCAAGGGCAGTCAGGTCTGGAGTGAACCAAGGGCTATATCTGTTCTTAGTTCTGCATTTTTTGAACGGGGCATGCTTATCTAAGATGGTGAGGAAATTACTTTAAAAGAATGACCAAGCATCCTCGACTGACGAGATGAGGTCAATATCCTTCCAGGATACCCGGGCCAGGACGATTAGAAAGGCCTTCTCGCAGAATTATTTTAGGGAGCGTTTGACAGTGATGAGGGGTGGTCGTTTGACCGCGGACCCATAGCGGATACAGGCAATGAGGCAGTGATCGCTGAGATCCTGATTGAAAACAGCAGAGGTGTATTTGGAGGGCAAGTTGGTCAGGATAATGTCTATGAGGGTGCCCATGTTTACGGATTTAGGGTTGTACCTGGTGGGTTCCTTGATGATTTGTGTGAGATTGAGGGCATCTAGCTTAGATTGTAGGACTGCCGGGATGTTAAGCATATCCCAGTTTAGGTCACCTAACAGAACGAACTCTGAAGCTAGATGGGGGGCGATCAATTCACAAAAGGTGTCCAGGGCACTGCAGGGAGCAGAGGGGGGTCGATAGCAAGCGGCAACAGTGAGAGACTTATTTCTGGAAAGGTTAATTTTTTTAATTAGAAGTTCAAACTGTTTGGGTATAGACCTGGAAAGTATGACAGAACAGTAAGATAAGCATCCTGCTAAAATCTGAAGTAAATCATTACATTTAACAAAAAATGTGAGGAGGCATTTGGTAAAAGGGTTTCAACATAGCTGGCAGACCTTCTATACTGTGTGAAAGTAATTTCCTGGAAAGACATCCCTGTTCTGTCTGTGATATACTCATCACATTTTACTGGCCCCTTGAAGAATGTAAGAATATCCAAACTGTTCTTCTATCCAATTACAATGACACAAATCACAAGCAAAGGTTTGGAAAAGATTGGCACATTTACACTTCCAAACACAAAACTCAGGAGACAACAGGAGACCTCATGGGCTTATACTATGAACCAGACATACACACAGCCATGTACACACCTCCCCCTCAGTCCACTAAAAATGAAAACCTGTGTGGCACGTTTGTCTCTCTTTGGTTCTTGACCTCAACCTCTCTCTCGCTCTTTATCTCCCTTCTCTCTCTCTCTCTCTCTCTCTCTCTCTCTCTCTCTCTCTCTCTCTCTCTCTCTCTCTCTCTCTCTCTCTCTCTCCATTGTTGTTGCTCTGGTTATTGTGTAATTACACCCTCAACATGCTCAGGAAGCAAAACAGTTATCTGTATCTCTATATAGGAATGGTGGCCCAGTCTAAACATGGGATACCATGTTTGTGTGTGTGTGTGTGTGTGTGATTGTGTGCGTGTGTATGTGTGTAGGATGCTGTGGTCTGACAGTAGCTCGCCTCGCCGGCTGGTTACTGTGCATGGGTGACGGAGGTTGCTCTCATCGCACACTGTCGCACAGCTGATACACAGTGCTGATGGGCCGTAACACAGGGAGGGAGAGAGGATAGAGAGGCAGACAGAGGGTAAAGAGATGCAGACAGACAGAGTGTTTAATGTCCAGACAACTACCAAAGACCACCAAAAAAACAACAACAATCAAGACAATTATCCAAACCTAAAAGAGAATGTAGTGTGTTACCGCCAACTGTGTCGTTAAAGTGTGTGTGGGTGACTGTGTGTGTCTGTGCGTGCTTATGTGTGTGAGCTCCTGTGAGACTATACTGAAGTTTAGCCATAGCTTTGAAGCCTGAGAACCAGAGGTTTTCCCCTTATGATCATTTAGGGAGAGTGTTGAAACCCCTGGCCAGTCATAGAAACATGTCAGTGATTGTTAAACAATGAGGGAGATGGGGACTTGATACAGTACAACTGCTGGGCTATGGAGAGGGTGTGCAGGTCAAATGTAAGGGTGCCAGTATTACGGTACTGGGTGTGATAATTACCCAAATTGTGAGTCCACAGGGCCCTTTGAATGATTGACTTAAACCTCATCTGAGAGAGTGAGGGAACGAAAGAGCTATTCAGACAAAGGGAGACAGAGAGAAAAATAAAAAGGATTACATTTGTAATCTTGCCTCCCTGTGGGGACCCATATATCTGAACAGTGTCCAAAATCTGTGGGCTTTTTTGGACAAATAGCTGGCATGCTTCAGCACTGGGTTGTTTATCTTGGGACGGAGAGGGGAGGTAGTACGGAGGGATTCAGGGATAGCCTGTGAGAAAAGAAGGAGAAAACAGACCCAAATAGATGGATTGGAAGATAGAGTATGAGTTTATGCAAAGGCAACAGAAGAAAGAAAGCCAGAGAGGGAGAGATGAGAAAGATGAGAGAGAAAGAAATAGAAGTAGGCCTAAGCCTGAAACTATCCCTTCATCCATCCCGGTTTTAACCAGATTGGGAAGCCGGATAAGTTTGCTTCAAATTGCTGATGTCACAATGCTCCTTGTCACAAGATAGATCACAATATCGATCAGGCATTGAACCTAGTTTGTGGGTGAAAAAAAGGCAAATTTGGTTCAAGACACCTAGAGCTGTGCACAGCAAGTGGTTTGTATAAGTACCAGCCTTGTCAACGTTTGAATCAGAGAAGTGTGGGTAGAGGTGGCAGCTGGACACAGGACAGACCATATACAGCCCTGCCATCCTCACATGCCCTACTCTACTTGTTTATACTGATACAAGTGTGTGATCCAAAATGGCCAGGCAGACACCCCAGCGAAGGCTTGAAGTAGACATTGTTGCTAGGCACAGATTTGGATCAGCTTATTGTTCCACAGGTCTACAGCCATAAACATGTGGAGGTGAAAAGCAAAACTGACCATAGATCAGCACTGAGGGGAAACTTTGTCCTACATTTAAGTGATGAGTTGAGGAAGGGTGTTTACTTGGTTTTTACAGTTCTACGGAGGTGGTGTGTTTGTGTGTGTGTGTGTGTGTGTGTGTGTGTGTGTGTGTGTGTGTGTGTGTGTGTGTGTGTGTGTGTGTGTGTGTGTGTGTGTGTGTGTGTGTGTGTGTGTGTGTGTGTGTGTGTGTGTGTGTGTGTGTGTGTGTGTGTGTGTGTGTGTGGCCGACACATAAAATACTTTGAAGACCGTCTTCAGGATACTTCTGTGTTCTTGTTGATAAGAACGTAGTATCCTGTTGAACATGTCAGCTTTGGAAACTGGAAATCGGTTTCATTACTGTGTATACAGTGGGGCAAAAAAAGTATTTAGTCAGCCACCAATTGTGCAAGTTCTCCCACTTAAAAAGATGAGAGGCCTGTAATTTTCGTCATAGGTACACTTCAACTATGACAGACAAAATGAGAAAAAAAATCCAGAAAATCACATTGTAGGATTTTTAAATGAATTTATTTGCAAATTATGGTGGGAAATAAGTATTTGGTCACCTACAAACAATCAAGATTTTCTCACAGACCTGTAACTTCTTCTTTAAGAGGCTCCTCTGTCCTCCACTCGTTACCTGTATTAATGGCACCTGTTTGAACTTGTTATCAGTATAAAAGACACCTGTCCACAACCTCAAACAGTCACACTCCAAACTCCACTATGGCCAAGACCAAGGAGCTGTCAAAGGACACGAGAAACAAAATTGTAGACCTGCACCAGGCTGGGAAGACTAAATCTGCAATAGGTAAGCAGCTTGGTTTGAAGAAATCAACTGTGGGAGCAATTATTAGGTAATGGAAGACATACAAGACCACTGATAATCTCCCTCGATCTGGGGTCAAAATGATCATAAGAACGGTGAGCAAAAATCCCAGAACCACACGGGGGGACCAAGTGAATGACCTGCAGAGAGCTGGGACCAAAGTAACAAAGCCTACCATCGGTAACACACTACGCCGCCAGGGACTCAAATCCTGCAGTGCCAGACGTGTCCCCATGCTTAAGCCAGTACATGTCCAGGCCCGTCTGAAGTTTGCTAGAGAGCATTTGGATGATCCAGATTGGGAGAATGTCATATGGTCAGATGAAACCAAAATATAACTTTTTGGCAAAAACTCAACTCGCTGTGTTTGGAGGATGAAGAATGCTGAGTTGCAACGAAGGAGTGGCTCCGTAAGAGAAGCATTTCAAGGTCCTGGAGTGGCCTAGCCAGTCTCCAGATCTCAACCCCATAGAAAATCTTTAGAGGGAGTTGAAAGTCCGTGTTGCCCAGCAACAGCCCCAAAACATCACTGCTCTAGAGGAGATCTGCATGGAGGAATGGGCCAAAATACCAGCAACAGTATGTGAAAACCTTGTGAAGACTTACAGAAAACATTTGACCTATGTCAATGCCAACAAAGGGTATATAACAAAGTATTGTGATAAACTTTTGTTATTGACCAAATAATAAATTTTCCACCATAATTTGCAAATAAATTCATAAAGAATCCTACAATGTGATTTTCTGGATTTCTTTCTTCTAATTTTGTCTGTCATAGTTGAAGTGGTACCTATGATGAAAATTACAGGCCTCTCTGGTCTTTTTAAGTGGGGTAACTTGCACAATTGGTGGCTGATTAAATACTTTTTTGCCCCACTGTATGTCTGTAACAGTTTGGGTCTCAAGGGTCAACCCCTTTGTAGAGGGGGATGACCACGGCAGCTTTCCAATCTTTAGGGATCTCAGACAATACGAAAGTGAGGTTGAACAGGCTGGTGATAGGGGTCGCAACAATTGCAGCTGATAATTTTAGATAGAGAGGTTCCAGATTGTCTAGCCCAGCTGATTTGTAAATTCAGATTTTTTTGTAGCTCTTTCAAAACATCAGCTATCTGGATTTGGGTGAATGAGAAATAGGGGAGGCTTGGGCAAGTTGCTGTGGGGGGTGCAGAGCTGTTGACCGGTGTAGGGGTAGCCAGGTGGAAAGCATAGCCAGCCGTGAAAAAATGCTTATTGAAATTCTCGATTATCGTAGATTTATCAGTGGTGGCTGTGTTTCCTAGCCTCAGTGCAGTGGGCAGCTGGGAGGGGGTGCTCTTTGTCTCCATGGACTTTACGGTGTCCCAGAACTTTTTGGAGTTTGTGCTACAGGATGCAAATTTCTCTATGAAAAAGCTAGCCTTTGCTTTCCTAACTGCCTGTGTATATTGGTTCCTAACTTCCCTGAAAAGTTGCATATCGCGGGGACTATTCGATGCTAATGCAGTATGCCACAGGATGTTTTTGTGCAGGTCAGGGGCAGTCGAGTCTGGAGTGAACCAAGGGTTATATCTGTTCTTAGTTCTACGTTTTTTGAATGGGTCATGCTTATTTAAGATGGTGAGGGAAGCACTTTAAAAGAATAACCAGGAATCCTCTACTGACGGGATTAGGTCAATATTCTTCCAGGATAGCCGGGCCAGGTCGATTAGAAAGGCCTGCTCGCTGATGTGTTTTAGGGAGCATTTGACAGTGATGAGTGATAAATTGACAGTGATGAGTGATAAAGATAAGTAAATAAATAATTAAAGGGATCAATGTAAATTGTCTGGGTAGCCCTTTGATTAACTGTTCAGCAGTCTTGTGGCTTGAGGGTAGAAGCTGTTCAGATGCCTTTTGGTCCCAGACTTGGCACTCCGATTGTGCCATTCAAGAAGCACCTCTACTTTTTCTTCTTGTTGCTCGTTAGTATGTGCTTTTTCCCTGTTGTTGCTCTACTGTTGACATCACGTTCATAGAATCTTGTGATTTTCTCTTCTATGGCTGTGCTAATTATGTTACACTGCTTTTTCCTGGAGTATTGAAGACTTGTTGGCATGTTTTAATTTGCTCTTTGACTAGACCATACTTTCTCAGGATGTTGCCTGTGAGCATTTTTGAAGCCCCTTGTTTGCACTCTGCATTTTTTAATACTTTTGCTTTCGCTCTGCAATGGTGGCACTTTGAAACAATTTGAAACACTTTGAAACAAAATCAAATCAAATCAAATCAAATCAAAATTTATTTGTCACATACACATGGTTAGCAGATGTTAATGCGAGTGTAGCGAAATGCTTGTGCTTCTAGTTCCGACAATGCAGTGATAACCAACAAGTAATCTAACTAACAATTCCAAAACTACTGTCTTATACACAGTGTAAGGGGATAAGGAATATGTACATAAGGATATATGAATGAGTGATGGTACAGAGCAGCATACAGTAGATGGTATCGAGTACAGTATATACATATGAGATGAGTGTGTAGACAAAGTAAACAAAGTGGCATAGTTAAAGTGGCTAGTGATACATGTATTACATAAGGATGCAGTCGATGATGTAGAGTACAGTATATACATATGCATATGAGATGAATAATGTAGGGTATGTAACATTATATAAGGTAGCATTGTTTAAAGTGGCTAGTGATATATTTACATCATTTCCCATCAATTCCCATTATTAAAATGGCTGGAGTTGGGTCAGTGTCAATGACAGTGTGTTGGCAGCAGCCACACAATGTTAGTGGTGGCTGTTTAACAGTCTGATGGCCTTGAGATAGAAGCTGTTTTTCAGTCTCTCGGTCCCAGCTTTGATGCACCTGTACTGACCTCGCCTTCTGGATGATAGCGGGGTGAACAGGCAGTGGTTCGGGTGGTTGATGTCCTTGATGATCTTTATGGCCTTCCTGTAACATCGGGTGGTGTAGGTGATCTGGAGGGCAGGTAGTTTGCCCCCGGTGATGCGTTGTGCAGTCCTCACTACCCTCTGGAGAGCCTTACGGTTGAGGGCGGAGCAGTTGCCGTACCAGGTGGTGATACAGCCCGCCAGGATGCTCTCGATTGTGCATCTGTAGAAGTTTGTGAGTGCTTTTGGTGACAAGCCGAATTTCTTCAGCCTCGTGAGGTTGAAGAGGCGCTGCTGCGCCTTCTTCACGACGCTGTCAGTGTGAGTGGACCAATTCAGTTTGTCTGTGATGTATATGCCGAGGAACTTAAAACTAGCTACCCTCTCCACTACTGTTCCATCGATGTGGATAGGGGGGTGTTCCCTCTGCTGTTTCCTGAAGTCCACAATCATCTCCTTAGTTTTGTTGACGTTGAGTGTGAGGTTATTTTCCTGACACCACACTCCGAGGGCCCTCACCTCCTCCCTGTAGGCCGTCTCGTCGTTGTTGGTAATCAAGCCTACCACTGTTGTGTCGTCCGCAAACTTAAAATCCTTCTCAAGTTCTTCGGCGTTCCCTTCATTTGCTGTTTTGACTTTGTCTTAGGAGAATCTTGTCTCTCCATTTTCTTCATCAGTTGATCATATCTTTTTTTTCTCAGCTTTCTGTAAGTTTGATCAAGTTTGACATTTGACATGCAATGAAATCTGTATGTTTTTGAGTGACCTCTTCCAACCTTTTTCCTTCCAGCAAGTATTTGACTTCTCTTTCCTGTTGCAGATGATAAGGAAGGGGTATCAGGGCGTGCATCAGGGGCAGGTAAGTTAAGGGCAGGTAAGTTAGTGGCAGGTATGTTGGCCTCATGTTCTGGCTGCAAGTCATCTGGTGACTGAGGTGGTGTGTCGCCTGAGAGGTAGGTTTCCATTGCAACTGTTCTCTTTAAAGTCTGTCTTCTATTCCGTTGGTTACATTTCCATTGCCATCTCTTGCTTCTTCGTTCTTGCTTTGTAAGCTCAGAGATAGATTTAACTTCTCCCATCTCTTTTTTCTCTGTCTATTTGCAGATGTTCCAGGTATGGTGTAGGATATTTTTTAAATGTTGTTTCTTTCTCTATGTCTTTATGTGGCATATTTTAAAAGCAAAGAAAAATAACACTTAAGTTTTCAATTTGTGTACACATTGGAGCATTTTCTAGATTAAATTAATTTAAAGCATGATTAAATAAGCCTAAAGCAAAACAAAGTAAAAAGTAATAACATAATGGATTTTTTTGTGAATACATAAAAGAAAACATAAATTATACCCCAAATTAACGAAATTATAGCCTGTTTGACCCTATAACCTGCATATAACTACGGGACTGCAGGTTATGAGTCAACCCGCGTATCACCAGCTACTGCATACAGTAAATTCCCCTTGCCTGCTTTGCTTCTGCTGATTCGATGATGGCCTCGTCATCAGTTTATGAGTAGCCCGCACCATTCTTCACCGCCTACTCAATCTCATTCTGCTGAAGCTGAACGCGCTAAACGTACTGTCCGGTTACAAGACCGGCTACTTAGAACTCACAATATATCATGATACTTCATTATAATTACGGATTTTGGGGATTATTATAAAAAGTACGCTCTTTTAATCGTATCCCATCTGCGTGAACGGCTCTTAGTCTACTTGCCCAGGTAAGTTTTTCTTTACACTCAACTTTTTATTTTCCTCTCGTAGCCTCTCCTTTCATTAGGCTATTTGAATAAATATTAAGGCTATTAATTAGTCTTCTATAAATGCAATCTCTCAAATATCAATAGACTCTGTGTCAACTGAAAGTAAAGTATGGAGGAAAACTTTTTTGTTGTTCAATTGTTTAATGTTGCCTTGCTGTCTATTCACAATCAAGTCATCATATTTGATAACTGAAATTATGAGCCATAGGCTGCCGATGTATACGGTTCTATGGCTCTGTAGCCTAGCTGTATCCTAACATGCACATTTGTTATTGTGGTAAACGTTGAGGGTGACTGTCCATAGATCATTTGGCATGAAACATAATCTGTCCTGCATTATATTTAGGGTTGCTTGTGTTGCAATATATCACTGGTCTATGCTTAGGTCTTAGCAGATCAAAAATATTGTCCACAAATTATATGAATCTATCCTCTCCTGTATTCTTCGTTCTGCTTATGCTCATCGGATGTTTTATGGGGGGACTCAGAACATTTACCATTAAGGATTCAACTATTCATTAAAATGACTTGTTTAACAGAACACCGTAGGGGAACCCCTGACTCACATATTGACAAGTTAATGACGCAGCCCCTGCTCCACATGTCAAGGGTAGCAACACCACATAACAGAGCTCTCATTACTCTGACCTCATTAGGGAGATCAGCCAATACAATTGATTGGAGAGCTTGTTAGCTTCACACACAAGGCAGATCAATGGAGAGAGCAGGCTCTGTGATAATAGCTATGTTTTCCTGGCGCTCTGCCTGCAACACCAGGCAGGTCTGATGGATCTACTCTTGTTCACGCATGACTGCAGTAGACCTGTTTGACCATCGTCTCTATTGATTTTTATTTTTCAATTTTGGCCTGCTGCCGGACTTACTCATGCATATTGAACCAGAATAACCAAGCAAACACCTAGAATCAGAACCTGATGATGAGGTATTGGAATGTAGAGTTGGGGCATTCCTTCCCTGTTGGCCTCATCAAATATGATTCCTTCATTTGAACTCTAGACATTTGTACCTGTGCCCCACATTCCTCCAATGTGACCCGTCATTGACGCCAGAGTCTGAAGAGGAAGCGAGACACCCCACTCTCAGGTTTTGTTCTGGTTACATTTAAGTCAATGACCTAATCAGACCAGACCCAGATGCTATCGCATTGGTGTCTATGGGAGAGCCATCCTGTTAAGCAGACAGAAAATAATGAAATGGTAAACGGCCTGAGTGCACTATCTTCATTTATCCACCATCTTTGATTGACGCATCCAGGAAAGAGTTTAGTTTAGAAGGTGTGAACTCCCAGTATGGACGAACTGTCTGTTTTAACACCTGAGGCTACTTGTTGTTGGTGTCTTGGTTGCCACACATAAAGAGTAGAGGATACATGACCTGTCAATGTCACCAAATGGGCCTGACTCATTCCTTTCCTGACCCCCTCAAAGTCTGTCCACAACAGCATGGCAAATGACAAATGGAGAGAAAGAGGGGTAGAGAGAGAATGAGGGGGACGGGAGAGAGCGCTGAAAGGAGGGAAAAGGAGGACAAAGGATGAAGGAAGGATAGATGCTTCAAGAGCCTATGGATGTTTGTTGAAGAAGCTTAGGGGAAGTGTTGCTCTATTTAGCTTGGATTCAAATAGAACACAGCTAGGGGGAAGATAAATTATTTGGATGTGGCGGGGGAGTGAAAAAATGCAGCCTTATCTTGTATGTTTGTTCACCTGGTTAACTTAGTTAGTGAGTAAGGGACTTACAATAGGACCGGAGTTTGGAAAGGAGGAGAGGGGTCAAATGCTGGTTGGTATACCCAACAAAACATAATTCTGTATAAAATCCTGACTCATTCGATTCAATAAAAGATGATTGAG
This sequence comes from Oncorhynchus gorbuscha, assembly GCF_021184085.1. Lineage (NCBI taxonomy): Eukaryota > Metazoa > Chordata > Actinopteri > Salmoniformes > Salmonidae > Oncorhynchus > Oncorhynchus gorbuscha. The sequence continues at coordinate 61,156,809 of NC_060179.1, read as the reverse complement.
AGTACAGTATAGTATCTCTCCAGTCCATTGATCTAGCCATGTGTTTTTTTTTGCATGAGATCTTCATACAGTACTGTAACACAGCCAGACTCAGAGAAGGAAAGCGGGATCAGACCTTAAGGTGTTTCTAATCAGGGATGTGGTTGGGTACTTTTCTTCTCTCTCTGATGTGATGGTTGTAATGGAGAGAGAGAGTCCAGTGATGTTGCTCCCAGGAATGTGTTCACACACACACGGCTCCTATTAGAGCCTGGCTTCTCCGGTTTACGGTGTAGATGGTGTCTCCATCTACAGTGCGTCCCAAATGGAACCCTATTCACTACATAGTGCACTACTTTTGACCCGGTCAAAAGTAGTGACCTATATAAGTAATATGGTTCTATTTGGAATGTTGTCATACCATACCTCACAGACCAGTCAGTGAACATCCACCATCCCTCACCTTGGCTCACAGGTATGGCAGCTACATGGTGGAGGGGGTGGATTGGATGGATGGTTCTGGGATGTAGCCTACCAGAGAGATATTCGGGAAACCCCCTTAATACTCAGCTTGTGTAATTTTGGAGTTTTGTGTTATGTTTAGCCAGTTGAATTACAGTCAAACAGAAAGTAGTTACTACTTGGGTAGTGGCAGGAAAAGGAGTGGAAAAAATGTGGAATACAAACAAAAACAACTGTCAGTACCAGCTTCCCAATGAAAACAACTGTCAGTACCAGCTTCCCAATGAAAACAACTGTCAGTACCAGCTTCCCAATGAAAACAACTGTCAGTACCAGCTGCACTATGAAAACAACTGTCAGTACCAGCTGCACTATGAAAACAACTGTCAGTACCAGCTTCCCAATGAAAACAACTGTCAGTACCAGCTTCCCAATGAAAACAACTGTCAGTACCAGCTTCCCAATGAAAACAACTGTCAGTACCAGCTGCACTATGAAAACAACTGTCAGTACCAGCTGCACTATGAAAACAACTGTCAGTACCAGCTTCCCAATGAAAACAACTGTCAGTACCAGCTGCACTATGAAAACAACTGTCAGTACCAGCTGCACTATGAAAACAACTGTCAGTACCAGCTGCACTATGAAAACAACTGTCAGTACCAGCTTCCCAATGAAAACAACTGTCAGTACCAGCTGCACTATGAAAACAACTGTCAGTACCAGCTGCACTATGAAAACAACTGTCAGTACCAGCTGCACTATGAAAACAACTGTCAGTACCAGCTGCACTATGAAAACAACTGTCAGTACCAGCTTCCCAATGAAAACAACTGTCAGTACCAGCTTCCCAATGAAAACAACTGTCAGTACCAGCTGCACTATGAAAACAACTGTCAGTACCAGCTGCACTACGAAAACAACTGTCAGTACCAGCTGCACTATGAAAACAACTGTCAGTACCAGCTGCACTACGAAAACAACTGTCAGTACCAGCTGCACAATGAAAACAACTGTCAGTACCAGCTGCACTACGAAAACAACTGTCAGTACCAGCTTCCCAATGAAAACAACTGTCAGTACCAGCTGCACTATGAAAACAACTGTCAGTACCAGCTGCACTATGAAAACAACTGTCAGTACCAGCTTCCCAATGAAAACAACTGTCAGTACCAGCTGCACTATGAAAACAACTGTTAGTACCAGCTGCACAATGAAAACAACTGTCAGTACCAGCTGCACTACGAAAACAACTGTCAGTACCAGCTGCACTATGAAAACAACTGTCAGTACCAGCTGCACTACGAAAACAACTGTCAGTACCAGCTTCCCAATGAAAACAACTGTCAGTACCAGCTTCCCAATGAAAACAACTGTCAGTGCCAGCTTCCCAATGAAAACAACTGTCAGTACCAGCTTCCCAATGAAAACAACTGTCAGTACCAGCTTCCCAATGAAAACAACTGTCAGTACCAGCTGCACTATGAAAACAACTGTTAGTACCAGCTGCACTATGAAAACAACTGTCAGTACCAGCTGCACTATGAAAACAACTGTCAGAACCAGCTGCACTATGAAAACAACTGTCAGTACCAGCTGCACTATGAAAACAACTGTCAGTACCAGCTGCACTATGAAAGCAACTGTCAGTACCAGCTTCCCAATGAAAACAACTGTCAGTACCAGCTTCCCAATGAAAACAACTGTCAGTACCAGCTGCACTATGAAAACAACTGTTAGTACCAGCTGCACTATGAAAACAACTGTCAGTACCAGCTGCACTATGAAAACAACTGTCAGAACCAGCTGCACTATGAAAACAACTGTCAGTACCAGCTGCACTATGAAAACAACTGTCAGTACCAGCTGCACTATGAAAACAACTGTCAGTACCAGCTTCCCAATGAAAACAACTGTCAGTACCAGCTTCCCAATGAAAACAACTGTCAGTACCAGCTGCACTATGAAAACAACTGTCAGTACCAGCTGCACTACGAAAACAACTGTCAGTACCAGCTGCACTATGAAAACAACTGTCAGTACCAGCTGCACTATGAAAACAACTGTCAGTACCAGCTGCACAATGAAAACAACTGTCAGTACCAGCTGCACTATGAAAACAACTGTCAGTACCAGCTTCCCAATGAAAACAACTGTCAGTACCAGCTGCACTATGAAAACAACTGTCAGTACCAGCTGCACAATGAAAACCTTCCCAATGAAAACAACTGTCAGTACCAGCTGCACTATGAAAACAACTGTTAGTACCAACAATGAAAACAACTGTCAGTACCAGCTGCACTACGAAAACAACTGTCAGTACCAGCTGCACTATGAAAACAACTGTCAGTACCAGCTGCACTATGAAAACAACTGTCAGTACCAGCTTCCCAATGAAAACAACTGTCAGTACCAGCTTCCCAATGAAAACAACTGTCAGTACCAGCTTCCCAATGAAAACAACTGTCAGTACCAGCTTCCCAATGAAAACAACTGTCAGTACCAGCTTCACAATGAAAACAACTGTCAGTACCAGCAATGAAAACAACTGTCAGTACCAGCTGCACTATGAAAACAACTGTCAGTACCAGCTGCACTATGAAAACAACTGTCAGTACCAGCTGCACTATGAAAACAACTGTCAGAACCAGCTGCACTAACTGTCAGTACCAGCTGCACAATGAAAACAACTGTCAGTACCAGCTTCACAATGAAAACAACTGTCAGTACCAGCTGCACTATGAAAACAACTGTCAGTACCAGCTGCACTACAAAAACAACTGTCAAAACAACTGTCAGCACTACGAAAACCAGCTGCACAATGAAAACAACTGTCAGTACCACTGTCAGTACCAGCTGCTGCACTATGAAAACAACTGTCAGTACCAGCTGATGAAAACAACTGTCAGTACCAGCTGCACTATGAAAACAACTGTCAGTACCAGCTCCCAATGAAAACAACTGTCAGTACCAGCTGCAATGAAAACAACTGTCAGTACCAGCTGCACTATGAAAACAACTGTCAGTACCAGCTGCACTATGAAAACAACTGTCAGTACCAGCTGCACTATGAAAACAACTGTCAGTACCAGCTGCACTATGAAAACAACTGTCAGTACCAGCTGCACAATGAAAACAACTGTCAGTACCAGCTGCACTATGAAAACAACTGTCAGTACCAGCTTCCACAATGAAAACAACTGTCAGTACCAGCTGAAAACAACTACGAAAACAACTGTCAGTACCAGCTGCACTATGAAAACAACTGTCAGTACCAGAAAACAACTGTTACCCCAATGAAAACAACTGTCAGTACCAGCTGCACTATGAAAACAACTGTCAGTACCAGCTGCACAATGAAAACAACTGTCAGTACCAGCTGCACTACGAAAACAACTGTCAGTACCAGCTGCACTATGAAAACAACTGTGTCAGCTACCAGAAAACAACTGTCAGTACCACTGCACTATGAAAACAACTGTCAGTACCAGCTTCCCAATGAAAACAACTGTCAGTACCAGCTTCCCAATGAAAACAACTGTCAGTACCAGAAAACAACTTCAGTACCAGCTTCCCAATGAAAACAACTGTCAGTACCAGCTTCCCAATGAAAACAACTGTCAGTACCAGCTTCCCAATGAAAACAACTGTCAGTACCAGCTTCCCAATGAAAACAACTGTCAGTACCAGCTTCCCAATGAAAACAACTGTCAGTACCAGCTGCACTATGAAAACAACTGTTAGTACCAGCTGCACTATGAAAACAACTGTCAGTACCAGCTGCACTATGAAAACAACTGTCAGAACCAGCTGCACTATGAAAACAACTGTCAGTACCAGCTGCACTATGAAAACAACTGTCAGTACCAGCTTCCCAATGAAAACAACTGTCAGTACCAGCTTCCCAATGAAAACAACTGTCAGTACCAGCTGCACTATGAAAACAACTGTCAGTACCAGCTGCACTACAAAAACAACTGTCAGTACCAGCTGCACTATGAAAACAACTGTCAGTACCAGCTGCACTACGAAAACAACTGTCAGTACCAGCTGCACAATGAAAACAACTGTCAGTACCAGCTGCACTACGAAAACAACTGTCAGTACCAGCTTCCCAATGAAAACAACTGTCAGTACCAGCTGCACTACGAAAACAACTGTCAGTACCAGCTGCACTATGAAAACAACTGTCAGTACCAGCTTCCCAATGAAAACAACTGTCAGTACCAGCTGCACTATGAAAACAACTGTTAGTACCAGCTGCACAATGAAAACAACTGTCAGTACCAGCTGCACTATGAAAACAACTGTTAGTACCAGCTGCACTACGAAAACAACTGTCAGTACCAGCTGCACTATGAAAACAACTGTCAGTACCAGCTTCCCAATGAAAACAACTGTTAGTACCAGCTGCACTATGAAAACAACTGTTAGTACCAGCTGCACTATGAAAACAACTGTCAGTACCAGCTGCACTATGAAAACAACTGTTAGTACCAGCTGCACTATGAAAACAACTGTCAGTACCAGCTGCACTTTGAAAACAACTGTCAGTACCAGCTGCACTACGAAAACAACTGTCAGTACCAGCTTCCCAATGAAAACAACTGTCAGTACCAGCTGCACTACGAAAACAACTGTCAGTACCAGCTGCACTATGAAAACAACTGTCAGTACCAGCTGCACTCCAAATGCCAGATGATTTACCTTTCATTATATTTCTATGTGTGTCTTACCTACAGTTGAAGTCAGAAGTTTACATACACCATTGCCAAATACATTTAAACTCAGTTTTTCACAATTCCTGTCATTTAATCCTAGTAAAAATCGTCTTCGTTCAGTTAGGATCACCACTTTATTTTAAGAATGTGAAATGTAAGAATAATAGTAGAGAGAATAATTTATTTATGCTTTTATTTATTTCATCACATTCCCAGTGGGTCAGAAGTTTACATACACTCAATTAGTATTTTGTAGCATTGCCTTTAAATTGGTTAACTTGGGTTAAATGTTTCGGGTTAGCCTTCCACAAACTTCTCACAATAGGTTGGGTGAATTTTGGCCCATTCCTCCTGACAGAGCTGGTGTAACTGAGTCAGGTTTGTAGGCCTTGCTCACACACGCTTTTTCAGTTCTGCCCACAAACTTTCTATAGGATTGAGGTCAGGGCTTTGTGATGGACACTCCAATAATTTGACTTTGTTGTCCTTAAGGCATTTTGCCACCACTTTGGAAGTGTGCTTGGGGTCATTGTCCATTTGGAACCCATTTGCGACCAAGCTTTAACAAGCTTTAAGCTTCCCACTTTTTCCTCCAAACATAACAATGCCCACTGATGTCTTGAGATGTTTCTTCAATATATCCACATAATTTTCTTTCCTCATGATGCCATCTTTTTTTGTGAAGTGCATCAGTCCCTCCTGAAGCAAAGCACCCCCACAAGATGATGCTGCCACCCCCGTGCTTCACTGTTGGGATGGTGTTCTTCGGCTTGCAAGCCTCCCCCTTTTTCCTCCAAACATAACAATGCCCATTATGGCCAAACAGTTCTATTTTTGTTCATCAGACCTGAGGGCATTTCTCCAAAAAGTACGATATTTGTCCCCATGTGCAGTTGCAAACCGTAGCCTGGCTTTTTTATGGTGGTTTTGGAGCAATGGCTTCTTCCTTGCTGAGGGACTTTCAGGTTATGTTGATATAGGACTCGTTTTACTGAAGATATAGATACTTTTGTACTTGTTTCCTCCAGCATCTTCACAGGGTCCTTTGCTGTTGTTCTGGGATTGATTTGCACTTTTCGCACCAAAGTACGTTCATCTCTAGGAGACAGAACGCGTCTCCTTCCTGAGCAGTAGGATGGCTGCATGGTCCCATGGTGTTTATACTTGGGTACTATTGTTTGTACAGTGGTACCTTCAGACATTTGGAAATTGCTCCCAAGGATGAACCAGACTTGTGGGGGTCTACAATTTTCTGAGGTTTTGACTGATTTCTTTTGATTTTCCAATGATGTCAAGCAAAGAGGCACTGAGTTTGAAGGTAGGCCTTGAAATACAGGTACACCTCCAATTGACTCAAATGATGTCAATTAGCCTATCAGTCGCTTCTAAAGCCATGACATCATTTTCTGGAATTTCACAAGCTGTTAAAAGGCACAGTCAACTTAGTGAATGTAAACCTCTGACCCACTGGAATTGTGATACAGTGAATTATAAGTGAAATAATCTGTCTGTTAACAATTGTTGGAAAAATGACTTGTGTCATGCACAAAGTAGATGTCCTAACCGACTTGCCAAAACTAAAGACATTTGTGGAGTGGTAAAAAAAAGAAGTTTTAATGACTCCAACATAAGTGTATGTAAACTTCTGACTTTCAACTGTATGTACCGGTACCATGACCCACCATTTCTAACTCCCTGTCTCCCCCCTCTCTCTCTCCCACAACAGACAGCATGTTCAGAGTGAGGCCAAGGTAGCTTCTCAGACCCAGATAACCAGCAGGCCTGGTGGAGAGAACCAGAACAGACCCAGAGAGAGGAACATCAGTGCCAGGACAGAGCCCAAAAAGAGGGAGGAGAGAGGCTCAAAAAAAGTATTGACGGACAGGCGAGGGGAAGAAGAGATCCAGGGATTAGGGGCTCATCCAGGCTTCGACCAATCCCCTGAGGAGACCCCCCTTTTTCCTTCTGAAAACTCAGACAGCCGCCCGGATTACTGCATTAAACATATTACCTTTTATTAGAGACTTCTGTTTTTGTTATTTTTTCTGAAACCAACTGGTGCTCAGTTTCAGCCCTGCTCTATCAGATGCCTGGAGTGTGGGCGGCTGGATTTGTGTAACTCTGAAAACAAAGGATCAGAAGGAGAGGAGGAGCAGGGCATGGGGGGATGCTGGAACGTGTAGGAGACATCTAGGAGCGTTCCTTAAAGACGTGTGGGGATAAACCTTCGGGCTCCAGCTGTGTCTGTGGGAGTCAGACGAGAGGTCAAAAAGTCTCTCTCTCTCTCTTTCTCTTTCTTTCAACCATGAGAGAGAATCTGCTTTGCTTCACATTCACACACAAGCTGAGCAGTGCATGATTGCTTTTGCCTCTGCAGCTCACAGTCACATAGGAGAGTTAGTCAGAGATGTTGAGGTGGTGGCTTGAACTGTAAGTATATGAAGTCTGGTTATGAGTGTCTGGTTCATGCTCTCGAGAGGTTAAGACTATCTCAAATTCAACATCACACCTAATAGAAGTCTGTTGGTCTGGTAAGTAGACCCCTGGTACTGCTCTCTGTCTCTCTCCCGACTCCTCTCCCTCGCTCTCTCTCTTTCCAGTCTGTGGTATGAGGTGTGCTTCCTCCCTCTGTGCTGCTCCCAGCTGCCCCTCTTAAAACGCCAGCCAGTGGAGACCTAAAGGAGAGGGCCTGGGACTGTGGTTAGGAGCAAATTAAAAGGCTGCTTTAACCCTGACGCAATCCCATTCAGAGGTCTGCTCCAAGTCATTAATAAAGACAGGCTATCGCTCGTGGGAGGGCCTCGGTAATGGAAAGCTCTTAAAAGAACAAGAACACCTTGTCAGTGTACGTTACACTATCAAATTATTACAGAAAGCAATATCCATTACTTTGCTGGCTAAAGATTACAAAGGAAAAGTCCATTATTTGCATACCTCCTGCCAGTGTTGACTTACTGGGGTATTTTGTGCAATCAAAGTCAGCTAAGTGATTTTCTTATCAGTACATGTGTCAGTATTTTATGAATTTTGGGCTAAAAATAGAACCGTATGTTTTTTTCTAGTGGAACATACTTTGCATGTTTGAAAACAAGATTTGGGGCTTCTGGTCAGATCAGTTGTAAGTGTTGAATGAGGGTCTCTGCTCTGCTTTTATAGAGATTTTGCAAAAGTATTTCGGGGAAATATGTGATCTGATTAAGTAGCACGCACTCATGTTGTAACAAAACACAGGACGAGAGAGAGACAAAATAACCTGAAACTCTCAGACAATTAAAACATACTTACATTTAATTTGTTCTCGAGGGAAGTGACAGGAGAGTCACTGTGGTCTACATTTAGAAGGTTCTAGAACAGTGGACTTTGAAACCCGGAACTTTGACGACAAACAGCAGGCAAGGGTCTGTAGAAAAACCTGATCCAGTTACTTTATGACTGAATGTTCCAGATAGTGATGTGTTCTGCCAGATCTCCTACCTGGTTCTACATCTATACACTAAATCAGTCTTTAGCAAAAAAAATCCCCTCAGGGTTACTGGACTGTTATAGCTGCATTTGAGCCTCTTCTAGGCGGAGAATTGAATACATTTTTTGTGCTTTCTTTTAATAAATGGTTTCAGTGTACAACCACAGGAGGGATATTTGCAGCTAGAACTGGGGTTATTCCTGAGCTGATGTTTTAAAAACCCAAAGCCTAAAACAACTGTAGAGCATAGCGTCTCTGACCACACTCAAACTGGCAGTGAATTCCAGGAACTGAGCTGCATACTTTTTTCCTCCATTTCTCTCGACTTAATCCAGCTGGATATGGATGACAACAAACAGCAGAAAATGGGACTGAAATTGCAAACAGCACATGATAACAAGAGAATACAATAGACGTCTCCATTACCGAGGTTGACCCTACAAGACCTGGTGGTGGAATTATATTCAAAACCTAAACTTACATGATCATTACTTTTGAGCCACACAATCCCCCTGGGAGAATTTCTGAAGCAAATCTTTCACCAAAGATATTTAAGTTCCTTTTCCATCCCTACTTTCAGTGGATTTAAAGGGATTTTAAAATATCTTTTTAGAGAACCTTACCCTTGGCCATCACCATGAACCTGGGGAAGATCCCTGGGTTGAAGGGCCTGGTGGCCGGCTCTCAGAGTAAACGCCATTTCAAGGGCGACCTCACCTTGGACATGATCAGCCCTCCGCTGGGAGACTTTCGTCACACCATGCACGTGGGCCGCGGAGGGGACGTGTTCGGGGACACTTCGTTCCTTAGCAATCATGGCGGGGCCGCCAACGGAAACGAGGATGATGATTCCGTCACAAGTCCTGACAACAAGATCGGGGCTTTCTTCTCCCGGACCCTCCGGCATGTTCGGAAGACACCAGAGCATCCCAGGGGGGGGTCGAAGGACCTGTCCCCGCCACCCCCTCCCATCTCCCCCATCATCAAGAACGCAGTGTCTCTCCCCCGGCTGGATGTGGACGGCTGCCCTATTAAAAACCTCTTCCACACCTCTCCTACCTCCCTGGATGAGACCACTTATGGTTATGGTGAGTCTTACTGTACACCCACACACACACATACACAAACATATGCACGCATCCACACAATAAATGAACATGCAACCATACCTGTGAAGACTTGCGGTAGATCCTGGACCTAAGGTCTAAGCTTAAGCTCAGAAAGCTAACACTGTTTGTGGCATGCATAGACGCAATAGCTGCTGTTGGACATGCTGTGAAAACATACTCTCATTTCCACAGTAATTCAGACAAATTTTCCACAGCTGTCATGATGAATCACCTTGGCTGACACACAACAACCCTCACACTCTCTTTAGTTTGTTATGTGATGATAAGAGAGAGGCGCATCAGACATTACTGTGCTGCTGTGTGTCTGGTCTGAGGCCCTATGATGCTGACTACCCCACATTAATACCCTCATGTTTCACTGTCTGACCTCTCTGCTATATTTTGGTGTGTGTGTTTGGAAGCATGTTTTTATCTATGTGCGTGCAAGCATGTTATTGGTGTAAGAGACCTGTACTCCCAGGCAGAGAGCACTTCCCATTCAAACTATGCAGTGGTACTAATTTACCTTGCATCGTGTTTGTTTCCAGCAGACCTGGGCACATTTTCTTAGCATTTTGTAGTTTATTTGAAAATACCAACTTTTCAAATACTTATGGTAGTCGAATATACTGTAGTTTATATAGAGTTTAAACTAAAAGGCAACTATTTTCTTTGATATTTAAATACAGTACCAGAAAACTAAACAATATTTGAATGTATTTGAATACATGCAAATTATTTGAAATATATGATCATAAGCACATGGTTTTGAGGGCTCTTAGATATTAATCTTAATGCAGCCTATAGCCTATAATTAAATACACAAGGGACATGGAATCACCTCAACATTAGATTAGACCACTTTTGCAGCTTCAAAATTACTAACAAATATATTTTCATAATGTCTGAGTCATAAGGTAATACCAACAAACTCTCACAGTCTAACTTCATCCACATTCTCCAAACATTACATTTCAATATTGCTCAAAATGTAACATTTCAGTGTTTTTCACACCCTGGTTTGACTCCTGCTGCTCTTTAACATTCCATTTCTCCAAAATGCCTCCACAGTGGCACAGCGGCACTGCATCGCAGCACTAGAGGCGTCACTACAGATCCGGGTTCGATCCCGGGCTGTGTCGCAGTCGACCGCGACTGGGAGACTCATGAGGCGGTGCACAATTGTCCCAGCGTCGTCTGGGTTAGGGGAGGGTTAGGCCGGCTGGGATGTCCTTGTCCCATTGCACTCTAGCGACTCCTTGTGGCGGGCCGGGCGCATGCACGCTGACTTTGGTCACTAGCTGTACGGTGTTTCCTCTGACACATTGGTGCGGCTGGCTTCCGGGTTAAACGAGCAGTGTGTCAAGAAGCAGAGCGGCTTGGCGGGGTCGTGTTTTCGGAGGACGCATGGCTCTCAACCTTTGCCTCTCCCGAGTCCGTACAGGAGTTTCAGCAATTGGACAAGACTGTAACTACCAATTGGAAATCACAAAATTGTGGAGAAAAAGTGGTAGAAAGTACAAAAACTTATACAGTATATATTAATTTTTTCTAATAAAAATAAAAGAACAGTGTTCACGACTGGGATCGAACATACAACCTTCTGATCCAGAGTCATGAGATTACTATTTCTGAATGGTTAAGGTAAGGGTTAAGGTTTGGGATAGGGTTAAAAGTATCATGCTTGAAGGTAAGACCCAGAGATGGGGCAAAGGTACAGGACGGCAGGCAGGGTCAGGGGCAGGCAGAGTGGTCAGGCAGGCGGGCTCAGAGACAGGGCAGGCAAGTGTCAAAACCAGGAGGGTGAGAAAAAGAGAGACTGGGGAGAAGCAGGAGCTGAGATGAAAAATGCTGGTTGACTTGACAAACAAGACGAACTGGCAACAGACAAACAGAGAACACAGGTATAAATACACAGAGGATAATGGGGAAGATGGGTGACATCTGGAGGAGGTGGAAACAATCGCAAAGACATGGGTTTAACTCTGGACACATGAAAGGTGGGATGTATACGAAGGGTATGTGGCAACAGAAGACAAACAGCTGAGGGGCTAATCATTTTGGCGATGGGAAATGGGCCAATAAATCGGGGGGAGAACATGTGGGATTCCACCCGGAAGGGCAGTTCCCTGGTGGATAGCCATACCTTCTGCCCAAGAGGATGCCAGGGAGCCGGGGTCCGATGGTGCCGACCGGGCTCTCCTTCAGGTATGATGACAGCGGCAGATAAACATCTGGGCAGAAGGCATGACGCACTCTTCCTCCTGCTTGGGGAAGAGCGGGGGCTGATACCCCAGGGAACACTCAAAAGGAGATAAGCCCGTGGCAGCGCAGGGAAGGGTGTTGCGGGCATATTCAACTCACACCAGCTGCTGGCTCCAGGAGGTGGGGTTGGCGGAGACCATGCAGTGCAGAGTAGTCACCAGATCCTGTTTGGCTTGCTCCGACTGGCCGTTGGACTGGGGGTGGAATCCGTAGGACAGGCTGGTCGATGACCTAATGAGGGTGCAGAACGCCTTCCAGAACCGAGATGAGAACTGAGGTCAGAGACCATGTCGACCGGCAGTCCATGGATCCGGAAGACGTGCTGCACCATGAGCTGGGCTGTCTCCTTGGCTGAGGGTAGTTTGGGGAGAGGAATGATGTGGGCGGCTTTGGAAACGCAATCCACCACAGTCAGGATGGCGTTGTTGCCATCAGATGAGGGAAGACCGGTGACAAAGTCCAGGGAGATGTGGGACCAGGGATGGTGAGTGACAGGCAGAGGTTGAAGGAGACCAGCTGGAGCTTGTTGAGGAGTCTTGTTTTGTGCACACACTGTGCAAGCGACGACAAATCCGGAGACGTCAGGGACCATGGTAGGCCACCAAAAGCCAGGGTCCGGCGGGAACCCGGGTGGCAGGCCAGTCCAGGACCGTACAGTGGACCACGTCAGGCACGAACATCCGGTAATCTCAGCATAAGAAAATGATGAGGATACCCCTCATGTTTGGGTTCAAGGAACGATATTACTAGTATTGCTAAGCATTGAACTTGTTATAATTTTTATATTGCCTTTCGTCCAGGACATTTACATAGTGATGACACCATGCCAATAATGAACAATGGACAGCCTCCCAGGTGGCGCAGTGGTTAAGGGCGCTGTACTGCAGCGCCAGCTGTGCCATCAGAGTCCCTGGGTTCGCACAATGGGGCGACGCACAATTGGCCTAGCGTTGTCCGGGTTAGGGAGTGCTTGGTCGGTAGGGATGTCCTTGTCTCATCGCGCACCAGCGACTCCTGTGGCGGGCCGGGCGCAGTGCGCGCTAACCAAGGTTGCCAGGTGCACGGTGTACCCTCCGACACAGTGGTGCAGCTGGCTTCCGGGTTGGATGCGCGCTGTGTTAAGAAGCAGTACGGCTGGTTGGGTTGTGTATCGGAGGACGAATGACTTTCAACTTTCGTCTCTCCAGAGCCCGTACGGGAGTTGTAGCGATGAGAGAAGATAGTAGCTACTACAACAATTGGATACTACGAAATTGGGGAGAAAAAGGGGTCAAATTCAAAACCCCAAAAAATGAACAATGGACAATATATGGATCATACAGCTGTCATGACGTTGGCCTGGGGGATAGGTTTATGACAGTCATAAATACCTCTTTCCCCCTTTTTCCTCTCTCTACCCTACTGAGGTTACATTTGCAAACCCCTTGGTTAACATAGAGATTCTGGGAACATCAGAAGGGGGGAAATGAACTATATTCTGGTAATCTGACCCATTGAACATATGCGGTGGTACTTAATGAATATGATGTCAGTTCGGTTGTCATCTGAGACATTCTCATCAATGATAAAATTACATAAACTCTACAGTGGAAAGTCTATACATCAGAGTTATCGGATTCACATGGAATTTTTGTTCAATTTAAATGTTTGAATATGAAATTAATCGTGATGGGATGAAATGTGATTTTAGCTTCTAAAATGTGAGATTTGGGTTTTCATAAAATAGGGCTGCGCTCAATCAGTGGCCCGCCCCTGTGAAGAGACATGGGCTATAAAACTTTTCAAACACGTCCTCTGAGGATGTAGGACGACGGTCCGATGTCAGAATGGTTCAGATAATAACTACAGAACGAAGCCAACATCAGCATGAGCTTTGGTTGCGAATGATATGAACTTTGAACTCTTATTCACTACATAAGTGAATAGCTGTTTAGTTAGCAACAGCAGATGCAAACGAGGGTTAGGAAGGAACAGACAGAGTATCACGTCTATCACACTACGACATTACTACAATGTATTTAATTGACAACCAGAGATATTCTTCAAAGGACTCGGTTGGGCAACACGGCCTTCTATCTACCACCAACCTACCGAAGCGCAGCTCAGAGTAAATATTTATTGCATTTTCCTTTTCCAAATGGGCAGTAATTTAGAATGCATAAGATACTGTATTTATGATAGCACAGCTTCGGCCTTTGTTCCTCAGTCTTCCCGCTCCTTCACTCAAACCCAGCCCTTTTCTTTTGTGTAACCAACTGCCATATCTGTTCCGCCCGCTAGGGACGTTTTCCTTTATGACGTAATTTGTAATCAAGTTATGATTTAATTATGTGTATGTCTAATTCTGTGTGATTAGTTAGGTATTTAGTAAATAAATGATTAAACCCAATTTTGTATTGCTGATTCAAATTGTTAGCCAGGGTTCGTGCAGATAACCAAGAATTTACAACTTTCAGATGAGACTGAAGTAAGATGACAATTAATATTGACTGCTATTGATGTAAAATATTACTAGGTCTTTAAGAGTTTATTCGAAAGATAACAGCTCTATAAATATTATTTTGTGGTGCCCGACTCTCTAGTTAATTACATTTACATGATTAGCTCAATCAGGTAATATTAATTACGGAGAAATGATTTTATAGAATAGCATGTCATATCACTTAATCCGGCATAGCCAAAGACACGACACAGCTATCCCAATTTTTTTTGACTCTTTATCATCTTTTTGTTTTCATTCTCGTTCTTGCTTCTTCAATACTCACCCTTACTCATAAAATCTGCTAACCTAATTGTAAAGGTCTGAATTGGTTACATATTTTGTTTGACATCGTTATTATTTAATTATCATTAGACCAGAAATATGCTGCTTAATTTATTTCATATGTAAGGCTGCCATTATGCCAAAACTCTGTAATTATCGTGCAGGTCTGGGAACCGGGGAGGGAGGGCTGGGGAAAAGGGGGCAGGGAAGTGGGAACGATTTATAGAGTGTCTTCTGGGTGGGTAGTGACCAGTGGGTGGGTTTTCCTGTGGGTCCTGCTTTTTATTTTAGATCTATGGGATTATCAATACTTGTCATGTGTGCTCTCTCTCTGGCCTCTAGGTCACCAGGTTGCTCGTTATGGCACACATCTGTCACCATCGTTAAGAGCATCTGCGCGTCATCAGACTCATCCGGACTGAATCACCTCCTTGATTACCTGCCATATATATATATATATATAACTCCCTTTGGTTCCTTCCCCAGGCATCATTGTTTCTGTTCCAGTGTCATGTTTGTGTTTATTGTTTTGTATTTAGTTTTATTTATTAAAACACTCACTCCCTGAACTTGCTTCCCGACTCTCAGCGCACACGTTACAGAACGACGCCTCACCAAAGGGAAGCATCAGGGGGTAATATTTTTTTGTGTTGGAGGTGATGTCTGGTCCGGGTGTCCGAACCGGAGCTACCTGGGAGGCCTCAGCCGGTTTGTCGGGTTCCCCTGCCTCAGCTTGATCGACGGGTTTCCATACCTCAGAGGGACCGATAGACTCCCAAACCTCAGCTGGCTCGACAGGATCCAATGCCTCAGCGGGTGAATAGGTTCCCGTGCCTCGACAAGGCAACTGGGGAGGTCTCAGCTGGCTCATCAGACTCTCACGCTTCAGCCGGTTCATCAGGTTTCTGCGCCTCAGTGGAGGCGACCGGTCCTCTCCGGATCCCCGGGATTGTCCCTTTTCGTTAGCAGAGGGGGTACCGTCACGTGTGCTCTCTCTCCGGGGCTCTAGGTCGCCATGCTCCCATGCCTCAGCAGAGGTGACCGGTCCACTCCTGAACCCCGGGATCGTCATTTTGGTCGGCGTCCTGCGGCTGAAACCGCTTGTCGGGAGGGGGTACTGTCACGTGTGCTCCCATTCCTTGCTCGCACAAGCTTTTTCAATTCTGCCCACAAATTTTCTATAGGATTAAGGTCAGGGATTTGTGATGGACACTCCAAAACCTTGACTTTCTTGTCCTTAAGCCATTTTTCCACAACGTTGGGAGTATGCTTGGGGTCATTGTCCATTTGGAAGACCCATTTGCAATCAACCATTAACTTCCTGACTGATGTCTTGAGACGTTGCTTCAATATATCCACATACTTTTCCTACCTCATGATGCCATCTATTTTGTGAAGTGCACCAGTCCATCCTGCAGCAAAGCACCCCCCCCATGCTGCTGTTGGGATGATGTTCTTCGGCTTGCAAGCCTCCCCCTTTTTCCTCCAAACACAACGATGGTCATTATGGCCAAACAGTTCTATTTTTGTTTCATCAGAGGACATTTCTCCAAAAAGTACAATCTTTGTCCCCAACCGTACGTAGTCTGGCTTTTTTATGGTGGTTTTGGAGCAATGGCTTCTTCCTTGCTGAGCGGCCTTTCAGGTTATGTCAATATAGGATTCGTCTTACTGTGGATATAGGTATCTTTGTACCCCTTTCCTCCATTATCTTCACAAGGTCCTTTTGCTGTTGTTCTGGGATTGATTTGCACTTTTCGCACCAAAGTACGTTCATCACTAGGAGACATAATGCGTCTCCTTCCTGGGAGGTATGACGGCTGCATGGTCCCATGGTGTTTATACTTGCGTACTATTGTTTGTACAGATGAACATGGTACCTTCAGGCATTTGGAAATGTCTCCCAAGGATAAACCAGACTTGTGGAGGCGTACAATTTCTTTTCTGAGGTCTTGGCTGATTTCTTTTGATTTTCCCATGATGTCAAGCAAAGAGGCAGTGAGTTTGAAGGTAGGCCTTGAAATACACCCACAGGTACACCTCCAATTGACTCAAATGATGTCAATCAGAAGCTTCTAAAGCCATGACAATTTTCTTGCATTTTCCAAGTTGTTTAAAGGCACAGTCAACTTAGTGTATGTAAACTTCTGACCCACTAGTATTGTGATACAGTGAATTATAAGTGAAATTATCTGGCTATAAACAATTGTTGGAAAAATGACTTGTGTCATGCACAAAGTAGATGTCCTAACCGACTTGCCAAAACTATAGTTTGTTAACAAGACATTTGTGGAGTGGTAGAAAAATGAGTTTTAATGACTCCAACATAAGTGTATGTAAACTTTCGACTTCAACTGTCGGGGGGGGGGGGTTCAATGAAATTTGTCCAGTGGCAGTCTAATGGCTTGGGGGTAGAAGCTGTTGAGGAGCCTTTTGGCCCTAGTCTTGGCGCTCCGGTACCGCTTGCCATGTGGTAGCAGAGGCAACAGCCAAAAGGGTGACTGGAGTCTTTTACAATTTTAAGGGCTTTCCTACACTGTCTATTTACAAGTCCTGGATGGCAGAAAGCTTGTACTGGGCCGTTCGCACTACCCTCTGTAGCATCTTAAGGTCAGATGCTGAGCAGTTGCCATACCAGGCGGTGATGCAACTGGTAAGGATGCTCTCGATGGTCCAGCTGTAGAACTTTTTGAGGATCTGGGGGCCCATGCAAAATCTTTTCAGTCTCCTGGGGGGGAAAAGGTTTAGTCGTGCCCTCTTCACAACTGTTTTGGTATGTTTGGACCATGATAGTTCGTTGGTGTTGTTGACACCAAGGAACTTGAATCTCTCGACCCACTCCACTACAGCCCCGTCGATGTTAATGGGGGCCTGTTCGGCCCGCCTTTTCCTGTAGTCCACGATCAGCTCCTTTGTCTTGCTCACATTGAGGGAGAGGTTGTTGTCCTGGCACCACACTTCCAGTTCTCTGACCTCCTCCCAATAGGCCGTGTCATCGTTGTTGGTGATCAGGTCTACCACTGTTGTGTCGTCATCAAACTTAATGATGGTGTTGGAGTCGTGTTTGACCACTCAGTCGTGGGTGAACAGGGGATACAGGAGGGGACTAAGTACACACCCCTGAGAGACCTCAGTGTTAACTTGTTATGGTTGCAATCCCCCTATCGGGATAAGTGTCATCAACAACCGCTGAATAGCATAGTGCTACATACAATAAATATTACTATAAATATTTATACGATAAAACATTAAGTACACTTATCATCAGGTAGCTCGGTCATGAAAATCAGAAAACAATCAAATTAATAATTTACCTTTGATGATCTTCGGATGTTTTCACTCACGAGACTCCCAGTTACACAACAAATGTTCAGTTTGTTCCATAAGATGATTTTTATATCCAAAATACCTTAGTTTGTTTGTCGCGTTATGTTCAGAAATCCACAGTAAAGAGCGGCCACGACAACGCAGACGAAAATTCCAAATAGTTTCCAGCCTTTCAAAGCACTTCATGGCTACCGACGTGAGTGCCATGCGGGGGTAATCATTTAGGCAGCTTACCTTTGCTTCCTTTGGCACAGGGATTATGGTGGTCTTCTTGAAACATGTAGGTATTACAGACCCGGCCAGGGAGAGGTTGAAAATGTCAGTGAAAACACTTGACAGTTGGTCCGCGCATGCTTTGAGTACACATCCTGATAATCCGTCTGGTCCAGCTGCTTTGTGAATGTGGACCTGTTTAACTTCTTGATGCACCCATCCCGTTAGCGGGATCATTCATCAACATCCGCTGAATTGCAGAGCGCCAAATGTAAATTAAATTACTAAAAAAATAAGTGCAATATAGCAAAACACAGCATAGCTTGTTGTTAATCCACCTGGCGTGTCAGATTTCAAAAAAGCTTTTAGGAGAAAGCATACCAAGCGTTTATGTAAGGACATCTATCTCAGCAGACAAAACTTTACAAACAGCTAGCAGCCAAGTAGATTGGTCACGATTGGTCGCGTTATGTTCAGAATTCCACAGGCTTGAGCGGTCACAACCAGGTAGATGAAAATTCCAAATAGTATCCGTAAAGTTCATAGAAACATGTCAAATGTTTTTTATAATCAATCCTCAGGTTGTTTTTACAATATATAATTGATAATATTTCAACCGGACTGTACCTTCTTCAATAGGAGAGAGAGAGAAAATGTATGCTCCAAGCTGTTGCGCATGCAAAACGCTGCTGGCACCCAGCCATACAATGACGGGATGTGATCTTTCTCGCTCATTTTTCAAAATAAAAGCCTGCAACTATGTCTAAAGACTGTTCACAACATGTGGAAGCCATAGGAAAATGAATCTGGTTGATATCCCTTTAAATGGAGCGAATGCAGGCAATGGAACAGAGCTTTCGGGAGAAACAGCACTTCAGGGGTTGGATTTTCCTCAGGTTTTTGCCTGCAATATCAGTTCTGTTCTACTCACAGACAATATTTTGACAGTTTTGGAAACTTAAGGATAGAAACTTAAGTTTTCTATCCTAATCTGACAATTATATGCATATTCTAGATTCTGGGCCTTAGAAATATGCAGTTTCATTTGGGTACGTTTTTCATCCAAACATCAAAATACTGCCTCCTACACTCAACATGTTAAAGGTTTTGTTCACATTGGCTACCGAGAGCTTTATCACATAATCATCCAGAATAGCTGCTGCTCTCGTGCATGCTTCAGTGTTGCTTGCCTCGAAGCGAGCATAAAAGGCAATTAGCTTGTCTGGTAGGCTCGTGTCACTGGGCAACTCGCGTCTGGGTTATCCTTTGTAGTCCGTAATAATTTTCAAGCCCTGCCACATCCGACGAGCATCAGAGTCGGTGTAATAGGATTCAAACTTAATCCCGTATTGACGCTTTACTTGTTTGATGGTTCGTCTGAGGGCATAGTGGAATTTCTTACTAGGTTCCGGATTAGTCTCACGCTCCTTGAAAGTGGAAGCTCTAGCCTTTAGCTCGATGCGTATGTTGCCTGTCATCCATGGCTTCTGGTTGGGATATGTACTTACAGTCACTGTGGGGACGACGTCATCGATGCACTTATTGATGAAGCCCATGACTGAGGTGGTGTGTTCCTCAATGCCGTTGTATGAATCCCAGAACATATTCCAGTCTGTGCTAGCAAAACAGTCCTGTGGTGTAGCATTCGCGTCATCTGACCAGTTCTGGATTGAGAGAGTCACTGGTACTTCCTGCTTTAGTTTTTGCTTGTAAGCAGGAATCAGGAGGATAGAATTGTGGTCATATTTGCCAAATGGGGAGAGCTTTGCATGCATCTCTGTGTGGAGTAAAGGTGGTGTAGGATTTTTTCCCCCTGGTTGCACATGTGACATGCTGGTAAGAATTTGGTAAAACTGTTGCCTGCATTAAAGTCCCCGGCCACTAGGAGCACCGGTTCTGGGTGAGCATTTTCTTCTTTGCTTATGGCCTTATAGAGTTGGTTGAGAGTGGTCTTAGTGCCAGCTTCGCTTTCTGGTGGTAAATAGACGGCTACGAATAATACAGATGAGAACTCTCTTGGTAGATAGTGTCGTCGACAACTTATCATAAGGTACTCTACCTCAGGCGAGCAATACCTTGAGACTTAATATTAGACATCGCACACCAGCTGTTATTGACAAAAAGACACACACCCACACGCCTCATCTTACCAGAGGTAGCGTCTCTGTTCTGCCGGTGCATGGAAAATCCAGCCAGCTCTATATTGTCAGTTTCTTTGTTCAGCCACGTCTCGGTGAAACATAGGATGTTACAGTTTTTAATGTCCCGTTGGTAGGATAAGATGATTAAGATGGCGTAGAAGAAAATGGCTGACGTTTTACAATCTCCCAAACAATTGTGCAATTTTTATTTATTTTTTTGCGTTGTGTAACTTATTTTTTTACTTATTGTGTACATAATGTTGCTGCTACCATCTCTTATGACCAAAAATTACTTCTGGACATCAGAAAAGCGATTACTTACCACGGACTGGAAGAAACTTTTTCCTTTAATTAACGAGTCTGACGAGAAGGAAAGCCTGCTTTCACTGGAACAGGCCCAGACCCACGCCTTTTGCGTGAAGAATCTGAATCTGAATCAGGTGAATTACTATCAGAACCCATATTAATCGAACAAAGATTATCCCGTTTCTATAAAGAATTGTACACCTCTGATTGTAAATCCACACCAAGCCAGATTGAGTCCTTTTTAAAATATATAAAAACTCCTCCTCTCAACTGAGGAAGGGGGCTTGCTGGGAGCCCAAATCTCTCTCCATGACCTACAAAAGGGCATTGGATAACATGATTAAAGGCAAATCACGTGGTTGTGATAGTATTCCTCCTGGGGGATATTTAAAATGTTGGCGTCACGAACCGGCTCAAAGCCCGTAACAAAGGGAGACAACGTGGAGATAAGGAGTAGCAAAATATGTATTTATTAACTAAAGCAACTAAGTATAATATACAATGGTGTGTGTAATCAGTAGTGTAATTGAGTGTTTTGCATGCATGAATGTGATAATGCAGGGTGATGAAAGGTGCCAAAGCAAACAAACACAAGGCCACCAAGAACCACAACACAATCTACAAAAGGTGTCTGCATGGAGAGAGTCTCCTCCATGAATATGGAAGAGGTCTATTTATCCTGGGAGACACCTGGCCCAGGTGTTTCCCATGTAGCTGACGACCCTCCCAACTCCGCCCACCGGCATCCTAATAAGGAAACAAGAACAAAGAGAGAATACGGCAGACAGAGTGGGAGGGTCGTCACAGGAACCAGTTAGGTCTGGTGTTGCTGAAAAGGATTAATACAGCTCTTCACGAAGGTTCATTTGGAAGAGATGTAAATACAGCACTAATTTAGCTTTTATAAAAAAGTTAAGGACACCATCTAGTGCTCTCATTATCGCCCTCTAGCTTTGATAAACACAGATATTAAACTATATTCAAAACTTCTGTCGCCCAGTCTCTAAACTTACTTACCCAAATTGGTATCTGGAGCAAAGTGGGTTTGTTAAAAAACGATTATCCTCCGTTGCCTATTACATATCTTCCATGCTTCATCAGAACCAAAGCTCCTTGGGCAGTTCTATCCCTCGATGCAGAAAACGGTTTTGATTGACTAGAATGGTTATATCTTTGGTCGGTTTTGGAACATATGGAACTTGGCTCCAATTTCATTAATATATTTAAGATACTATATGCCAATCCTTCAGCCATATTAATAACAGACAATAACTGCTCTGTTCTGTTCAGAATAACTAGAAGTGGCAGGAAAGGTGATCCCATCTCACCACTGCTATTTTTATTGTCTATGGAGCCCCTGGCTCAGGCAATTCAACAATCGAAAGAAATTACACAAATATCTCTCAATCCTACAGATCATGTGATCTCATTATACGACAACGATATATTACGTTTATTGAGACAATCTCTCAAAAGCTTCATAGACAAATTCAGGTCCATAAAATAAAGTTATAAAATTCAAGTTATAAAAATTCAAGTTATAAAATAAATTGAACAAAATCTGCTCTACTGCCTATCAAGATCCCGAACCATCACTACATATTTAAATATTTGTGAATAGATATATTTCAGAACGCTCAAATCAATTCAATCAACCTCAGTAGATGGACTAATATCCCAGTTGCTTTAACCTGCAGAATATCTATTGTCAAAATGAATATATTTCCACAGCTTAATTAATGTGTGTAGTTCAATGCTTCTCTTGTCTTCCTCTTCTGGCTTGTGGGATAAAATCCATAGTGTGGTTTCAAAACGTACAGTACCAATCAAAAGTTTGTACACACCTACTCATTCAAGGGTTTTTCTTTATTTGTACTATTTTCTACATTGTAGAATAATAGTGAAGACATCAAAACTATGAAATAACACATGGAATCATGTTGTAACCAAAAAAGTGTTAATCAAATCTAAATATATTTTATATTTGAGATTCTTCAAAGTAGCCACCCTTTGTCTAGATGACAGCTTTGCACACTCTTGGCATTCTCTCAACCAGCTTCACTCTTGGCTGCTTTTTCTTCACGCTGCGGTCCAACTCATCCCAAACCATCTCAATTTGGTTGAGGTCGGGTGATTGTGGAGGCCAGGTCATCTGATGCAGCACTCCATCCTTCTTGGTCATATAGCCCTTACACAGTCTGGAGGTGTGTTGGGTTATTGTCCTGTTGAAAAACAAATGATAGTTCCACTAAGTGCAAAGCAAATGAGATGGTGTATCGCTGCAGAATGCTGTGGTAGCCATGCTGGTTAAGTGTGCCTTGAATTCGAAATAAATCACAGATCATCTGTTCACCTACTCTGCATTTATTTGGGCTGCAATTTCTGAGGCTGGTAACTCTAATGAACTTATCCTCTGCAGCAGAAGTAACTCTGGGTCTTCCTTTCCTGTGGCGGTCCTCCTGAGAGCCAGTTTAATCATAGCTCTTGATGGTTTTTGCAACTGCACTTGAAGAAACTTTCAAAGTTCTTTAAATTTTCCAGATTGACTGACCTTCATGTATTAAAGTAATGATGGACTGCCGTTTCTCTTTGCTTATTTTTGCTGTTCTTGCCATAATACGGACTTGGTCTTTCACAAAATAGGGCTATATTCTGTATACCACCCCTACTTTGTCACAACACAACTGATTGGCTCAAACGCATTAAGAAGAAAAGGAATTCCACAAACTAACTTTTAACAAGGGACACCTGTTAATTGAAATGCATTCCAGGTGACTACCTCATGAAGCTGGTTGAGAGAATGCCAAGATCGTGCAAAGCTGTCATCAAGGCAAAGGGTGGCTACTTTGAAGAATCTCAAATATAAAATATATTTAGATTTGATTAACACTTTTTTGGTTACAACATGATTCCATGTGTTATTTCATAGTTTTGATGTCTTCACTATTATTCTACAATGTAGAAAATATTAAAAATAAAGATAAACCCTTGAATGAGCAGGTTTGTCCAAACTTTTGACTGGTAGGCCTACTGCATATGGCAAGGTAAGCTATAGTGCACCCTGGTAGAGGTGAACTGATTTATCCATTAAACAATGTAACTAGGCTTTGGTACTATTATTGCTCACAATTGTGCACTCCTATTATTATCCACTCCTTAATTGTCCAGTGTTGGTGATCGCGTACCCACAGAAGCTGCTTCTTCTTGCGTCTGGTTGATTGGAGTGGTCATCTGCTGCAATAGGCCATCCATGACAAGCACCGACGAGTTGTTCATTCACAGATGCCGTTCTGCACACCACCGTTGTACTGCGTCGTTATTTGGCTGTTAGTGGCATGATGGTTATCTTGCACGATTATTGCCATTCTCCCTCGACCTCTCATCCACGAGCTGTTTTCGCCCACAGGACTGCCGCTGACAAGATGTTTTGTGCTTGTCACACCATTCTTGATAAACCCTAGAAACTGTCGTGCGTGAAATGCACAGGAGGCGGGAGACTGATTAGCAACCCTAGTTGCTAGGTGGAGTGGGAAGGGGTGGGAAACATGGTTTCCAGGAGTGGGGGAGGTTGGGGCTGGAGGCACACTTTTTTTCCCTTCTTTTTTTTCTGCTTGTATTGAATTCATCACTTAAACTCTGTATGTACTTGTGGCAGCCTATGGATACATGTTTTATAAACATATAATTTTAAATGGATAATGTATATAGTGTTTTGGAACAAAACGGTTAAAATATGACTGTCAGATTGATTGCAATAGTATAGGAGATTGTGTGTGCTCTATTCATTCGATCTTCAACATGCAGTTCCAGATGCAGCCCTGCTATTAGTTGAATGCAGCCAATCTGATAGTTTCAGAAAAGTAGTCACTTCCTGAGATCTGTATTCAAGTATTTTACAAAAGTAGTTACTTTCTCTGAACTTTATTCAAATATACTGAAAAAAATATAAATGCAACATATAAAGTGTTGGTCCCATGTTTCATGATCTGAAATAAAAGATCCCAGAAATTTCCCATACACACAAAAAGCTTATTTCTTTCAAATGTTGTGCAGAATTTTGTTTACATCCCTGTGAGCATTTCTCTTTGCCAAGAAAATCCATCCACCTGACAGGTGTGGCATATCAAGAAGCTGATTAAACAGCATGACCATTGCACACGTGCACCTTGTGCTGGAGACTCTAAAATGTGCAGTTTGGTCAATGCCACAGATGTCTCTAGTTTTGAGGGAGTGTGCAATTGGCATGCTAACTGCAAGAATGTCCACCAGAGCTGTTGCCAGAGAATTGAATGTAAATTTCTTTACCCTAAGCCGTCTCCAATGTTTTTTCAGAGAATTTGGCAGTACGTCCAACCGGCCTCACAACCGCAGACCACGGGTCAGCCCAGGACCTCCACATATATATAATAATAATATAATAATATATATAATATAATATATAATAATATATGCCATTTAGCAGACGCTTTTATCCAAAGCGACTTACAGTCATGTGTGCATAGATTCTACGTATGGGTGGTCCCGGGAATCGAACCCACTACCCTGGCGTTACAAGCGCCATGCTCTACCAACTGAGCTACAGAAGGACCACATCCGAGATCCTGAGGCCCATTGTCTTGCCATTCATCCCGGCGCCCTCCCCTCATGTTTCAGCACGATAATGCATTGCTCCATGTCGCAAGGATCTGTACACAATTCCTGGAAGCTGAAAAAGTCTCAGTTCTCCCATGGCCTGCATACCCACCAGACAGGTCAACCATTGAGTATGTTAGGGATGCTCTGGATCGACGTGTACGACCACCTGTTTCAGTTCCTGTCAATATCCAGCAACTTCACACAGCCATTAAAGAGGAGTGAGACAACATTCCACAGGCCACAATCAACAGCCTGATCAACTCTATGCAAAGGAGCATTCTATTCCTCAGCACTGCATGAGGAAAATGGTGGTCACACCAGATACTGACAGGTTTTCTGATCCATGTCCCTATCCCTTTTTTTAAAGGTATCTGTGACCAACAGATGCACATCTACATTCTCAGTCATGTGAAATCCATAGATTAGGACCTCATTTATTTATTTCAATTGACTGATTTGCTTATTTGAACTGTGACTCAGTAAAATCTTTGAAATTGTTGCAGGTTTCATTTATATTTTAGTTCTGTGTAGTTTTTAAAAGTAGTCACTTTCTGAAATCTGTATTCTACTAGTTTTAAAAAGAAGTAGTTATTTATGGGGATTCAAATAGTTGTTGTCACCTCCAAAGTAACTATTTGTTCCCCCGGAATAGTATTTTACTTTCCACAAAGCATAGTTAAAACTATAGTTATCCCAGGTCTTGTTTCAGCTATGGAAGCAGTAAGTCATGAGGGCACTGGTGTGTGACATGTCATGTGAGTAATCTGTCCTGGGAACAACGTGTCTGAGAGGTGATGTCCAACTCAGAGATAGAGAAAGAGTTGGAATTTTTCAGCATTTTGAAACTGGCAGGACTCACTATTTTATGACATAGTTTACACTGCCCTCTGTTGGTGATGGGAGAGCATCTACAGTGCATTCAGAAAGTATTCACACCCTTTGACTTTCCCCCCATTTTGTTGTGGAACAAAGTGGGATTAAAATTGAAAAACATTTTTTTTGTTGTCATTTTTGGTCAACGGTCTACACAAAATACTCTGCGGGAGTATGTCAATGTCAAAGTGGAAAAAAAGTGATAACATTTTTTTAAAAACTGTTAAAAAAAAAAATATATATATATATATTAATATCTTGATTATAATAAGTATTCAACCTCCTGAGTCAATACATGTTAGAATCACCTTTTGCAGCGATTACAGCTGTGAGTCTTTCTGGGTAAGCCTCTAAGAGCTTTCCACACCTGGATTGTGCAACATTTTCCCATTATTCTCAAATGTATTTTTTCACACTCTGTTAAATTGGTTGTTGATCATTGTCAGACAACCATTTTCAGGTCTTGCCATAGATTTTCAAGCAGATTTAAGTCAAAACTGTAACTCGCTAACTCTCTTTCTATAACTTCTCTTTCTATAGGATCCTGTGCTTAGCTCCATTTCATTTCTTTTTTTATCCTGAAAAACTCCCCAGTCCTTAACAATTACAAGCACACCCATAAAATGATGCAGCCACCACTGTGCTTGAACATATGGAGTGTGGTACTCAGTAATGTGTTTTATTGGAGTTGCCCAAAAAATAACGCTTTGATACATTTTCTGCTGTATTTAGTGCCTTGTTGCAAAAAGGTTTTGGAATATTTGTGTTCTGTACAGGCTTCCTACTTTTCACTCTATCAATTAGGTTAGTATTGTGGAGTAACTACAAGGTTGTTGAGCCATCCTCAGTTTTCTCCTATCGTAGCCATTCAACTCTGTAACTGTTTTAAAGTCACCATTGGCCTTATGGTGAAATCCGAGTGGTTTCCTTCCTCTCCGGGAACTGAGTTAAGAAGGACACCTGTAACTTTGTAGTGACTGGGTGTATTTATACACAATCCAATGTGTAATTAAATCTACCAATAGGTGCCCTTCTTTGCGAAGCATTTGAAAACTTTGTGGTTGAATCTTTGTTTGAAATTCACTGCTCGACTGAGGGACCTTACAGATAATTGTATGAGTGGGGTACAAAGATTCAAAAATCATGTTAACTATTATTGAACACAGTGAGTCCATGAAAATTATTATATGACTTGTTAAGCACATGTTTATTTAATGTTAAAACTATGGTCCCAACTGAAATTCCATTTATTATTTTACATTTGAAATTTTCTGTCAAAATCTAAATCACAATACAGAATGTTATGCCTAAACTCCCTGTCTCTACTCCACCTCAGGTCTGGAGTCAGGTTTCGTCACTCTGCCCCGTCTCTCCCGCTCAGCGGAGCGTCAGTCGCAGCAGGGAGGCTCTAACTCCTGTATCCCCAACACCCACTGCGGCTCGCTCACCGACGTCTCTGCCCTCCTGTCCTCCTCCGCTGACCCGACCCTGACCTCTGGCCCCAGTCACATGACCCGGTTCGACTCCTTGTCCTCCATGGCATCCTTCACATTCGACCTGGGACCCTCCCTCATGAGCGAGGTGTTCGGGTTGATTGACAGCCCTAATGGCCACCCAGAGCCCAGCCACGCCTGGGAGGCAGAAGAGGTGGAAGAGCCAAGCGGCTCTGCGATTGGGTTTGCAACCAATGAAGGCTCGGAGATGGACTCGGAGATGGATGCCACCACTGCCTCATTGGTGGATTCTCTGCTTCGAGAGGACTGTAGTAGCAGCAGGAAGAGTCCATATGGGATGGAGTGGGAAGAGGAGGAAGAGGAGGCTAGGAGAATGGAGGTGAATGGAGGTGAGCAGCATCTTAAAGGGGCAGTGCCTGATTTAGTTATGGGCTCCCCCTCTAGACAGAGGCCTGCTATGGAGAGTGAGAGGTTCCAGGGTTCCACTGATGTGCTGGGGGTGCTCTATGGGGTTGGAGGGCTCCTGAAGGGGCAGCAGAGGATGGATCTGGAGGGAAAGGTGACCATGTGCCAGACCATGAAGAAAACCCCTTACATCTGCATTACACCTGATGAGGAGGAGGAGGAGGAAATCAAAGTCTGAACTACAATGACAGCCTCAATTGTGTTTCACTAGAATTACCTACAACAGATGTCCCACTGGGCACACACTGGTTGAATCAACGTTGTTTCCATGTCATTTCAATTAAATTACGTTGAACCAACATGAAATAGACGTTGAATTGACGTCTGTGCCCAGTGGGTTGTGATTCTTGGTTAATTCCTTGTAAAGTCTTGTTTTAAGAAACTGGCTCTATTGACCTGACTCAGCTTTGAACCCTTCTTGTAATGTAATGTTATGTCGTAAGGAGACTCACTTAAAGACTTTGATTGTTCCCAAATTCACCCAAATGTAATGGAAAGTATGTTTGTTGAAAGACTCATTGAAAGATTATGGATGCTGAAAGTTCCCCAAGCAAACATGCTGTATGGAAGGAGCTAGAACAGGCTAATAATAGCAAACTACATGTCCTTTTAAAAGAGGTCACTGGAACCAGTGGAGAACAAAGAAATAAAGAGATGGGGTAGAAAGTGTGAGAATGTGGTTGGGCACAGAGGAGTTACCATGGAAACTATAGGAGGTTGGTGGCACATTAATTGGGGAGAACGGGCTCGTGGTAATGACTGAAGTGGAATAGTATCAAATACATTAAACACATCTATTTGCCATCCATGCCATCCATTTGTGCCGTTCCGGCCATTATTATTAGCTGTTAACCCCTCAGCAGCATCCTGTGATGTAAACACTAAAGACATGGCTCAACAGTGTGTAAGTCTGTTAACAGCTGGTTAAAAATATACTGTGTGGACTTCCTGAGACCAAATGCTCAGTGTGACTTCATATAACTATTCAAGGCAAAAGGCAGGACACAAAGACAAAGTAGTAGCGGTTTCAACCCAACTTCATCTTTCCCTCACCATCAACCAGTCCCATGGAAATGAACTACGCCAAGAGAGAACTCTTAGCACGTGATGTTAACTTCAGGAAAACAATACTCTTTTGCCTGAAGATTACACCCAAGACAAACACTTCATTTTTGCTCATTCTACCGATACAGTATGAAGCACAAACCATGAGAAATTCACTCAGAAATTAAATTGAAGATAATTTTGTACAATGTAATAATCACAAGTATAATGTTGTTACAGTATGTTTGTTAATTCACATATTTACATCATACCCCATTTAGACATGTTTCCCAAATTCATTATGGGTCTAGCTAACTCTCATCTTGCTTTTCGATAGGATAGTCACCTGCCTGTCTGCTATTCTGTCAACCAATGGTTGAATCCTATTTTTAGACTATATTAAGAAAAACAGTGTCCCCCATCCGCATCAATGTGCTGCTATTGATACCAATGATATTTCTATAATGATAAATGAAATAAAATGTTTTTAATAAGCATGGGCATTAATACTTTATTTACATGTCTGAAAACATTCATACAACTGTGATACAAAACATGCACTAAAGAAATCACAACATATAATGCATGTATGGTAGCTCTCAAACTACAAAGCACTTTTTCTCTAAGAGTTGAACTGGCTGCAAAAGCACAATACATCTCTGGCCTTGATATGCAACCCAAAGCAGGTTACTCCAAATGTCAGGTTACAGTCAACATTTGTACCTAAAGCGTAAGAACACTTCTTTACACAGGCTTAGATAATACACTATACACTACATGACCAAAAGTATGTGGACACCTGCTCGTCAAACATCTCATTCCAAAATCATGGGCATTAATATGGAGTTGGTCCCACCTTTGCTGCTATAACAACCTCCACTCTTCTGGGAAGGCTTTCCACTAGATGTTGGAACATTGCTGCAGGGACTTGCTTCCACTCAGCCACAAGAGCGTTAGTGAGGTCAGGTACCGATGTTGGGTGATTAGGCCTGGCTTGCAGTCGGCGTTCCAATTCATCCCAAAGGTGTTCGATGGGGATGAGGTCAGGACTCTGTGCCGGCCAGTCAAGGTCTTCCACACCGATCTCGACTGTATGGTCCTCACTTTGTGCACGGGGAAATTGTCATGCGGAAACAGGAAAGAACATTCCCCAAACTGTTGCCACAAAGTTGGAAGCACAGAATCGTCTAGAATGTCATTGTATGCAGCAGCATTAGGAATTCCCTTCACTGGAACTAAGGGGCATAGCCCGAACCATGAAAAACAGCCCAAGACTATTATTCCTCCTCCACCAAACTTTACAGTTGGCACTATGCATTGGGGCAGGTAGCATTCTCCTGGCATCCACCAAACCCAGATTTGTCTGTTGGACTAACAAATGGCGAAGAGTGATTCATCACTCCAGAGAAAGTGTTTCCACTGCTCCAGAGTCCAATGGCGGTGAGCTTTACATCACTCTAGTCGACACTTGGAATTGCGCATGGTAGTCTTAGACTTGTGTGTGGCTGCTCGGCCATGGAAGCCCATTTCATGAAGCTCCGGACAATCAGTTATTGTGCTGACGTTGCTTCCAGAGGCAGTTTGTAACTCTGTAGTGAGTGTTGCAACCAAGGACAGATGATTTTGACGCCTTACGTGCTTCAGCACTCAGCGGTCACATTCTGTGAGCTTGTGTGGCCTACCAATTCGTGGCTGAGCCGTTGTTGCTCCTAGACGTTTCCACTTCGCAATAACATTACTCACAGTTGACCGGGCAGCTCTAGCAGGACAGAAATTTGATGAACTGCCTTGTTGAAAAGGTGGAATCCGAGGCCATGTTGAAAGTCACTGAGCTCTTCAGTAAGGCCATTTTACTGACAATGTTTGACAATGGAGATTGCATGGCTGTGTGCCTGATTGTATACACTCTGTCAGTATTTTTATTTTATTTCACCTTTATTTAACCAGGTAGGCTAGTTGAGAACAAGTTCTCATTTACAACTGCGACCTGGCCAAGATAAAGCAAAGCAGTGCAACAAAAACAACACAGAGTTACACATAAACAAATGGGTGTGGCTGAAATATCCAAATCCACTCATTTGAAGGGGTTCACATACTTTTGTATACAGTATATAGTGTATCTCTACCCCCTCACTGCGCTATAGAGGTCACCTGTTTGCTTTCCAGTACTGGGGGCTTGGGAGGTGGGATTTGGGGTGGCCTAATTGCACCCTTTTTGCTTAAGGTCTTCTTCAGGACTGGAGCAAGGGGCTTGGGTGCAGGATGTAGCTGGGTTTTGGGTGTCTCTGCTGGTGCTAGACGTGCTGGGGCCCTGGGTTTGGAGTATGTAACGACCACCTGCTCTTTACTCTGGATGGGCGGCATGTGTTGAAGGAAGGATTTCCTCGCTGTGAAAAGAGAAAAAGGAGAAAGGGGTGTTGAGGATACGTTTAGAATACGTATTTTTGGGACTATAGATGTGTATTATTATATTAGAGTATTTGGGGTATGTATTTACAGTGCCTTTGGAAAGTATTTAGACCCCTTGACATTTTGCACATTTTGTTATGTTACAGCCTTATTCTAAAATGGATTAAATAAAAACATTTCCTCATAAATCTACACACAATACCACATAATAACAAAACAGGTTTGTAGACATTTTTGCAAATGTATTACAAACAAAAAACTCAAATAACTTATTTGCATAAGTATTCAGACTCTTTGTTATGAGACTCGAAATTGAGCTCAGGTGATTTTTGTTCAACTTGATTGGAGTCCACCTGTGGTAAATTCAATTGATTGGACATGATTTGGAAAGGCACACACCTGTCTATATAAGGTCTCACACTTGACAGTGCATGTCAGACCAAAAACCAAGCCATGAGGTCAAAGGAATCGTCCATAGAGCTTAGAGACAGGATTGTGTCGAGGCACAGATCTGGTGAAGGGTACCAAAACATTCCATCATTCTTAAATGGAAGAAGAAGTTTGGAAACACCAAGACTCTTTTTAGAGCTGGCCGCTTGTCCAAACTGAGGAATCGGAGGAGAAGGGACTTGGTCAGGGAGGTGACCAAGAACCTGATGGTCACTCTGACAGAGCTCCAGAGTTCATCTGTGGAGATGGGAAAACCTTCCAAAAGGACAACCATCTCTGCAGCATTCCACCAATCAGGGCTTTTATGGTAGAGTGGGCAGACAGAAGCCACTCCTCAGTAAAAATGCAAAAAAAAACATTTTGTTAACCTTTATTTTACTAGGCAAGTCAGTTAAGAACAAATTCTTATTTACAATGACGGCCTACCCCAGCCAACGCTGGGCCAATTGTGCACCGCCCTATTGGACTCCCAGTCACGGCCAGATATGATGCAGGCTGGAACCAGGGACTGCAGTGACACCTCTTACACTGAGATAAAGTGCCTTAGACCGCTGTGCCACTCGGGAGCCCCTCCAGGCACATGACAACCTGCTGACACCTAAAGGGTTCTCAGATCATGAGAAACAAGATTCTCTGGAAACCAAGATTTAACTCTTTGGCCTGAATGCCAAGCGTTACGTCTATAGGAAAGCTGGCACCATCCCTATGGTGAAGCATGGTAGTGGCATCATGCTGTGGGGATTATTATCAGCAGCAGGACTGGGAGACTAGTCAGGATCGAGGCAAAGATGAACAGAGCGAAGTACAGAGAGATCCTTGATAAGAACCTGTTCCAGAGTGCTCAGGATTTCAGACTGGGGCGAAGGTTCACCTTCCAACAGGACAACGACTCTAAGCACACAGCCAAGAAATGCAGGATTGGCTTCCGGACAAGTCTCTCAATGTCCTTGAGTGGCCCAGCCAGAGTCCGGGCTTGAACCCGATCTAACATCTCTGGAGAGAACAGAAAATAGCTGTGCAGTAACTCTCCCCATCCAACAGACAGAGCTTGAGAGGATCTGCAGAGTAGAATGGGATTAACTCCCCAAATACAGGTGTGCCAAGCTTGTAGCATCATACCCAACAAGACTTGAGGCTGTAATCGCTGCCAAAAGTGCTTCAACAAAGTACTGATTAATGCGTCTGAATACTTATGTAAATGTCATATTTCAGGTCATTATTTTTTTAGACATTTGCAAAATGTCTAAAAACCTGTTTTTGCTTTGTCATTATGGGGTATTGTGTGTAGATTGATGACGAAAAAAAAACAATTTAATCAATTTCATAATGGGACTGTAACCAAACAAAATGTGGAAAAGGTCAAGGGGTCTGATTACTTTCCAAGGGCACTGTCTATCTACTTGAAACTAGAAGTGTGGGTTGTGGTAGTGCAACAGTTTTTTATCAGGACCGTTTTGTCATTAGAAGATGTTGGTTATTTTAGCCACTGCTGCCGGGGATCGTGGCTTCCTTGTACTAAAATGGGGCAGTGGTTTGTCACTTCTGCTGGGTGGTCTATAACACAACGTGAGTGCTCTGAGGGACTTTAGTACTGTCTAAGTAAGTATTGTCTTCACTACTGTCTAAAAATTAGATGTCGTTAGCTAGCTAGCACGAGTTATGTGCTTTACATTTGAGTAATTTAGCAGATGCTCTTATTCAGAGGGACTGCATACATTTGAATACTTTTTCATACTAGCCCCCCGTGGGAATCGAAAACACAACTCCGTTGTGGACGGCCACCTACGTTTGTATGGTGAGGTGATCTTCAGTGTAGCTCTGGGGGAGTCCGGTGGGGCCTCTAGGATGGGTTCTAGTGAGCCCAATTCAGGGCTCTGCTTCTGGGTCGGACTGCAGACAGACACTGGTGGTGGGGAGGGAACCAGGGTTGGGCCAGGTGCCAGTTTGGGGTTGGGTAGTGGGGATGGGTTGTGGACCAGTGTCGGGCTTGGGACAGGGGACGGGCTCTGGGTATGGACTGGGGTACGGTTAAGTGGGGTTGAGCATGGTGGGTCTGAGGCAGGGTTCCCCCAGGTGGTGGTTCTACGACTAATGGAGCCTGACTTAATGATGAAAAAACCTCCACTGTCCTGAGATGCTGAGCTGTGGAGGAGACGGTTGGTGTTAGATAACACACTGTTATAATAGAAAGTGAACATACATCCTGTTCAGTCTGTGCCTGTGGTACCTGATTGTTTTACAGAGAGAAGCATGAGAAGAGGAAGAGGAAGCGCATGATGAAGAGGAGGAGGTCATTCTGACAAGGTTCTCTTTCCCAGACTCTGAAGTTTGAGGTTCTAACATTTTCAAATCTGGGACCCCAGGAAGCTCAGGAATCTCAAAGTCCACCTCTGGAAAGGAACACAACACAGGCCTACTTTGAGAAACCGTGTTCCATACAAAATACATAGACCTACCTAACATACAGTTCAACATAGTGCGACAAAAATAAGTGAATGAATAAAAATACTATCCAAAGGTCATAAGGGGTTCAAGCAGCCCTCTCAGTTATCTAGTAGTTAACTTCCACACATTTCATGCAAATCAACTCATCCCTAAAAAAACTCACTGCTCCTCCCTCGAACACACAAACATCACATTGAATGCGGTACTGTACCTTCATGAAACAGGCTGCTTGAGTGTTGTATGAGAGGCTCAACCACCGCCACCACCTGGACTGAGGAGGCAGATGCCATGTCCAACAGCGCTGCCTCCCTGAAAGAGAGGGAGAGAGGTTGATGGAGAGATGTGAAGAGAAAAATGTATGATGGTACAGAAATGGACAGGGGAGAGGGAGATTGAAAGAAAGAAAGAAAGAAAGAAAGAAAGAAAGAGAAGCGGGATGAGGGGTGAGAGATGAGAAAGTGAGACAGAAAGAGAGGGAGAGAGAGAAAGAAAGAAACACACAGGTTAAAGTCAAGTACTAAAAAGCACAGAGACATAGCTAAACAGACATAATCAGATTAATAACAATCATGTAACAATAGAAAGTGACACCAGGAACAACATTGAGACAGGGCGATTATGACAGACTAATAGAGTGGTTCCGTTTCATCTCTCTGTCAGTATGTCAGTAGTACCCACCCCTCCATACGAGGCCACAGCAGGTTGGGACCCAGTACTATGGCAATGTTACTGGGACTCATCCTGTTAACTGACTGCTGCTCTGACAGGCACGACAGGAACTGTACCAGGTACCTAATAGGGGGAGGGAGGGAGGGAGGGAGGGAGGGAGGGAGGGAGCACATACAGTGGCGTGTATTCATCAAATCAAATCAAAGTTTATTTGTCACATGCGCCGAATACAACAGGTGTAGACCTTACCGTGAAATTCTTACTTATGATCCCTTAACCAACAATGCAGTTCAAGAAATAGAGTTAAGAAAATATTTACTAAATAAACTAAAGTAAAAACATTTTATCAAAATGAAAAAGTAACACAAGAAAATTACATAACAATAATATGGTTATATACAGGAGGCACCGGTACCGAGTCAGTGTGTGGGGGTACAGGTAAATTGAGGTCATTTGTAAAGTGACTATGCATAGATAATAAACAGTGAGTAGCAGCAGTGTAAAAACAGAGGGGGGGTGTCAATGTAAATAGTCCGGGGTGGCCATTTGATTAATTGTTCAGCAGTGTTATGGCTTGGGGGTAGAAGCTGTTAAGGAGCCTTTAGGTCCTAGACTTGGCGCTCCGGTACCGCTTGCCGCGTGGTAGCAGAGAGAACAGTCTATGACTTGGGTGACTAGAGTCTTTGACCATGTTTTGTGCCTTCCTCTGACACTGAATAGTATATAGGTCCAACCACATCATATTTAGCTTACATTGGTTGGACTAAATAGTTTTGGGCATTTTTGGCATAGATTATTAGATGATGCTGAAATGTTGAAGTTGAAATGACGCTGGAATAGTGAAGACAGCTCCTGTTTTCTTTGCGACAACTCTCAATGTTTCTAAATCTATAGTTGTTTAGTAGTTTGAAAATGTCAGAAACATTACCTAGCTTGACCATGCTCTAGGTCATGTAACTGTTTGTTACATGCAATATGTTTTGTGGACTTCACCGGACAGATGTTGCTCTCCGGGTTTTGTAATGAAACAAATGCGTGGTTGCATTAGTTCTGCCACTGTGTCTTCTTATTGTCTCGACCTTAGGTCTATATATCACGGTGCCAAGGCATATGAACTAGTAGGTCATAGCAACGCAATTATCACAACACATAGTTGTAATATGGCTAGCGAGATATTCACAATCATACACCCTTCATCATTCTTGAGTTTTTACAACTTCACACAGGAATCGGTCAAGATCTGAGAGAGCTATGGGTTACAGAGATATGGACATACCGGAGATTGTTGTAGTTTTCTGATGGTAACTTCTTCAGCACAATTTTAAACTGCTCAAGTTTGTCTGTCAATTCTTTCTCCCTAAATAAAGAGGGGAACAGACAGACATTTGAAGAGCAGAAATTAGAGGGGAGCGAAATCATGTAAAAACACTATGTACTGTATGCTTTTAAGATGTAGACCAATCAAGGACCTTACCCTGCTGCTTGAAACCAATCATTGTAGAGTTCAAAGGTCATGAGTGGTTCAGGCAGCTCTCTCAGGTAGCTTTTCAAAGCCCCTACATGGATAAAAGAGAAAATGCTGCTTAGTGTCTATGCGTTGTTTAACTGTCAAGTAAAGATATTTGAAACTTGAAAACCTTGAATAAGGGGTACTGTCAACAGGGACGGTCTCTCTGACCTGCGACTGCATGAGGGTCAGTGAATTCACTGTGGTTCACAACCCCTCCATCCAGACTGCTCTTCAGTCTCTTCACTACCGAGGCTGCTGCTGCCAGACGAAACAGACCCTGGGAGAGAGATGGAGATAGAGATAGACAGATTTGATCCAAGAGGGCAAACATTATCGTAGATTGGCTACAGTCCTTTCATCTGCTTAGTTAATTAATAATATCCCATTCACATGTATACCATGTAGTAGATTAATAATCCCAGTCCTCACCTCCTCTCTCATGCCGGTGTGCAGCAGCATGTGAACACACTCCTGGATGGGAACAGCGATCTCCCTGCCACTGTTGTACAGATGAGTCAGCAGGGGCTCCCCGTAAACCTTCCCCTTATAGTTATTCTCCTGGGAGTCTGTGTTAACACACATACTGGTGACACACTGGACAAATCCTACACTAAGTATGGCCTGGGTATTTTAATTGCAAATACACACACACACACACACACACACACACACACACACACACACACACACACACACACACACACACACACACACACACACACACACACACACACACACACACACACACACACACACACACACACACACACACACACACACACACACACACACACACACACACACACAATTCACCTGTTTGACTGTCTTTCAGCTCACTGATGTTTCGTTCGAGGAAGTCATGGGAATTCTTATGATGTTCTGCTTGTAGTTCCAGCAGCTAAGGAGAGAGCACAACCCAGACACTTATCAATTATAATTCCTAATAGCTAATAGCACATGATAATTAACGGAAGTACAGCTTGAAAGGGAGGACAATTAGTAGGCCACACTCACACGAATGAAGTAGTTGGCATAGTCATCTTCTTTAGTGGCAAAGTGATACAGATCTGCAGAGTATTGGTCCTGCAGGGAATGTACAGCCACGCAAAAAGTTAATACTGTATGTTAGAGGCTGAAACTACTGCATTAAACAACAAAGTGTCTGAAACAGTAACATCCAACACCATACAACACCTTGATGCTCTCTAGTTTCCTCCAGGCCTCCTCCACCTCCTCTTTCAGCCCATCCTGCTTTGCCTGAGGTCCCGTACTGGCCTGGGACCTGAAGGGGCAAAGTCATTCATGATCAGAAGCCATAAAAAGTCAAAGAAGGGACTCAATGGAGATACTGACGAAAGGTAGTTATTATATATGTATACATTAACTGTGTACTGTCTGGAGCATATAGGATCTGTCAAATACAAACACACAGAATGTGTGACCCACTTGTTGCGTGCATTGTGCCAGTCCATTGTGAGTTTGGCAAACTGCTTCTTGTTTTTGAGAATCTCTGGAAGGTCTTCCTACAGATAGTGTACATATGTCATTACATCTCTCACTAAAGCTTCACGAAAGCTCCAGTAGATTACTAAGAAAGGCGCGTCCTTTGTTTAAAAATAGCCTTTTGGCCTTTATACAGATTACAATTTCTCAATTGAAAATGAAACCTTGTTCAAAGTATCACTCTTCCTTAAAAAATTCCTGCAAAGCTGGTTACAATTCCAATATTATCTACCAGAAAATACAGAAAAAATATTATAACCAATATTATGGTTCAAATCAAATATACTGATTGATTAAAAAAAACATTTTGTAAAATTGTATTATATTTATTACAAATATTATGAATAGGAATGGTGTAGTTATGTCACATATGCAGCTATCGAAAATATATGGAAATGTTTTCTCAATCCAAAGTTTTACTGATTGCAGCATTACCTCAAAAATGGATGAGTCAAGTGGATGGTGGAGAAGGTAGGGAATTGTCTGTCTGCCATACTGTATATTAAAGACCAAAATTGGCTGAAAAAGTTTGGCATATACAGTGCCTTGCGAAAGTATTCGGCCCCCTTGAACTTTGCGACCTTTTGCCACATTTCAGGCTTCAAACATAAAGATATAAAACTGTATTTTTTTGTGAAGAATCAACAACAAGTGGGACACAATCATGAAGTGGAATGACATGTATTGGATATTTCAAACTTTAAAAAAAAAAATCAAAAACTGAAAAATTGTGCGTGCAAAAT
Organism: Oncorhynchus gorbuscha; assembly: GCF_021184085.1. Classification (NCBI taxonomy): domain Eukaryota; kingdom Metazoa; phylum Chordata; class Actinopteri; order Salmoniformes; family Salmonidae; genus Oncorhynchus; species Oncorhynchus gorbuscha. The sequence goes on along the minus strand of NC_060179.1, from coordinate 61,117,859 downwards.
TATTCAGCCCCCTTAAGTTAATACTTTGTAGCGCCACCTTTTGCTGCGATTACAGCTGTAAGTCGCTTGGGGTATGTCTCTATCAGTTTTTCACATTGAGAGACTGAAATTTTTTCCCATTCCTCCTTGCAAAACAGCTCGAGCTCAGTGAGGTTGGATGGAGAGCATTTGTGAACAGCAGTTTTCAGTTCTTTCCACAGATTCTCGATTGGATTCAGGTCTGGACTTTGACTTGGCCATTCTAACACCTGGATATGTTTATTTTTGAACCATTCCATTGTAGATTTTGCTTTATGTTTTGGATCATTGTCTTGTTGGAAGACAAATCTCCGTCCCAGTCTCAGGTCTTTTGCAGACTCCATCAGGTTTTCTTCCAGAATGGTCCTGTATTTGGCTCCATCCATCTTCCCATCAATTTTAACCATCTTCCCTGTCCCTGCTGAAGAAAATCAGGCCCAAACCATGATGCTGCCACCACCATGTTTGACAGTGGGGATGGTGTGTTCAGGGTGATGGGCTGTGTTGCTTTTACACCAAACATAACATTTTGCATTGTTGCCAAAAAGTTCCATTTAGGTTTCATCTGACCAGAGCACCTTCTTCCACATGTTTGGTGTGTCTCCCAGGTGGCTTGTGGCAAACTTTAAAAGTAACTTTTTAAGAAATGGCTTTCTTCTTGCCACTCTTCCATAAAGGCCAGATTTGTGCAATATACGACTGATTGTTGTCCTATGGACAGAGTGTCCCACCTCAGCTGTAGATCTATGCAGTTCATCCAGAGTGATCATGGGCCTCTTGGCTGCATCTCTTATCAGTCTTCTCCTTGTATGAGCTGAAAGTTTAGAGGGACGGCCAGGTCTTGGTAGATTTGCAGTGGTCTGATACTCCTTGCATTTCAATATTATCGCTTGCACAGTGCTCCTTGGAATGTTTAAAGCTTGGGAAATCTTTTTGTATCCAAATGCAGCTTTAAACTTCTTCACAACAGTATCTCGGACCTGCCTGGTGTGTTCCTTGTTCTTCATGATGCTCTCTGCGCTTTTAACGGACCTCTGAGACTATCACAGTGCAGGTGCATTTATACAGAGACTTGATTACACACAGGTGGATTGTATTTATCATGTTTAGTCATTTAGGTCAACATTTGATCATTCAGAGATCCTCACTGAACTTCTGGAGAGAGTTTGCTGCACTGAAAGTAAAGGGGCTGAATAATTTTGCACGCCCAATTCTTCAGTTTTTGATTTGTTAAAAAAGTTTGAAATATCCAATAAATGTCGTTCCACTTCATGATTGTGTCCCACTTGTTGTTGATTCTTCACAAAAAAATACAGTTTTATATCTTTATGTTTGAAGCCTGAAATGTGGCAAAAGGTCGCAAAGTTCAAGGGGGCCGAATATTTTCGCAAGGCACTGTATATCGAAAAATATCATTTGAGGACAAAAATATTGACAGCTGCGCCATACACGTTGCAAAAATATTTTCCATGTATCGATTCCATGCACATGGTGTATGAATTGATATAGAAAATAACGCTTCATTCAACATTGAGGTTTTCAGTTGAAATTATGAAACAAAATTCTTGCCACCAAGAGAATGTTATATATATGGGACATACAACAATCTCAGCTCTGCATATTTTGCTGTGAAAAAACAGAATCCTTAGATAATTTATTTTGGTTTCTGGCTGAAAAATCACAACATTCTCTTAAAATGATCCCTACAAATAGCAGTGTTGGGCAATTTGGAAAGCCATAGTCAATCAATCAATCAGCAATATAATAATAATCTTAGGAAAAATGTTCCTCTTTAACTCACAATCTGTGGATACTGTGCGATTAGAAAGGTTGAAAATGAATGTAAAACATCACATCACAGTTGAAAAATACATGGCACGTGGATATCAAAAGAGGATGTCTACAGAGATAGGTGGGACGGGCTGAGAGTAGCCCAAAATGTCATGTGTATAATCCAAAAACAATATCTTTGTTGTGTAATTACTGTGTGTAAAAGTACCATGTATGTCAAATGTGTGTAAAATGCATATGTAACAAAAAAGTGTAAAAAACTAAAATATAAAACAAAATTACTGTTGTCCTCAGAAGAGGGGGGGGCAATAACATTTTTAAAATAATAATATATATATCTATTTTAAAGTATTCATATGTAATACTACATAATCACAAACTTAAATTGTTATCCAAAAGTGTCTGAATAACTCTTGCTAATGCAGCCCTTACCTCACTGAGTTTATTGAGAGGTTCCAAAACCTCCTTCTCCAGCTTCAGCTCAAAGTCAGACAGTGTTGCGGCCAGATGACTCTCCATGAAGCAACACATCTCCAATACTTTCCTATCAGAGAGGAAATAGACTAATTGATTCATTGATGAATTTTCAACTGATCATTTGGATGATTGAATACATGGTTTGGTTACTTAAAGTACCTGATAGAAGAGTCTGGATCAAAGTCTTTAAAGCTCTCAGCCATGCTAACAGAGAGCAGCATGAGAGGGAGTTTTTTCTGGGGAGAGAGATAATTTTATATTGATAATCATAATAGAATGACTTCAAGTCAAGGGTCAGGCGTGAAAGGTGAAAGAGTATAGACTTTACCATTCTTCTCTCTGTGTCCAGCCCTAGTTGACTCTGCAGACAGCCCAGTAGCTTCTTGTGAATAACCTGCGCTGCCTTCTTGGCTGGCTCCACCCGCTGCTCCACCTTAGACCAATGAAAATGACAGATATAGAGCGTATCTTATGTTCACACTGAGCTAGGTACAAGTGTATTCACTGAGAAATATTTTCACGTAGTGAAATGAGACACCACTGTCACCCTTTATCATCAGCCTTAACTCACCATAACAAGATCTTCTGTGAGAAGATCTGTGGCATCCTGTGACCTATTAATAATGTTAAAACAGGCTTTCAGGCAATATTTGTGTTACAATGTGTTGCAGTCTTATTTGGCAATGTTCTTGGTAAGTGGAGTGTGCCAATACAGTATATTTTGCACTATGCTTCTTTGACTAGAATACTGACATTACACAAAATAAAATAAACAGTAAGGTACATTTCCACATATGATCAAATGCAACAATTTGCTTAACGTTTCATTCATACATCTATGTGCTTTTATGAAGATAGAAAACATTTAGGCTACGAGGACATTTATATTCATAGCCACATACATCGTAAAAAACAAGTAGATGACAATAGTGGTCATGTCGACTCCGTGTATTTTTCCCCCAACTCCTATGGTGGTGCAGTCTGCTAAGGTTGTGAGTTCTAATCCCACACGGGGTAGGTATTTTTTGTTTTCAAATCCTTTATTTACAATATTCATCCCTTGCCCACATACTTCTAATTCAGATAAGTGAAAGTATACCTGTGAGAGAGGTTGCCCTGGTAGTAATGTCACGCCCTGGTCTTAGTATTTTGTGTTTTCTTTATTATTTTGATCAGGCCAGGGTGTGACATGGTTTATTTTATGTGGTGTGTTTTGTCTAGGGGTTTGTTGTAGGTAATGGGATAGTGGTTAGTGGGGTTGTCTAGAATAGTCTATGGCTGCCTGGAGTGGTTCTCAATCAGAGGCAAGTGTTTATCGTTGTCTCTGATTGGGAACCATATTTAGGCAGCCATATTCTTTTTGTGTTTCGTGGGTGATTGTTCCTGTCTCTGTTTGTGCCAGATAAGGCTGTTTAGGTTTTCACGGCTCGTTTTTGTGTTGGTCGTGGTTATCTTTTATTAAAGATTAATAAAAAATAACCACGCTGCATTTTGGTCCACCTCTCCTTCGACGGAAGAAAACCGTAACAAGTAACTATGTTTTTAAACAGTATCCAAGAGCAATCTGTGAGTTAATTTGACCATTGGAAAAAGAGCTACTGTGTAAATATTGCAACGCAGGTTGGATTCATTTAAGGTGATGATTACACTGTTCCTACCAACACAATACTACATTAGAAAGATTATATTTTCTGTCCAGAGCTGTATTTGCTCACAATGCACATCATTTTATGATAAAAGCGTGCCAGTGGACTGGTAAGTATGCTTTAGTGAGAAAATGTTGGGATCAATTGCAACTATGTTTACCCATCCCCCCCAAATCAATATTTATGAGTAATTCCCTCCAACCCACAACTTCTCACTTGAATGCGTTTTATAAAAATTGGATAGCGGTTGGGTTATGCTGAAATTGGGGTTGAGAGTTATCCTTTAAAGTTAGAGAGTAGAGGCTAAAGCTGTGGGCTGAAACCAGGCCAGAGAAGGGGGGGGGCTGTTCTATGGGACTTACAGGTGGGATGAGTGAGTGAGTGACAGGCAGAGAGAGTGAGAAACAGAGGGGGAGAAAGCAAAAGAGAATGAAAGACTGGCAATGAAGTTTCAGCAGCATCTGATAGGGAGCAGTGTTACATCAGTGAAACAGCTGCAGTGAAGACCAAGCATTTTGTAACACTTTTTTTCTTCAACTAAACAAAAGCCCTTAGGTGTCTTTCTATCTGTGTGTATTTGTATAGTTAAGGTCACAGTCAGTTATTCTGAACAAAGTGAGAATAGTGTAGGTAGGGGCTCCTTTACTGTGGTTAGAGCTCTGTTCTGGTGCAGCCGCCCTGTTAATTACCAGGGATTATTAATAGCCTGAAACACGTCAGTGGCATGGAGGCCTGCAAACACACCACTTCCATGGTCTGTTGCAACCTGCTGCAGACACGCTCAGCTATCAGCCAGGGTAGCGTGGGCATCAACAACCCGACGTGGTTATCAACAACCCGAAGTGGTTATCCAATTACATTATTTTTGCTGATCTGAAGCATAATACACATACATACAAATGTACAGATTGGCTTATGTACATGGGACATTACTGGATCAAAGGACATTCAGTTTACTCTCTAAGGTATAGGGGAATCTCAAATAAAATTGTATTTGTCACAAGTTTCATAAACAACAGGTGTAGAGTAACAGTGAAATGCTTACTGACAGGCCCTTCCCAACAAGAGAGAAAAATAATAACATGAGGAATAAATACACAATGATTAATGATAACTTGGCTATATACACAGGGTACCAGTACCGAGTCGATGTGCAGGGGTACGATGTAATTGAGGTAGATATGAATCTTGTGGGCGGGGATGTGCCCTCAAGATAACAATTTAACCCCCCAGAGTCATATATTTACAGAGTTTTGCCGATGTAGTTATTACTGCATTATCAATCAAATGTATTTATAGAGCCCTTTTTTTGCAACAGGAGTTGTCAAAAATGCCTAAAACTCCAGAGCAAGCAGTGCTGATGTAGAGGCACGTTGGCTAGGAACAACTCCTTAGAAAGGCAGGAACCTAGGAAGAAACCTAGAGGACCCGGCTCTGAGGTGTGGCCAGTCGTTTTCTGGCTAATGTATTTATTGTACATGACATTTCAACATTCTATGGTAGCCATGTTAACTCCCCATTGACATGACATGGCAAATATTTAAACAATGCTATGTAACCGAATGTCTAGAATTAGAAGAATATTCTAGAAGTTGGCCTAACTCTATATGGCTCTGCTGTGTCATTATGTCACAGGCCACACACAAAGACATGATGCACGTAATCTTGCCGTGACGCCATTCAAAATAATTATTCATTGTTATGACTGTTCTCTCACTCATGAAGATGAAACATTACAGTCATCCACTATTCGCACTACACCATGGAACCCTGTCTGCTTCACTCTTCCTCCTACTTTCATACCAACGGTGGCATGATGATCATGAACTCTGTGGTTGTCCTCAGACACCAAAGATACTCTGTCCTTTGCAGAAGTCAGATGACTTTACCACAGGAAGCTGCTGAGGGGAGGACGGCTCATAATAATGGCCGGAACGGAGCAAATGGAATGGCATCCATGTGTTGGATGTATTTGACACCATACCCCTGATTCTGCTCCAGCCATTACCATGAGCTCATCCTCCCCAATTAAGGTGCCACCAACCTCCTGTGGACTCTACCAAACAGGCTCCCCACTCACCAAAAGCTTGTCTAAAGGTTCTTCTTTCACCCACAGATGCTCATGATGAAAATAACTAAGATTAGAACGTAGAATCAGACTTTAGAGTTTAGATTGTCACAAAACTTGATAGCATTGGTTAGAAGTACAGTATTTCACCATTTATTCTCCATTCTATGCAGTTAGTTCCAAGTTCTTTGAAAATAACTATTGTATTAGAACTGAAAATAAATAGGCTATTGTATTTTCACAAATGTATACCCCTCCAAAAAAACAAAAAGTCCAAAATGGCACATGAAAGTACTTACTTCCCCACAGAGCCAAGCTGCTTCAAGAGGTTGAAAGATTTCAGCATGGTTGCATAGGAGTCAAGCCCGCCTCTTACAAATTATCCCTCTGTCTTGACTCCAGCCAGGTCCTCAGTCATGTGTTGCCAAGTCAGTGTCTGTATTATTTCGTTGAGCAGACAACACTGCAAGTGGTTTTCTTCAGTGTGTGTTGTTGGTGTGATGTTCTGTCATCCAGCAGTATACGTTCTTGTTTTGAAAATGTGCTCTGTGACTGTGTTCAACCGCCACTCAGTCACACAGAGCTCTAAGAGAAGAGGAAGTTGCCTCAACTGAAGCAGCAGCAGAGGAAGAGGGGTTTTTCAATATCAATGTAAAATAATATATACAGTGAATTTGGAAAGCATTCAGACCCTTGACTTTTTCCACATTTTGTTACGTTACAGCCTTATTCTGAAATGGATTAAATAAAAACATTTCCTCAAATCTACACACAATATTCATAATGAAAGCAGGTTTGTAGACATGTTTGTGAATGTTTTCTTTATTTTTACTATTTCCTACATTGTAGAATAATAGTGAAGTAGTGAATAATAGTAGTGAATAATAGTGAACATCAAAACTATGAAATAACACCTATGGAATCATGTAGTAATCAAAAGTGTTAAACAAATCAAATTATATTTTATATTTGAAATTCTTCAAAGTACCCACACTTTGCCTTGATGACAGCTTTGCCCACTCTTGGTATTCTCTCAACAAGCTTCATGAGGTAGTCACCTGGAATGCATTTCAATTAACAGCTGTGCCTTCCTAGAAGTTCATTTGTTGAATTACTTTCCTTCTTAATGGGTTTGAGCCAATCAGTTCTGTTGTGACAAGGTCAGGGCAGTATACAGAAGACAGCCTATTTGGTCAAAAGACCAAGTCAATATTATGGCAAGAACAGCATAAGTAAGTAAAGAGAAATGACAGTCCATCATTACATGAAGGTCAGTCAATACGGAAAATTTCAAGAACTTTGAAAGTTTCTTCAAGTGCAGTCGCAAAAATCATCAAGCGCTATTACATTTACATTTACATTTAAGTCATTTAGCAGACGCTCTGGCTCTCATGAGGACCGCCACAGGAAAGGAAAACCCAGAGTTACCTCTGCTGTAGAGGATAAGTTCATTAGAGTTTGCATCCCAAATAAATGCTTCACAGAGTTCAAGTAACAGACATATCTCAACATCAACTGTTCTGAGGAGACTGCGTGAATCAGGCCTTCATGGTCGAATTGCTGCAAATAAACCATGACAAAGGACACCAATAAGAAGAAGAGACTTGCTTGGGCCAAGAAACACAAGCAATGGACATTAGACCGGTGAAAATCTGTCCTTTGGTCCAATGAGTCAAAATTAGAGATTTTTTGTTCCAACCGCCATGTCTTTGTGAGACACAGAGTGGGTGAACTGATAATCTTCGCATGTGTGGTTCCACACAAGTACGGAGGAGGAGGTGGGATGGTGCTTTGCTGGTGACACTGTCAGTGATTTATTTAGAATTCAAGGCACACTTAACCAGCATGGCTTCCACAGCATTCTACGGTGATACGCCATCTGGTTTGCATTTTTTTGTAAGAGGGCATATCACCGCCGAGTACAACAAGTGTACTTACAGTGAAATACTTACTTACAAGTACACAGTGTACTTTTTAAGTAAAAAGTAGGTATTAGGTAAAGAAATTTAAAAAACAGTAAAATGACAGTGAAAATAACAGTAGCGAGGCTGGTACCAGTACAGACTCAATGGGGCACCCGCTTAGTTGGGCTATTTGAGGTAATATGTACATGTAGGTAGAATGTTTTTAATTTTTAATTTTACCCCTTTTTCTCCCCAATTTCGTGGTATCCAATTGTTGTAGTAGCTACTATCTTGTTGTAGTAGCTACTATCGCATCCAAACCGGAAGCCAGCCGCACCAATGTGTCGGCAACCTTGGTTAGCGCGCACTGCGCCCGGTCCGCCACAGGAGTCGCTGGTGCGCGATGAAACAAGGACATCCCTACCGACCAAGCCCTCCCTAACCCGGACGACGCTAGGCCAATTGTGCGACCTCCTGGTCGCGGCCGGTTACGACAGAGCCTGGGCGTGAACCCAGGGACTCTGATGGCACAGCTGGCGCTGCAGTACAGCGCCCTTAACCGCTGCGCCACCCGGGAGGCCTATGTAGGTAGATGATAAACAGAGAGTAGCAGCAGCGTAAAAGAGATGTTTTATGGCTTGAGTGTAAAAGCTGTTTTGTCCTAGACTTGGCACTCCGGTACTGCTTGCCATGCGGTAGCAGAGAGAACAGTCTATGACTGGGGTGGCTGGGGTCTTTGACAATTTTTAGGGCCTTTCTCTGATATCGTCTGGTGTAGAGGTCCTGGATGGCAGGCAGCTTGGCCCCAGTGATGTACTGGGCCATACACACTACACTCTGCAGTTCCTTGCGGACAGAGGCCGAGCAGTTGCCGCACCAGGCAGTGATGCAACCAGTCAGGATACTCTCGATTTTGCAGCTGTAGAACCTTTTGAGGATCTGAGGACCCATGCCAAATCTTTTCAGTCTCCTGAGGGGGAATAGGTTATGTCGTTCCCTCTTCACGACTGTCTTGGTGTTTTTGGACCGTTTCAAGGAACTTGAAGCTCTCAACCTGCTCGACTACAGCCCTGTCGATGAGAATGGGGGCGTGCTCGGTCCTCCTTTTCCTGTAGTCCACAATCCTCTCCTCTATCTTGATTACGTTGAGGGATAGGTTGTTATTCTGGCACCACCCGGCCAGGTCTCTGACCTCCTCCCTATAGTCTGTCTCGTTGTTATCGGTGATCAGGCCTACCACTGTTGTGTCGTCAGCAAACTTATGGATGGTGTTGGAGTTGTGCCTGGCCATGCAGTCGTGGGTGAACAGGAAGGGCAGGAGGGAACTGAGCACACACCCCTGACGGGCTCCAGTATTGAGGACCAGCGTGGCAGATGTGTTGCTACCTACCCGCACCTCCTGGGGGAGGCCCGAAGTTCAGGATTCAATTGCAGAGGGAGGTGTTTAGTCCAAGGATCCTTAGCTTAGTGTTGAGCTTTGAGGGCACTATGGTGTTGAACACTGAGCTGTAGTCCATGAATATCATTCTCACGTAGGTGTTCCTTTTGTCCAGGTGTGAAAGGGCAGTATGGAGTACAATAGAGATTGAATCATCTGTGGATCTGTTTGAGCGGTATGCAAATTGGAGTGGGTCTTGGGTTTCTGGGATAATGGCGTTAATGTGAGCCACTACCAGCCTTTCAAAGCACTTCATGGCTACGGACGTGAGTGCTACGGGTCTGTAGTCAATTAGGCAGGTTACCTTAATGTTCTTGGGCACAGGGACTATGGTGGTCTGCTTGTAGCTTTCATCAATCAATCAATAAATTAGTAAAATTTATTGATAAAGCCCTTCTTACATCAGCTGATGTCACAAAGTGCTGTACGGAAACCCAGCCAAAAACCCCAAACAGCAAGCAATGCAGTTGTAGAAGCACAGTGGCTAGGAAAAACTCCCTAGAAAGGCCAGAACCTAGGAAGAAACCTAGAGAGGAACCAGGCTATGAGGGGTGGCCAGTCCTCTTCTGGCTGTGCCAGGTGGAGATTATAACAGAACATGGCCAAGATTTTCAAATGTTCATAGATGACCAGCAGGGTCAAATAATAATAATCACAGTGGTTGTTGAGGGTGCAATAGGTCAGCACCTCAGGAGTAAATGTTAGTTGACTTTTTATAGCCGAACATTCAGAGTATCTCTACCGCTCCTGCTGTCTCTAGAGAGTTGAAAACAGCAGGTCTGGGATAGGTAGCACATCCGGTGAACAGGTCAGGGTTCCATAGCCGCAGGCAGAACAGCTGAAACTGGAGCAGCAGCACTGCCAGGTGGACTGGGGACAGCAAGGAGTCATCAGGCCAGGTATTCCTGGGGCATGGTCCTAGGGCTCAGGTCCTCAGAGAGAGAAAGAAAGAAAGAAAGAAAGAAAGAAAGAAAGAAAGAAAGAAAGAAAGAAAGAAAGAAAGAAAAAGAAAGAGAAAGAAAGAGAATTAGAGAGAGCATACTTAAATTCACATAGGACACCAGATAAGACAGAAGAAATACTCCAGATATAACAGACTGACCCTAGCCCCCCGACACATAAACTGCCGCAGCATAAATACTGGAGGCTGAAACAGGAGGGGTGGCCCCGTCCGACGATAACCCCGGACAGGGCCAAACAGGCAAGATATAACCCCACCCACTTTGCCAAAGCACAGCCCCCACACCACAACCACCAACTTACCATCCTGAGACAAGGCCGAGTATAGCCCACAATTGATCTCTGCCACGGCATCACTCCAAGAAGGGGGCGCCAACCTGGACAGGAATATCACGTCAGTGACTCAACCCACATCAATGTAATTGTCTGCATAATTTCCAATCTCCCATACATTTGAGGGTAAATAAATATATATATATATATATATATATATATATATATATATATATATATATATATATATATACATACACACACACACATACCCACATATATATAAATATACATTAAATACACATACATATCTTTTTAAAATGCATTTTACTTTATTATTTCCCTGAAACCTTACTCCCCTAATTGGAGTAAACTACTAGATAACAACACTTAGGCTTCTACTTCCAGCTTATACATACTATATATATTTTACAGACACAGACACAATATATTTTACAATAGTTATATTTATTTTGATTTTAGTCCTGGCCTTCCTCTATTTCTGATGTCCATTAATTTGGATTTCTATTTGCTATATATTTTTAACTGTGCTATTTCACAAAAGTTCTGAACCTATATATATATTTTACAGACAGTATATTTTACATTTATTTTCTTGTTGTTATTAGTCCCACCCTTTAGCTCCATTCAACCCCTTCCACTATCTCTTAACACCATCCAAAGTGGATTTCCATTTGCCATATATTTTTCAACTGCGCTGTGATGCTTCACAAACGTTCTGAACCTCCGTATTCTCATAGCTTCTACAGATTGTAAATTAAAGATAAACATTTTTGCTAAAAGTAGTTTTATATTATTGTTCGTATGACTATGACTTTTCAAATCACCCAGTATTGCTATCTACAGTGTTAGCTCCAGGTAAATGATTAAATTCTTCAGCCATTCCTTGACCTGTGACCAAAACGAGCTATGTATGGACAGTACCAAATTAAAGTGGGATTATTGTTTGTTTTTCAACAGGACAATGACCCAAAACACACCTCCAGGCTGTGTAAGGTCTATTTGACCAAGGAGAGTGATGGAGTGCTGCATCAGATGACCTGGCCTCCACAATCACCCGACCTCAACCCAATTAAGATGGTTTGGGACAAGTTGGACCGCAGAGTGGAGGAAAAGCAGCAACAAGTGTTCAGCATATGTGGGAACTCCTTCAAGACTGTTGGAAAAGCATTCCTCATGAAGCTGGTTGAGAGAATGCCAAGAGTGTGTAAAGCTGTCATCAAGGCAAAGGGTGGCTACTTTGAAGAATCTCAAAAATAAAATGTATTTTGATTTGTCTAACACTGCTTACTACCTGATTCCATGTGTTATTTCATAGTTTTGATGTATTAGCTATTATTCTACAATGTAGAAAAGAGTAAAAATAAAGAAAAACCCTTGAATGAGACTGTGTGTCCAGACTTTTGACTGGTACTGTAAGTATTCAGACCCTTTGCTATGAGACTCGAATTTAAGCTCAGGTGCATTCTTGTTTACATTGATCATCCTTGAGATGTTTCTAAAACATGATTGGAGTTAACCTGTGGTAAATTCAAGTGATTGGACATGATTTGAAAAGGCACACACCTGTATATAGCTTTGAAGGTCCCCAAGAACACAGTGGCCTTGGACATTCTTAAATGGAAGAAGTTTAGAACTACCAAGACTCTTCCAAGAGCTGGCCACCTGGCCAAACTGAACAATCAGAGGAGAAGGGTCTTGGTCAGGGAGGTGACCAAGAAACCGATGGTCACTCTGACAGAGCTCCAGAGTTCCTATGTGCATATGGGAGAACCTTCCAGAAACCCAATAATCTCTGCAGCACTTCACCAATCAGGCCTTTAGGGTAGAGTTGCCAAATGGAAGCCACTCCTCAGTAAAAGGCACGATAACCCGCTTGGAGTTTGCCAAAAGGCACCTAAAGAAGTTACAACAAGATTCTCTGATCTGATGAAACCAAGATTGAACTCTTTGGCCTGAATGCCAAGCGTCACGTCTGAAGGAAACCTTGCACCATCCCTACGGTGAAGCATGGTGGTGACAGCATCATGCTGTGGGGATGTTTTTCAGACCAGGGACTGGGAGACTAGTCAGGATTGAGGGAAAGATGAACGGAGCAAAGTACAGAGAGATCCTTGATGAAAACCTACTCCAGAGCGCTCGGGACCTTAGACTGGGGGCGAAGGTTCACCTTCCAAAAGGACAACGACCCTAAGCACACAGCCAAGACAACGCAGGAGTGACTTCGGGACAATTCTCTGAATGTCATTGAGTGGCCCAGCCAGAGCCCAGACTTGAACCCGATAAAACATCTCTGGAGAGTCCGGCAAATAGCTGTGCAGCAACGCTCCCCATCCAACCTCATCACAGAGTTTGAGAGGATCTGCAGAGAAGAATGGGAGAAAATCCCCAAATACAGGTGTACCAAGCTTGTAGCGTCATACCCACGAAGACTTGAGGTTATAATTACTGCCAAAGGTGCTTCAACAAAGTACTAAATAAAGGGTCTGAGTACTTATGTAAATGTGAAATTTCAGTTTTTAATTTGCAAAATAAAAAATAAAAACGTTTTTTGTTTTGTCATTATGCGGTATTGTGTGTAGATTAATAAGGGGGAAAAACTATTTCATCCATTTTAGAATAAGGCTGTAACGTAACAAAATGTGGAAAAAGTCAAGGGGTCTGAATACTTTCCGAATGCACTGTACATACAGTATGAGTCATAGATAGCCTTACAGTGCATTCGGAAAGTGTTCTGAGTCGCATATCAAAGGGTCTGAATACTTATGTCAGTAAAGTATTTCTGGGTATTTTTTTAATGCATTTGCAAAAATGTCTAAAAACCTATTGTCTCTGTCATTATGTCTCATTGTGTGTAGATTGATGAGGAAAAACATTTATTTAATCAATTTTAGAATAAGGCTGTAACATCATAACATGTAGAAAAAGTTAAGGGGTCTGAATACTTTCCAAATGCATTGTATACCTGCCTAGATGTTGTAATCTTCACCTTTAATTGAGGATGATCAGTTTGATGAAATAGATTACTGTACTATATAGTTATAGGATGTAAACTTCCATATGTATGATTTATGATATAAACTAATGGTCTGAGTCATATACACTGATTATACAAAACATTAGCAACACCTACTCTTTCCATGACATAGACTGGTGAATCCAGGTGAAAGCTATGATCTCTTATTGATGTAACCTGATAAATCCACTTCAAGCAGTGTAGAGATGAAGGGGAAGAGACAGGTTAGAGAACAATTTTTAAGCCTTGAGACAATTGAGACATGGATTATGTATGTGTCCCATTCAGAGGGTGAGTGGACAAGACAAAATGTTTAAGTGCCTTTGAACAGGGTATGGTAGTGTAGTAGGTGCCAGAACTGTAACGCTGCTGTGTTTTTCCTGCTCAACAGTTTTCCGTGTGTATCAAGAATGGTCCACCACCCAAAGGACATCCGGCCAACTTGACACAACTGTGGGAAGCATTGGGGTCAACATGGGCCATTATCCCTGTGGAACGCTTTTAACACCTTGTAGAGTCCATGCCCTGAAGAATTGAGGCTGTTCTGAGAGCAAAAGTGGGTGCAACTCAATATTAGGAGGTTGTTTCTAATGTTTTGTACACTCAAAGTATACTGTATACCAGGTTTCCCCAACTGGTGACCCACGGGTGGTTTTATGTGGACACTCATGTTTTAGGAGCATAAATAAAATTATTTTAATTGTTGGACATAATAGACTGTGAAAACTCCAGGAAATCAGCTCCAAGTTATATTAATTTTGTAAATCTGTTCCCAAGTATTCCAAAACATAAGAGAGATGTGATTGTATACAAATGTAAGCTAGGTTTGAAACTATTATGTTTTAGTCAAATATTATATCTGTTTTGGCTTCTTGTGGTTAATTTGAAATCTATAAATTATTTGTAATTATGTTCCCGCCCCCCAAACTGAGCAATCGGTGGAGAAGGGCCTTGGGCAAGAAAATATCTGCCCATGGCTGAATCTAGTTGATGATCCCTGCTGTATACTGTATGTCTGCCTAGATGTAGTATTCTGCATCTTTAATTTCGGGTGTGCTGGTTGAGGATGCACCATGCATGTGCAAGGGCCCTTGGTAAATCTTGTAGTAGCTACTAACAAGGATTTACCAAGACACACACACACACACACACCTATCCATTTATTTTCAAAGCACATCACTGAAGACAGGCCTGTCTGTGTCAACATCAGTCCCCCGATGACTTGAGGATATGCACGATACTTTTACTTTACATGAGAATCTAAATACAACGTCTATGGTGCTATTATGGGCGAATAATACTGGACGATCTGACATTCATGGCTTCTGTTCGGTCTCTGCTTCTGTAAATGGAAGTGGTCTGTCCACAGCACTCATAGGAGCAGGATGTGAGAGAGAGAGAAAGGGGAAACACAATCTATTGAAGTCTGGGTGTCACTTCTCATATGGAGTCTAATAACTATGGTATGTGAGTGGTGACACAATAGCAATCTATCCTAGCTATGTTTTCTGATAGGCTTATACTATCGTTGACATTTCTGAAAATGTCCAGTTTATCTACAACATCAGTACAGTTGCATGTAGGCCCATGGGCAGATTGGCTGTTGTGGCCTTATCAAATACTGCAGCCTGGTGGTCACAGTGAAATTGCAAAGAGATAGTCACTAGGTATGGGGTGATGGGTAGATTGGTGAACGGTGTGGAAAATGAGCAATAAGCAATAGCCAAAGTTTATAGTCTTCAGCTACCATCTTGGGGGGGAAAAAATGGTTTCACCTATATGCATTGTAGCGACCATCAGTGCTGTCCCCCAAATCCACTACAGTATCATAATCTTGTGTGTTATCACTCTGTTCAACGACACCCTAGAAGCCAAGCAGTGACTCAACGTATTACACACCGTCTGTCAGAGCATTCACATCAGCTACTGAAGCCAAAGCAGATATTTTGTCCAGCTCTGAAAAGCTTGGGGTGTGCAAGAACAAAATGTCCTATATGAGAGGCATATAAAAAAATAAATTAATTTTTTTTAAAAAAAAGAGTCCGTATAATTAGGCCTACAGCTTCTGCAATGTCATACAGAGCATTCAGAAAGTATTCAGACCCCTTCACTTTTTCCACATTGTTACGTCAGAGCCTTATTCTAAAATTGATTAAATTGTTTTTTTCCCCCCTTATCAATCTACACACAATAACCTTAATGGAAACACAAAAACAGGTTTTTAATGTTTGCAAAAGTATATTAAAAAAACTGACCTGAGTGGCGCAGAGGTCTAAGGTACTGCATCACAGCGCTTGAGGCGTCACTATAGATCCGGGTTCCATCCCAGGCTGACTCGCAGCTGGCTGTGACCTTGAGACCCATGAGGCGGCGCACAATTGGCCCAGTGTTGTCCGGGTTAGGGGACTGTTTGGCTGGCTGGGATGTCCTTGTCCCATCGCGGTCTAGCGACTCCTATGCCAGGCGCATGCACGCTGACACGGTCACCAGTTGTACAGTGTTTCCTTTCCCTAGTCCGTACAGGATTTACTGCATGGGACAAGACTAACTACCAATTGGATATCACAAAATTGAGATAAAATACATTTAAAAAAGACATTTCACATTTACTTAAGTATTCAAACCTTTTACTCTGTACTTTGTTCAAGCACCTTTGGCAGCGATTACAACCTCGAGCCTTCTTGGGTATGACGCTACAAGCTTAGCACACCTTTATTTGGGGAGTTTTTCTCATGCTGTCAGAAGAGCTGCGGAGCATCACTGCACAGCAAATTTTCAGCTTTCTCCAGAGATGTTCGATCAAGTTGAAGTCTGGGCTCTTGCTGGGCCCCTCAAGGACATTCCGAGACTTGTCCCAAAGCCACTCTTGCATTGCTTGTATGCTTAGGGTTGTTGTCGTGTTGGAAGGTGAACCTTCACCCCAGTCTGAGGTCCTGAGTGCTCTGGAGTGGGTTTTTATTAAGGATCTCTCTGAGCTCCATTCAGTCCCTTAATGCTGAAAAACATCCCCACAGCATGATGCTACCACCACCATGCTTCACTGTAGGGATGGTGCCAGGTTTCTTCCAGACGTGACATTTGGCATTTAGGCCAAAGAGCTCAATCTTGGTTTTATCAGACCAGAGAATCGTGCTTGTCATGGTCTGAGATTCCTTAAGTTGCCTATTGTCAAACTTCAAGCGGGCTGTCATGTGCCTTTTACTGAGAAGTGGCTTCTGTCTGCCCCCTCTGCCCTAAAGGCCTGATTGGTGGAGTGCTGCAGAGATGTTTGTCCTTCTGGAAGGTTCTACGATCTCCATAGAGGAACTCTGGAGCTCTGTCAGAGTGGCCATCGGGTTCTTGGTCACCTCCCTGACCAAGGCTCTTCTCCCCCGATTGCGCAGTTTGGCCAGCTCTAGGAAGAGACTTGGTGGTTCCAAACTACTTCCATTTAAGAATGATGGGAGGCCACGGTGTTCTTAGGGACCTTCAATACTGCATAAATGTTTTGGTACCCTTAAGATCTGTGCCGACACAATCCTGTCTGAGCTCTACGGACAATTCCTTCAACCACATGGCTTGCTTTTTGCGCTAACATGCACTGTCAACTGTGGGACCTTACATAGACAGCTGTGTGCCTTTCCAAATCATGACCAAATCAATTGAATTTACGACAATTGCACTCCAATCAAGTTGTAGAAACAATGATAAACAGAAACACGATGCACCTGAGCTCATGGTCAAGTGTCATAGCAAAGGTCTGAATAGCTACGTAAATAACTTGTTTTTTATAAATACATTTGCAAACATTTATAAAAACCTGTTTTTGCTTTATCATTATTGGGTATTGTGTGTAGATTGATGAGGAAAATGTTTTTCATTTAATACATTTTAAAATAAGGCTGGAGCAAAACAAAATGTGTAAAACGGGAAGGGGTCTGAATACTTTGAAAATGCACTGTGTGATGTGTATGGTGCAGCGTAGGCTAAGAATGTATTACGAGTCCATTCAATAAAAGATAAATTAATAACCATTGTTTTGGGTATCATTTATCTATTAATGTATTTATTTCTATACAACAAATGAACTCAAATACAGACAAATCAAACAATTGACCAATCCTGGAGAGTCATTATTATAAACATTAAAACACTTTGTATATACTGTATGTTTTCAAGAGAGAAATGAGTTTCAGCCACCTCCATTCATAGAATATTGCTTTCCTGTTAAAAGGCATCTCAGGTTCCAACCATCACACTATAGCATCCTTATGACTAATAGAGTGGGCGCATTCCTCTGCTCAGCCGTTGCTTATGCATGCCAAATCTTACAATGTCCCGTAAGGTATTTTACCCATCAGCTAACCACATTATGTTATAGCAATCTGGTGCCTGACCACAGTCGATGAGGATGCACGCAACCATTGTTGATGCATTAAACTTCTGAGCAGGGGAACGCAACCATTGACATTGCCCTGTGTAAACTGTCAAAGGCAAAAAATTATAGAAGAGAAAACTGCAAAAGAGACTTACAGTATGAGGCCCCAGCAATGCTTTTTCAAGGTAATTTGAAATATTAACAATGAATTTTTATGCCAACAGAGCTCCTTTTTGACTACAAGACTTTACGCTGCAAGGTGGTTCAATCAGAAATTAGAGCCAGCTGGCGGCTGAAACGCGCTACACATGTTTGGGCAGAAACACCAACATAATAAAGGGTAAAAACTCCAACACCTAAATAGAAGTTGCATAAAGGCTGACATTCCTTTATACATGTTTTGTCTGAGACACTTCTGCCTATGGGACCTCTTCTTTCCCACATCTTTCCTTTGGAGGCAAATGACTTTGAACTGTCAGGTTGTGAATGAAGACAACTGGTATAGATGAAACAGAACATAATAAAGAAAACATAAAGATTTCCTGTATAACATGTTCCTCTGTCCCAACTACCACCACCTGATTCACCTTAATAACAGGTCAGATGAAAGTATACAAACCCCTACTCATCCTCCCACAACACTTCCCATTCATAAGTAAACAGTGTTAAAATGCAAAAAATATAATCAAAGAATGATCTCCAGCAGCTTTAGAATTAGAACACAGGGGAGGAGTGAAGACACTAGAACGCCTGCCGCTGTGACCTCACAGAATACGGAGGAACTAAACAGGCAAACCTGAAGTGCTCCTTTTCCGTCTCCTCCATAACGCCCGGCTCACACCCTTCCCTCATCGGAGATGAAGGGCAGGAGCCCAAGCACATATTACCCCTGAGCTGACAACCCTCATATCGATCCCCTCCTACAGTCTTCTTGTCTCTCCATCCTCCCCAGATCGTTTTCCAGGCCAAGTCCTCGGGAGACAGGCCTAACGCTTGGACTTGGAGTCTTCAGCTTCTTTTTCTAGGAAATCGTCAGATAAAGACAGTCAGGCACTGAATTCAAAAGGAGCAACCAGTCTGTCTGAATAAACAGTGCCTGTATGACTTTCTGACTAACCATTTAAGCCCTGTGTTCCTGTCAGACAGTATAGCACAAAGGACAAGCACAGTATGAGAGATTCCTTATCCCTCACCTTTTTTGAGGCCGTCCCTCTTCTTTTGTGCGTCCTCTCTCTGCTTCTTGATGATGGCCAGCCTGGCGAGGTCGGCCCGTGCCTGGTCTGTCTTCCCCTCTAGGTGAAGCTTCATGTAGCGTTCCTTAGCTTTCTGCTTCTCTATCTCCTCCCTGAGACAGAAAGCAAGATGGTCAAACCGGGTCCTGCTTTCAAGACTTTAGAATGATAACATATCCTTGCCTACACCTACTCCCAAGACTTTCACCAACAAGTCAAAACGGGCTCTTCCGAAATCCACCGACTTCAATCCTTTCATTTTAGACATTGGCATTAGGCCTGAGACTTGAAGGAAAAGAGAGATCCTCACCTCTCTCGGCGTGACAGCTCTTTGGGTGCGTTGACATCAAGCTCGGTCACCTTCTTACTTTTCTGGGATATACGGTTGGGATTCTCAATCTCAATCAATCCTTCCACTCCACTCTTCTTCTTATTCTGCAGTAACAGAACATCAAGCCATTGAACAGAGGGGCAACACTGCAGCTCTGACTGAGGTAGTGCTGGCAAGTAAATGGTAGGTGACACTTTGAAAGTGAGTAGGTGCATCTTGACAAGCCTTTCAGTAAAACCACGACACTTCTAATTCCTTAGCGGACAGACTAGACATTAAAAGGAGATCCCGCACTCACAACGTCCTCCTCTTCACTGCTGCTGTCGTCAGATCCTGATGACTTCTCCTCCTTCTCTACTCCACCGTTCGCCTCCTATCACACATTCACCGGTTAGATAATGTTCAAGACATCATGTCTGTTTGAAATGTATTTGACACCTCTGAATATATAGATATGTTACTAGCTAAATTAACTGGTGCAGGAGGTCGAGCAGCCAGGCTATAGACTGCAAGGTAAACACATTTTTAACCATGCTTGACAATACCTCCAATCGAGGGCAGGTGGAACGCCAAAAAACAGAATAGAGAAAAATATTAAATCCACTTTTTGCAGAGTAAAGAGCTCCCTCGTAATTTAGTTGAAGGACATCGCTATCTTCCCAACATCATTGCTGGAACTAGAAGAGGTCTGTCTTCCCCTCTAGGTGAAGCTTCATGTAGCGTTCCTTAGCTATCTAAATGACGCAGCCACACGTGGAAGAACATGAGAGCACTTTACACAGCTTCACCCAAAAAAAGACCTACACATATTCGAAAGGCATTTATCACACAGTATATTCTAAAGGTATTTCTCAATCTGGATTTAAAATATTTCGGTATATTTATTCGTTGGAGTTACACCTGCAATTTGAAACGGGAGTTTAAGTCACTGGGGGGTTCCAAATCAAGAATTGATGAAATATCAGCAAGTAAATGCAGGTTGAAAATATATTTCCCACGCTTTGCACTTGCAAAGCTGGAACCTTGTATGTGGTCTATAATACAGGGATCTGTTTAGAACTATGTTAACCACAAGGGACAAAAACTAGATATCCCCTCAGAGCCATGGGTCCTTTACTCACCAGCTCTCTCTGTGCTTTCATCTGTCTATCAATCTCTTCAGGGTTGCTGAACTGCTTTCCCCGGCCCTTGTGACCTTTTTTACCTAAAAAACAAACAAACGACAAATGAGAGCAAGGCATGTTGTAGGAGATCAGAGAACTAGAGAGTCAAACATGACGTTCACTCTGCAGGATGGTTACAGATGTCAGAAAGTGATTGAGCTTATTCGCTGCCTTACTATATTGTGGCATAATGTTAACTCATTAGTTACATATCATTACTACTGGGGATTAAATTAACTGGCTGAAATCAACTGGGTACAAATGGTGTTCGCCAGACCAAGTTTAGCGATCAACTACTGTAGTGACAGTAGCCTAGCTTGCAAGCTAACTAATTAGTTAGCTAACAGCTGTAACTAGTTAGCTTGCTAGTTAACTAACGTTACGTCAGTTCTCACGAAACGTTGATACTCAAGTAGAAGATACATTTGACCAGATCCAGCAATTAGTTAGCTAGCAAGCTATATGTCTTGAGTTGATATTACGTTGGCTGGCTAACTTAGCTAACAGTTACACTTGGAACGTTAGCGAAAATAACGTCGCTGGATACTCACCGCCTCTTGGCATATTTGGTATAAGAACTTGAACGACTAAGACCGCAAATAAATAAGTTCACTGTTTCCAGTTAAACATAGAGTTTATTTTCTAAAGAAAAGGCCTTCGCGACAC
Organism: Oncorhynchus gorbuscha; assembly: GCF_021184085.1. Lineage (NCBI taxonomy): Eukaryota > Metazoa > Chordata > Actinopteri > Salmoniformes > Salmonidae > Oncorhynchus > Oncorhynchus gorbuscha. The sequence goes on along the minus strand of NC_060179.1, from coordinate 61,096,498 downwards.
AGTCCTCTTCCAGCTAGACTATCTTTTACCCGCTTCCTGAGAGCAACAAGAGTGGAAGGCGTTAAAAGTACAATGACGCAATATTCAGCCAATCGCTACACAGGGATTTTGACAGACTTGCCAACAGACCATTCACACCAGGAAAACACATGCACAATGTACGAAAAGTAAAAATAGCCAATGATAAACACAGGTCTATAGGTGCGTTGCTTTAACTAAGCACCGCCATAATAACTTTTGTGGCGGTTATTTTTTTCACTAGCAAATTATGCGTTTATATTTTTGTTCAGTACAGTTCACAGACAAGGCATGTGTATGTGTTATTGAAATGATTCAGATCTCCAGACAAAATACATGTCCAAGATGGTCACATTTTCTATTTTGATCCTCCCATTCAAAATTGCAGTCCTTTTTGTTGACATCGGACAGCTTTGTTTTTCGTATAGGATTCAACCTGAGGCCCCTAAAGCATCTCTTTGATCGTCTTCAGACCTGAGCTATAGAGCATGGCCAGTATGATGGAGGATATCCAGGCTGTGTTGCCGTTACCCACGAAAAAATCCCTCATCAGCTCTTTGAAGTAGACACTGATAGCTTTGGGGAAGGTGTAGAACCCAGTAACAACAAAACAGCTGAGCAGCATCATGCTGCCCCCAGCCATCATCAGGGGATGAAGCCTCCATCCTCTTGGTTGTACTGACTCCCATTGTCCATCAAGAGGGTGTTCCTCGCTAGGAGGCAGGAGTGGGGTATGTTACACAATCCATGTCTCAAATGTGGAATGTATATTGTGGAAGGAGGTACTATGGCTCACACTGAGTAATAATTGGTTCATTATATTCATAACCAAACAGTGAAAATGTCACTTTGTTTTTGTTTTCCCCCACACACTGGTGCAATGCTTACTCAATGAACGACTGACTAAACCTTTGGATTATGATTGTATTTACTGCATTTGTTTACAGTGATTTGGCCTGTTTGAGAAAGCTAATCAGATTGAATTTGTCTGATATGGTGTCTGAGATTGCTGTTAATAACAGCCTGTTACTATAGAATTGTCTCTTGCCACACAGAAGTATGATGTAAGTCTATTTACTTGATGGATGGGCTTGTTTGTTTAGGTCTTGAATTAAATATCTGCTTAGTTGCTGGTGTCTGATCTTAACACATTCACTGACACATTTCACCACAATCTCAAGCATCCCCACCAATAAAAGTACTTTGAGTTAATGGAGTGTACAGTTAACCCTCTTAAAGAAAAAGTATAAAAACCTTCTCTTGCATGGGTCCTCAGATCCTCAAAAGGTTCTACAGCTGCATCCCCACCTGGTATGGCAACTGCTCGGCCTCCCACTAGAGGGTAGTGTGTACGGCCCAGTACATCACTGGGGCCCAAGCTTCCTGCCATCCAGGACCGCTATATCAGGCGGTGTCAGAGGAAGGCCCTCGAAATTGTCAAAGACTCCACCCACCCTAGTCGTAGACTGTTCTCTCTGCTACCGCACAGCAAGCGGTACCAGAGCACCAAATCTAGAAGCCTCTGGAACCTAAACAGCTTCTACCCCCAAGCCATAAGCCTCCTGAACATCTAATCAAATGGCTACCCAGACTATTTGCATTGCCCCCCCGTACCCTCTTTTACACTACTGCTCTCTGTTATTATCTATGCATAGTCACTTTAATAACTCTACCTACATGTACAAATGACCTCAATTACCTCAACTAACCGGTGCCCCCACACATTGACTTTGTATCGGTACCCCCTGTAATATAGCCTCGCTATTGTTATTTTACTGCTGCACTTAAATTATTGGTTTTATTTTTGGGGGTATTTTTCTTCAAACTGCACATTTGGTTAAGGGCTTGTAAGTAAGCATTTCACTCTAAGGTCTAACCCTGTTGTATTCAGCACGTGACAAATAACATTGGATTTGACATTGTTAAACACATGGCAAAAACATTACAGGAATGTTACAGTAAAGAATTTTTGCTGAATAATAGGATGCAATGAAGTAAACTGCTGGAGAAATCTGCTGAGATCACTGAAACCAGCTTGTTTTTCAGCTACAGAATTAAATAGCCTACCTTTAATGACATTCCTCACATTCAACATCTGGTGTAACAACATTCTAGCAGTTACATTGTAATAACAATCTCACCTGACCTGTGACAGAAAACCACAGGGATCCAAGAGATGGTAGAAATATCCAGTGACACAGTTTTGAAGATGGAGACCTGTTGAATTTGTAACCTCCACAATCCAGCACATCCTTCTGCTTCTTCTGCCCCCCCCTCCCCTCATATTCTTGCCAGTTTTATCATCAGACGTTGGTCTAAGCTTGCATTAGTATGGGCACTTGTATACTAATACAGACATGTATGCAAACAAAACATAACTACATTTCATAAAGTTAAAACCTTTTAATAAAGTAGAAAGGATATGAAAACAAATATTCTAATACACACAGCTGCCAAACCCATACACACACAGGACGTTGATTATAAATCATAGTATTCTAAAATAGTTCAGCACTGATACGATAATGCTTACAAAAATTAATACATCAAAGAAATTCATTTTTATAAAAGGATAGGGCACATTTAAACTCTCATACCTTCAACGATTTAAAATCCATATAACGTATAGAATGTATAATAGTCTAATTTTACAGCACAGTTGGTCACTAACACTGCCATCCATCACCATCCCTCATCTATCCCCTTAATGAATTCCTTTTCAAGTGTCACTGGGAAACCAGTCTTCAGTTTTCTATTCATCACTTCTTCCTTCGGCTGTGATTTTTCACCTCCTCCAGTTCCTTCTCCATCAGGTGAGACTCTGCAGTGGTTTCTGACAACTTAAAGGAAAGGAAATCGGTTACTTAACCTCTAATATTCTAAGCCGTTTATATTTTTAACTAAGTTAACACATGGAATTGTTTACAGATGGTCATACCATGGATCCTTTAGCTATTGGATTTAGAATTTTAGGACCCTTTAAGGTAATTTGTTTTATTTTTATAAATTTGATAAAATATTGAATTTGGACTTTACTACTATAGCCCAAAGAAACACATTGAATAACACATTCATAAATGGCAAAAAAAGACAAACACCGCTGTAGCTCTGCCACTTTTCACCCCAGCTGTGGAAGGGCGATGGGGATTTGATGGGGATTTTTGTATTATGTTCATTAGATTGACGCACGGGTACATCAATAGAGTCTTAAGGATTTTAAAAGGGAGTGTAGCACTTATTTCTCACTGCCAAAAACACATCATTTTAATTTAGAGAACGCCAAGAAAACATTACCAAATTAAACTCTTTAATCAATTATTATAATGTAGCGGGCAAATTGGGCGTCTACTCGTCCCTCTGCAGGGCACATTTCATCCCTGAAAACTTCCACCGCTATAAACAATGGAAGGAGTGCTGAAGCAAGAAGTTGCTTCTCAAAGTGGATGCTGTCCCTACCATCAATGTGGCTTCTAAAGCATCTCAAACAGCCAGCAACACCAGCAGCGCCCAAGCATTATCATGGGCTTCAGTGAGCATGTAAATCAACCTGGTAAGTGAAAGAGTTAACTTTCTACCTCTATGCTAATGTTTGCTTGCTATATTGCATTTAGCTCACAGCTTTCATCTAAATAACAATGATTCAGATTGTTTAATAGTCACATGTACAGGTTGCAGGTAGCCTAGCGGTTAAGAACGTTGAGCCAGTAACTGAAAGGTCATTGGTTTGAATCCCAAAGACGACTAGGTGAACAATCTGTCGAAGTGCCTTTGAGCAATGCACTTAACCATCATTGCTCCTGTAAGTCGCTCTGGACAAGTGTGTCTGCTAAATGACTCAAATGTAAATGTGATTGCAGGGTACAGTGAAAATCTTAGGCTTCGAGCTCTTACAATGTTTCATCTGAGCTCGAGGCGCCCTCTGTCGGTGCCATCTTAGCCAAGATAAAAACTAAACAAATGTAGACATGTCTGCCAGCTGTTGGTCACTAACTGCTGATGCTGTCATACTATAGATTGCCTTGTACTATGGGAAAGAGTAGTGTTGGGGATTGTGGAGGCTGCACGGTGCGATAATTTGGCCATTTTGTGGCTATAGGGGAGTTTTCTATAAAGCCTGCCGATTGTGGGTTCATCCGAAATGACATTTTGGAGATGCCCCAGAGCCATGCCTTCTCTGGAGGGGTGGATTGTGCTCATTGGGAAAGTTTGTTAAATTTAAATTTTAGGATTAATGTCACGGTTACTTCTTGTTGAAGAGGCAGCTGCTAACATTAGTTTGCTATAGCTAGCTATCCTCTTCCTCCATTTCTGAATGAATTTGTAGCCATTTGTTTTCCGCTAGCAAAATAAGTGAGCTAGATTTTGTTAGTGTACTGCAATATGTCGATAACACAGCTAAGTTTGACACTGGTATGTGCTAGTAAATATCCTAAACCTAGTCAGCTAGACGTGAAGCTAAAACCAGGGAGAGCGAGGAGAGAATTCATTTTCTGTTTCATCTGCTGCTGGCTTGCTAACCATCACTCAAATACATATTTCCACATGTAAATTTATTAAATTAGATTTCTATTCCATAAAAATTGTAATTTAGTCAATATGTTGTGAATATTGTCGAAAAGTTTTCCATACTAAAAAGTGAAGCGCCACTTACAGCTTACCATGTACAGTGCATTCAAAAAGTATTCAGACCCCTTGACTTTTCCACATTTTATTACAACATTCTAAAAATTATTTAAAATATTTTCCCCTCACTATACACAATACCCCATAATGAGAACGCAAAAACAGGTTAATATAAATTTTTGCACGTGTATTACAAATACGGACTATTCCTTCAACCTCATGGCTTGGTTTTTGCACTGACATGCACTGTCAACTGTGGAACCTTATATATACACAGGTTTGTGCCTTTCCAAATCATGTCCAATCAATGGAGTCCACCTGTGGTAAATTCAAATCAAGTTGTAGATACATCAAGGATGATCAATGGAAACAGGATGCACCGGAGCTCAATTGAGTCTCATAGCAAAGGGTCTGAATACGTTAAATGTTTTTTTTAAATGTATACATTTGCAAAGCATTCTAAAAACTTGTTTTCGCTTTGTCAATATGGGGTATTGTGTGTAGACTAATGAGGGAAAACATTATTTAATCAATTTTAGAGTAAGGCTGTAATGTAACAAAATGTGGAAAAAGTCAAGGGGTCTAAATACTTTCCGAATTTAGACCCCTTAATATTAGTTCATATACAGCACCAACTACATAAAATATCTGTTATGGTCCATTCTCTGCTACCTGGACATTAAAGGCTCCTATGAAGATCTCCAATGGCCTATACTCGGAGTTGCTATTCACTATTTGGCCACCGTGGAAGAAAACATGGGGGGGTGTTCTCATTAGAGGCATCATTTGGGTATGGCATACCCTAGCTCAATACCAAAAATGTAAAGTAGACAACAACAAAAAAATAAGCAAAAAAAAGAAACAGCCCCTTTTCAGGACCCTGTCTTTGAAAGATATTTCGTAAAAATCCAATAACTCCTACAGGGAGGAGGTGAGGGCACTCGGAGTGCGGTGTCAGGAAAACAACCTCTCACTCAACATCAACAAAACAAAAGGAGATGATCGTGGACTTCAGGAAGGGAGCACCCCCTTATCCACATCGAAGGGACAGCAGTCGAGAAGGTGGAAAGTTAAAGTTCCTAGGCGTACACATTAGAGACAAACTGAAAATGGTCCACCCACACAGTCAGGAGGCTGAACAAATTTGGCTTGTCACCCAAAACACTGACAAACTTTTACAGATGCGCAAGCGAGAGCATCCTGTCGGGCTGTATCACAGCCTGGTACGGCAAATGCACCGCCCTCAACCGCAAGGCTCTCCAGAGGGTGGTGCGGTCTGCATGCATCACCTGGGGCAAACTACCTGCCCTCCATGACACCTACAGCACCCGATGTCACCGGAAGGCCAAAAGGATCATCAAGGACATCAACCACCCAAGCCACTGCCTGTTCACACCACTACCATCCAGAAGGCGAGGTCAGTACAGGTGCATCAAAGCTGGGACCGAGAGACTGAAAAACAGCTTCGATCTCAAGGCCATCAGACTGCTAAACAGCCATCACTAATTCAGAGAGGCTGCTGCCTATTTTGAGACCCAATCACTGGCCACTTTAATAAACGGATTACTAGTTACTTTATACAATGCACTCTAAATAATGCCACTTTAATAATGTTTACATAACTTACATTACTCATATCACATGTATATACTGCATTTATACCATCTATTGCACCTTGCCTATGCCGCTCGGCCATCGCTCATCCATATACTTATATGTACATATTCTCATTCACCCTTTAGATGTGTGTATTAATTAGGTGGTTGTTGGGGAATTGGTAGATTACTTGTTCGATATTACTGTACTGTCGGAACTAGAAGCAAAAGCATTGCGCTACACTCGCATTAACATCTGCTAACTAATGTGTATGTGACAAATAACATTTGATTTGAAAGCAGCTGCCTGTGCACCTTTCGTCTCACTTTTAGAAAGCAGAAACCTTGCCAGTTTGCTTTGCTATAATAAATGTGCATTGTCATGCAGTGACAGAATGATAGGCCTAATTGCGATAATGAAAATCATTAATGATTTCTTAGTTGGGCTAGCCTACATCCCTAATCCCTACCCACCGCTCACTCCATCAATCTTGGTCGTCCATCTTTTTAAATTAAAATGTGATATTCTTACAGATCAATCCGGCTGGCAAGATCATTAAACATTGCTAAGTTATTTAGCTGTAGTGTGGATTTATGGCAGTTTAAAAATATATGTATGTGTAAATCAGACTAGCTGGCAGGTGGAAAAATCTGAGCGAGCCACCCCCTCGTTGGATACTGTTACAATGAATATTGTCTGAGCTGCCTTGTTGATACAACGCTTCAATATTCACTAAATGTTTCTCTTCCCTGGTGAATAATGCAGACCGGAAGCCACAAGGGTGGCTTCATATACAGTAGTTTATAGCAGGGGGTCAGTAACCTTTTTCACGTGGAGTGCCAATTTACAATTGCTCCTACCATTTCTAAAGATTTGCGAGCCAGGTATGATTTAAATATAGGTCTAAGCATTGTAAGCTACTTAACTGTGCCCCCATCAATGTCCAACTGCCCACAAACTAAATAAGGATATAGCTGGTTACTCGTCAGAGGCGCCGTCCATTCATACCAGGCCACGGAGCTCCACTATGCCTACTTGTACTGAGGCGCTGAGTCTTTGCCAAGATATGCCACACCTGTCAGGTAGATGGACTGTCAAAGAAGCCAATTAAACAACGTGATCATTACACAGATGCACATTGTGCTTGGAACAATAAAAGGCCACTCTAAGATGTGCAGTTTTGTCACACAGCACAATGCCACAGATGTCTTAAGTTTCAATATCACATGCACAAGTACAGTGAAATGCCTTCCTTGCAAACTCAAAACCCAAATGCAATAATCAATAACAATTTATTACTAGAAAAAATAAATAAATATGAAACACACAAGTAAGCAAGCATACTAAATACAGGGTCAGTTTCAATACCATATTTACAATGTGCAGGGATGCTGGTGTGATGGAGGTAGATATGTATAGGGGTAAGATGACTAGGCATCATGATATAAGATAAACAGAGTAGCAGCAGCTTGCATGTGAGTGGGTGACTCTACACACTCGCACACCAATGATCACACCTGTCAGGTGGATGGATTATCTTGACAAAGGAGAAATGCTCACAAACACGAATATAAACAAATTTGTGCACCAAATTTGAGAGAAATAAGCTTTTTGTGTGTATGGACCATTTCTGGGATCTTTTATTTCAGCACATGAAACATGGGACCAGGGCATAAAATGTCATTTTTGGTCCACCAGCCACTGTGGCAAGTAGATTAAAAAACAAATCTATCAGCCACTCAGGTTTTTTACCAGCCCAAATATTTTTGTTCTGCTAACATTACACAAACACACACAAAAAAAAACAATGAGCATGCTTTGTAATGTTTCTAAAACAAATGTATTACTATTAAGAAGTAGTGTGGTATTTTGTTTAATTTCATGTTTTGTGAGTCTTCAGCAAAATATCACAGATGAGACTAAAATGTTCACCAGTCCCTTTAAGGGCGGGGGGTTACCGTGCTAACTTGACTTCATTTTTGTGCCGGTGAGATAGAAGCATTGTCTTCTCTTCCCAACAGTTTAAACTCTAACATGGAAGAACAAGAGGCGGTAACTCACCAGCATTCCGACCAGAAATACAACTTTCCCAAATTGGATTATTTGTTCATACCCCCCAATTGAACTTATCCCTTTAGCTGCTCCAAGACATCGCCGGCGGAGAAAAGGTATTCGGACTGGACTTCTAGTCCGACTCAAGAGGCATGAACACCATCCACCGTTTTCCATTATATTACTCGCCAATGTTCAGTCCCTGGACAACAAAGTAGACGGGCTCAGGGTGATTTGATTTGACCACCCTCCAATCGTGGCTGGTGAAATAGACATCTTTACCCGCCAATGCCAAAATGTTAGGCCCTGCATTAGATCAACACTTTACATGTTGCATTTATATTTTTGTTCAGTGTACTTAAAAAACACTTCAACCAGTAAAATGGCTCTTTAGCTTTGCTACAGCCTATTTCAATGAGTGTTCGCATTCTAACATAGAATGCTGCATCCAAATAGGTATTTCGCAACAATCACAAACAAATATAATCTTAGCGACTGTTAAAGCATTAATCAAAACAACAATGTAAGCCAACTAAGTAATAAATAAGTGGCCTCCGCAGCTAGCACTGCGCCACCAGATTCTTGGTTCGAGCCCAGGCTCTGTCGGCCGCGACCGGGAGGCGACGCACAATTGGCCTAGCGTCGTCCGGGTTAGGGAGGGTTTGGCCGGCAGGGATATCCTTGTCTTATCGCCCACTAGCAACTCCTGTGGCGGGCCGGGTGCAGTGCATGCTGACCAGGTCGCCAGGTGTACGGTGTTTCCTCTGACACATTTGTGCGGCTGGCTTCCGGGTTGGATGTGCATTGTGTCAAGAAGCAGTGCGGATACGTTGGGTTGTGTTGTGTTTTGGAGGACGCATGGCTCTCGACCTTCACCTCTCCTAAGTCCGTACGGGAGTAGCAGCGATGAGACAAGACTGTAACTACTACCAATTAGGTTTAAAAAAAGTAATAACTAAGTAAATCTGGGCTATGGTGTATAGGCGCAGACAGTAAAGGGCAGTTGTTAACCCAACGTGTCTGTTGTACTTGTTTATGACGTGAATAGTGACTGAGGATAAAAAAAAGGAGTCGCTTATTCACCCTGCAACCTGCAACTGTATGGCTGATGATAACTCACCATGTCCAACAGGAGGTCAATCTTCAGCCTCAGTAGGTTGTTCTCCTCTTCAAGCTGTAAGTTCCTCTTTTTTAGTCTTTGCACCTCCTTCCCTGATGCATTCCCTCCAGACTCTGGGGGCAAGAAACAAAACACATGAAGGAAAACAAAAAGGATCAGTGGGGGATCAGATAGATCAGACTTCTTACAGTAGCAGTGCAGTTAGTGCAGTTTTCTACTGCATTAAAGAAGATCAGTTACCTGCAATCCATTGTCCCTCTTCAAATTTCAAGCTCTGCCCCCCGATGTTCATTGCAGGGGCTCCATATTCAAGACCCAACTCTATTTCTCTCGTAGACCGATCCAACTAGACCGAACAAATGACCCAACAAAGGGGTGATTACACAGACTAACTGCAGATAACCAACAACAGATGCACATAGAGCTCCACAGTGGAGGTGTCATAATACTTATACAATCTATCGATCAAACAGGGAAATGGATCCAATCGTTTTGCACCTTTCATTTTCCCCCATAGGGGATTTTAGAAACACTTAAAGGGCTGTTTCTCATGTAGGCTTACCCTGGCTCGAGGTTTTGATAACCTTGTCAATCTTTCTCAGACAAAGTTACTTTTATATTCAAGTCCATTTACTCTCAGATTTGAGGGGGTAAATACAGCCGAATATATTGTTAAGTCACTTTGTCCTTATTTTAAATGTTTCTAAAAATGTCCTATGGGAAGACTGAATGGTGGAAAAACGATTGGAACCATTTCCGTATTTGATCGCTAGGTTATGGTTATTATGACACATACTGTGGTGTAATACTCAGGGTTTCCTAAACTCAGACCCTCCCCCCATAGTTGATTCAAATAACCAATGTATCATCCAGCTTTGATTATTTGAATCAGCTGTATAAAGCTATGGCAAAAAAACTAAACGTGCACCCAGGGGTGGCCCCAGCCCAGGACCAAGTGTGTGAAACCCTGCTCTGGTACACAAGGATGTGTTTGCGGATTACAGGGGAATTTGATCAACTCACCGTGTGCAGATTGGAGAGAGAAACAGATTTGCGAGGAGGGGTTTTCTTTGGACTGAAGGTGTTTCCAAAAAACGGCATCTTCTTAATCAGCGGCGTTATAGATAGCTCTGAAGTGAGACAAACAGAGTTTGTGGAAGTTTAATGTTGGATTCATAACTTCTTACTTTGCAGCTTTAGAAATAATCAAGTAGCGTTAACTAGCTACGCAAAGCGATAGCTAGGACTAATAGCATTGCCAGCTAGCCAAGGCTACCAACAGCTAACAATACATCACTATCTTTGCTGTTTTGATGATGTAGCTAGCTTAATCTGCTACTGTACAGCGCTAATATTTACCTTATTCCTTATCAATTGGTTAGCAGAGGCTTCCCTTCTCTTTTTTCGCCCAGCTAAGTTATTTTTTACCTGCTTTTTTACACACATGCAGGTTACTGCGCAAGATCCATTTTGCCCCAACCGGGTAATAATGGAAGAATCTACAAATGGCAGCACAGCATTTGAGTTGGATGATATCAAATAATGTTACAATGTTATGATTTTTTACTTTAACTACATACAATTCGATTCTATATAATATGACAAAGTCTAGGTTTGATCCTTGTAATAATGTAAACATTTGATCAATACCCCTGCTGTTGAGTTTAAGTGGAATAGTCTGTCAATGTGAATGTATCACCATGGTGATAGCGTCACTTTGTGGTTGTTTACAGAAAGTTTGGATCTAACTATTTTCCCCGATAAATAGTTTTCTGTGTGTCATTCAGTACTAGATTTAACAGATTTATCAGCCGATACAAAAAGTCGTGCCCTTCACAGTTACTACATTTCCCGTGGTTATCACGAATATTAATTTGATTAAAGGCCTAACCCCGCCCATTTCACAACTAGCCCCAGTGGCCTAATGGATAAGGCACTGGCCTCCTAAGCCAGGGATTGTGGGTTCGAGTCCCATCTGGGGTGAATTATTTTTGTCTGTTGAATTGTTCAAAGCCGTGTCAACAACTAAATACAATGTTTATTATCAACATAGCAAATAGCTTAAAAAACGTACATTGATATATATACACACATTATGAATCTTATCAAATTTACAAAGATTATAGTTGGAAATGTGTAGCCAAAGTCATCCTACAAAAGATCAATCTCATGTAGCCTCATTGCTGACCATGCCGCTCGTGGCAAAATAAATGTACTCAATTTATTCAATCACTGCTCGCGCGGGCCAAGGAGCTTCTGCTTTGCAAGTGATAAAATAGTAGTCAGTTCTATTTGTGATGCTGTACGAGGTGCAAGTCCTGCCTCTCCCATCTCGCACAGCCGGTTTGGGTACGGTGTAACAACTATGACAGACAAAAGGAGGAAAAAAAATCCAGAAAAACACATTGTAGGATTTTTAATGAATTTATTTGCCAATTATGGTGGAAAATAAGTATTTGGTCACCTACAAACAAGCAAGATTTGTCTCTCACAGACCTGTAACTTCTTCTTTAAGAGGCTCCTCTGTCCTCCACTCGTTACCTGTATTAATGGCACCTGTTTGAACTTGTTATCAGTATAAAAGACACCTGTCCACAACCACAAACAGTCACACTCCAAACTCCACTATGGCCAAGACCAAAGAGCTGTCAAAGGACACCAGAAACAAAATTGTAGACCTGCACCAGGCTGGGAAGACTGAATCTGCAATAGGTAAGCAGCTTGGTTTGAAGAAAGCAACTGTGGGAGCGTTTATTAGGAAATGGAAAACATACAAGACCACTGATAATCTCCCTCGATCTGGGGCTCCACGCAAGATCTCACCCCGTGGGGTCAAAATGATCACAAGAACGGTGAGCAAAAATCCCAGAACCACACGGGGGGACCTAGAGAATGGCCTGCAGAGAGCTGGGACCAAAGTAACAAAGCCTACCATCAGCAAGGGCATTGAAGATGAAACGTGGCTGGGTCTTTCAGCATGACGAAGTGTGAAGTTGCTAGATATTGGCAGAAACTAGAACAAGCTGTCGTACCCGTTGATCCAGAGCATCCCAAACGTGCTCAATGGGTGACTTCTGGTAACTATTCTGACCATGGAACAACTGGGACATATTCAGCTTCCAGGAATTGTGTACAGATTCTTGAAGATAGGGGGCACTGCATTATCATGCTGAAACATTAGGTGATGGCGGCAGATGAATGGCACGACAATGCCAGACAGGATCTCGTCACGGTGCATTCAAGTTGCCATTGATAAAATGCAATTGTGTTCGTTTTCCATAGCTTATGCCTACCCATACGATAACCCCACGCTATCATGGGGCACTCTGTTCACAACGTTGACCTCAGCAAACCGCTCACTCACACAACACCATACACATGGTCTGGGAACAGCTCTGGTAGACATTCCTGCAGTCAGCATGCCAATTGCACACTCCCTCAAAACTAGAGACATCTGTGGCATTGTGTTGTGTAACAAAACTGCACATTTTAGTGTCCTTTTATTGTCCTCAGCACAAGGTGGACCTATGTAATGATCATGCTGTTTAATCAGCATTTTGATATGTCCCACCTGTTAGGTGGATGGATTATTTTGGCAAAGGAGACATTTTCAGTAACAGTGAACAAATTTGTGCACAAAATTTGAGAGAAATAAGCTTTTTGTGCGTATGGAGAATTTCTAGGCTCTTTTATTTCAGCACATGAAACATGGGGCCAACACTTTACATGTTGCATTTATATTTTTGTTAAGTGTATATGCAACTGCAACGGAAGGTGCATAAACTGGTAGCCTGGTTTCTCATTTTCAAGTCAAGGAGGTTAAGTGATGTCGTTATCGAAGATTTGCCATCGTCCCTGTTCCTTGTCATACAAATTCTCTTTCAGGCCCCACCACCATTAAAACTGAAGTGGCTTAAAAATGCTATTTTTAGAGCTAAGCAGGGAATGTTATCTCACTCTCAGTGCAGAAACCCGCTACATTAAAAAGGACTAAAATACACTCCGGGTGCTAGGAATTGAATCCCTCTTTTCCTAAGCCCGTGCACAGGCTTACTACAGTCTCTTTGGGACTGAAACCTTCTACATTGTAATGACATGTTTAGTTCCAATGTGGTGCTAGTTACACCCCACATATGTCCTTGCCATTAGCCCACCTTCTCTTCTCCCTACACGATGGTGCAAGGGATGGTAGGCTATATTACAACCTCATGTCCTCTCCCCTCCCCTACCCCTCCATGCCCTCTTCTCCCCTCATGTACAACCTGTACATGCATGAATAACCTATGAGCTTGTATTTAGGTGTGGTGTGGTGAGGTGTGGGGATAGATCTTGTGATTTGTGTGCTACTGTACATGTTAATTGATTACATGATTTCTGTGTAATAACTCTAAATAGTTTGTCTTGAATTGATTGCTGCATAGTATGATAAATGGTAGAGTACGGTACTGACCACAGATGACAGAGCTGTCATGTTCTCTGTGCTGTACTGTAATCGGTCTCTGTTAATAGAGCCACTGCAGCAGGAGACAACATAACGTGTTGCTTAGGAGGAACAGTACTGCCGGTTCTCACTGAGGGGACTGATTGGCCATAGCCTCTCTGTCTCTGGAACCTAAAATAACCAGAAAGTACACTCTGACTGACACCTGAGATGTGCACATGATCATATATGTGCGAACTCTGCTCATCAGTGCCTAATTTAAAATACCCTCTTTTGACTTTTTATGGGTCCCACATGCTCCAGTGTAGTGCATGTGTTCCCCACAGTCCCATGCCATTACATGCTGTATTTAAGGAGGAGACTAGTTTCTCCTGTCTTTCAAGGACTTGTAATAACCAGTAGATAATAAACAACAAACCAAGTTACCACAACTAATAACACAATTACATTTCCCCTCCTGCCCTCTCCCACTCCCTCCCTCCCTCCCTCCCTCCCTCCTCAGGAACCTATAACAACCAGTGTTTGACCTGAGCAGGGTGTCATTGGTAGGGAATATAATGTCCGGGGCGCGGACAGTGTTGGAGTAGATACCAGGGCTGACGTTACACTCTGACCAGACACAGGCCCTGAGACAGAGTAAAAGACAGTCATGTCAGTCCTTTGAATTATATATGGTGGTATCTGATGGGTTTTATGCCATGCTAATTGACCCTCTGGGATTAATAAATCTTATTGGAATGAACTTCATATGCTTCCCCCAAATGTAATTATATGAATGGCAAACTGATATCTTGCTCAATTTAATTTCTAAGCCTGGGGAGTAGGAGAAATATATTGTTTGTATAATGTGATTAAATGGCAGCTGTACTTGCCATGATTCTATCTATGCATTTATATTGTAAAATAACATTTTGTTTTGTGTGCATATTACTTCAAGAAATAATAGTGTCCTATAAGCCCATGTCAGCTGGGTACCAATAGTTGTATGACACTTATAAATGAATAAATCTGTCAATTAATCAATCTGTCTTTCAGCATCTGATATGTCCCTACGTCACCTTTTCTACATTATTATTGCCTTTCCCCTGGTCCCTCCACCAGACTACTAACCATCCTACAACGTGTCCTTCCATGGAGACATCTACAACCTGAGTGGCTATGGGGTGATGTGGAGGAAGCATGGGGAGGACCTCTCCTACGATCTCTGTCCCCAGGGACCAGGCCAGGGTTAAAGACCTCGCCTCCCTCAAGCACATCATGAGATACAACAGTGAATGCTGCTACAGTATATTCTTATTTTATCAGACTTGGGTTGGTAACGCTAGTCCATTTATACTTAGGCAGATGCAAGTAACACCAGGCTTGTAGTGTCTGTAGGCTGCAGCTGCAGCTGTAATCTGTCTGGAAAAAACTAGCCTTTCATTCCGGTCTGCTCAAACTATCCCTATAATTAGAATGAGAATTCAGATAGAGATTCAATTATTCAACCTCACGAGGAAGATAGATCATTTATATGAGTGGATGTACTGTATTGTCATGTCTGCTGTTCTAACTTCTGAACTCAGTGCTTTTGAACTGTGTCTCCAGACTACAGGAAAGACCCGTACTCCAAGGGCCATTCCTGTAAAACCATCTGCTGTCGCAACAACCTGAGTCTGAAAAGGTTGAGGTTCAAATATCACCATGCCCAGTCCAGACATTCATTCACTCACTCATAAATTAAGAATATCAAAGGGAACATGATGGCACAATTTAGTCTTTCAGTGCATCACAAAACTAGAGTAGCATTCAAGTAAAACAAATGGGCACTTTTAATTCTCTCTCTCGCCTTCCCTCTCCTAGGTAAACTGACTTCCACCTGGCCCTCAGTTAACAGCAGAGCCTGCTTCCGTTCACCACTCCTGGGGGCCTGCTTCCGTTCTCCTGGGGCCACTTCAACAGCAAAGCCCCCCAGGGTCTGCCGCAATCATATACAGTGCATTAGGAAAGTATTCAGTCCTCTTGATTTTTTCCACATTTTGTTTTGTTACAGGCTTTATTTAAAATATATGATTTCCCTCATCAGTCTACACACAACACCCCATAATGACAAAGCAAAAACAGGTTTTTAGATTTTTTTGCCACAAATAAAATACCTTATTTAAATAAGTATTCAGACCCTTTGCTATGGAGACTTGAAATTGAGTTCAGGTGCATCCTGTTTCCATTGATCATCCTTGAGATGTTTCAACAACTTGATTGGAATCCACCTGTGGTAAATTCAATAGATTGGATATGATTTGGAAAGGCACACACCTGTCTATATAAGGTCCCACAGTTGACAGTGCATGTCAGAGCAAAAACCAAACCATGAGATTGAAGGAATTGTCCAAGAGCAGACAGGACTGTGTCGAGGCACAGGTCTGGGGAAGAGTCACAAAACATTTCTGCAGTATTGAAGGCCCCCAAGATCACAGTGGCCTCCATCATTCTTAAATGGAAGTAGTTTGGAACCACCAATACTCTTCCTAGAGCTGGCCGCCTGGCCAAACTGAACAATCGAGGGAAAGGGCCTTTGTTCAGGGAGGAGACCAAGAACCCAATGGTCACTCTGACAGAGCTCTGGAGTTCCTCTGTGGAAATGGGAGAACCATTCAGAAGGACAACCATCTCTGCACCCCACGAATCAATATGGTAGAGTGGCCAGACGGAAGCCCCTCCTCAGGAAAAGGCCCATGATAGCTCACTTGGAGTTTGCCAAAAGTCACTTAAAACCTCTTTGCGCTAGTGGGCACTATTTTCACATCCGGATGAAAAGCAGGCCCAAAGTAAACTGCCTGCCACTCAGGCCCAGAAGCTAGGGTATGCATATAATTGGGAGATATGGATAGAAAACACTCTAAAGTTTCTAAAACTGTTAAAATTATGTCTGTGAGTGTAACAGAACTTATTTGGCAGGCGAAACCCCGAGGACAAACCATTCAGGAAAACAATTTTTTGAGGTGACTGTTTTCAATTGGTTTTCTATGGGAATCTAGATTTCTGAGGCATCTGGTTGCAGTTCCTATGGCTTCCACTAGATGTCAACAGTCTTTAGAATTTGGTTGATGTTTTTCTTTTTGAGTAATGAAGAAGTAGCCCTTTACTTTCTGGGTGTCGAGCCAAGTGAAGTGTTTTGTTTGGGGGGCGCGATCTGGGGCTCGCTCCACTTTAATTTTATCCGCTATTGAACACAGTATATTCCGTCTTAAATTGTATCGATTATTTACATTTTAAAATACCTAAAGTTGGATTAGGAAAGTTGTTTGAAATGTTTGGACCAAGTTTACAAGTAACTTTTTAGATAAGTTGTAGTCATCTTGGGCGAGTTGGAACCGGTGTTTTTCTGAATCAAATGCGCCAAATAAATGGACATTTTGGGGATATAACGATGGAATTTATCGAACAAAAGGACCATTTGTGATGTTTATGGGACATTTTGGAGTGCCAATAGAAGAAGATCTTCAAAGGTAAGGCATGAATTATATCGTTATTTCTGAGTTTTGTGTCGCGCCTGGGCGGTTGAAATATGATTGTCATGTGTTTGTATGATGGCGTGCTATCCTCAGATAATCGCATGGTTTGCTTTCTCCGTAAAGCCTTTTTGAAATCTGACACGGTAGCTGGATTAACAAGAAGTTAAGCTTTAATTTGGTGTATTGCACTTGTGAGTTTATGAAAGTTAAATATTTCTAATAATTTAATTTGAATTTCGCACTCTGTTGTCGAAACGTCCCACTAATGGAACATCTAGCCGTAACAGGACTCTCAGACCATGAGAAACAAGATTCTCTGGTCTGATGAAACCAAGATTGAACTAGTCTCTGAATGTCCTTGAGTGGCCCAGCCAGAGCCCAGACTTGAACCCGATTGAAAATCTCTGGAGAGACCTGAAAATAGATGTGCATCCAACGCTCCCATTCAACCTGACAGAGCTTCAGAGGATCTACAGAAAAGAATGGGAGGAAACTCACCAAAATCAGGTGTGCCAAGCTTGTAACTTAAGTTTTGAGGCAGCGTGCAATTGGCATGCTGATTGCAGGAATGTCCACCAGAGCTGTTGCCAGATAATTGAATGATAATTTCTCTACAATAAGCCACCTCCAACGCTGTTTTAGAAAACTTGGCGATATGTCCTACCGGCCTCACATCCGCATACCACCATGTAGCCACGCCAGCCCAGGACCTTCACATCTGGCTTCTTAACCTAAGACCAGCCACCAGGACAACAAATGAAACTGTGGGTTTGCACAACCGAAGAATTTCTGCACGAACTGTCAGAAACCATCTCAGGGAAGCTCATCTGCGTGCTCATCGTCCTCACCAGGGTCTTGACCTGACTGCAGTTCAGCGTCGTAACTGACTTCAGTTGGCAAATGCTCACTTTGATGGCCACTGGCACACTGTAGAAGTGTGCTCTTCACTGGAAGAATCCCGGTTTCAACTGTACATGGCAGATGGCAGATGTGTGGTCGAGGGGTTTGCTGATGCCAATGTTGTGAACACAGTGCCCCATGGTGGCGGTGGGGTTTTGGTATGGGCAGGTATAAGCTACAGACAACAAACACAATTGCTTTTTATCAATGGCAATTTGAATGCACAGAGATACCGGGACGAGATCCTGAGGCCCCATTGTCGTGCCATTCATCTGCCGCCATCAGCTCATGTTTCAGCATGATAATAGATTACCACATATCGCAAGGACCTAAGGAACATTTCTGGAAGCTGAAAATGTCCCAGTTGATCCATGGCCTGCATACTCACCAGACATGTCACCCATTGAGCATGTTTGGGATGTTCTGGATTGACGTGTACGACAGTGTGTTCAAGCTCCCGCCAATATCAACCAACTTCACAAAGCCATTGAAGAGGAGTGGGACAATATTCCACAGGCCAAAATCAACAGCCTGATCAACTCTATGTGAAGGAGATGTGTTGCACTGCGTGAGGCAAGTGGTGCTCGCACCAGATACTGACTGGTTTTCTGATCTGTGACTAACAGATGCATATCTGTATTCCCAGTCATGTGAAATCCATAGACTAGGGCCTAATGAATGTATTTCAATATACCGATTTCCTTATCTGAACTGTACCTCAGTAAAATCTTTGAAATTGTTGCATGTTGTGTTTATATTTTTGTCTGTACAATCTAATAATGATATTCTCAGGTGGGATTTGTTTGTGAGTCATTTGTGAACCTTTTGATGAAAGATGTGTGTAGAACTAATAGCAATCAACCTAATCCTGTGTAATTAAACTACATGTATTACACTTTGTCTATTACAAATGGTATGCTTCTCATTCCCCACAATTTACACAACAATGCAGTTGAAAAGAATTGCAGTCTTGGCTCAGAAAGTTATTGAATAATATTAGGCTATCATCCAATTTTCATTTTATTTTGACATGATTTTTTTTAGGCAAGATTTTGGAACTACAAGATCCACAGTTCTCGGTGCACGGCAACAGCTTGGACATGACGCTCCGGTTGCTCAACCGGTGGAAGATAGGCGGAGCTCGAGTCAAAGCGGTACACGGTTGTGGTAGAGAGGGAACAGGCGTTGTTGAAAGGGAGAGGAAGCTGAAACGGCAGTTGGTACGCAAGCTATTTATTTTTAACGTTGCTTGCATCCATTGCTATTTCCTAATGGCAACGGAGGATAAAAGGAAATCTGTGCTGCAGGCTGAATCAGAAGTCGGTTCGTTACCCACACCTCATGGCTACAATAACAACAATAACAACAACAACAATAATAACAAAGATAGCGAGGGAAGCGAGAATACGACCACGGCCACTTCGAGCGCTACCGCATCGAGCGGGACAGGAACTCATAGCATCGGGAACGGCTCTGGAGTCAACCCTACAGTGGGAAATAACGGGAAATGGGTCCGGTTGAACGTCGGCGGCACAGTATTCCTCACAACGCGACATACCCTACTCAAAGAACAAACGTCCTTTCTCTATCGGCTCTGTCAACACCAGGACTTACATTCGGACACGGTAAGGCGAGTTGATCAAGCGCTTGGCTTCGATCAAGATAACATATCAGAGAAGAGCGATAAGGCAAGATGTTCATCGAACTCTCATGATCACTTGATGGAATTAATTAATGAATTGAATGGATGGATGGATAGATAGATAGACAGACGAATCAATTACATTTGAATGGTACCAGTAGATATGGCTCTGTGGTACGCCTACCCACCACCAGATATGGCTCTACCCAATACCCAGTGAGTCAGATGGATGTGCACTGGCTGCCGAATTCAGACCTGTGCAGAGTGTTTATGCAGGCAGCACAGAGGGGGAGGAGACTGGTGGGTTAGACAAATATCTATAGATAGGTTGGCAATATGTGACTGATCTGTTCGTGAAATACAGTACATCACTAATGAAGTAAGCCTATAATAGGATTTATTTCAGTGTCTCTGTCTTTCTGTATGTGTGATCACATATAGTATTGTCCCTTGGCTTCAAACATAGCCCTATAGTAGGCTGCTAAAATTGATTTGCCCTCCTACATCACTGGTTACGGTGAGTAGATAAGGTGCATCATCGTTGTGTGACCTTCATTAATGCCCTAGTGTCCATTAGTCTCGTTCCGACTCTCTTTCTCTCCCTCTCTGTCTTTTTCTCTCTTTCCATAGAATAAGTAAAGAGATTGTATGTGCGACTGTCTCTGTGTCGAGGTAAATAACACCTCTGTTTCCCTGTGGGACCTACTAAGGGACCTGGCACTAGGCTCAGCACACCGTGTAGTTCCTTGTGCAAATTCCGGGTAAATCATGAACACACCAGATGAGGGTTGACTTTTCCTGACCGGAGGCAGTGTGGCTGAACAGAGAGGCCAGGATGACAGGCGATAGAGAGACAAAGTAGCTCATTTTTAATCTTCGCCCTCTGTGTTTGTGTGTGTGTGTGCGCACATCTGTCTCTGTCCCCCTGCACCACTGGCCACAGTGAATAGATAAGGCACATCATCTCTGTGTGTGACCTTCATTCCTCCCTCTCTCTCTCTCTCTCTCTCTCTCTCTCTCTCTCTCTCTCTCTATTTCTCTCTCTATTTCTCTTTTTCTATTTCTCTTTCTCTCTCTCTCTCTCTCTCTCTCTCTCTCTCTCTCTCTCTCTCTCTCTCTCTCTCTCTCTCTCTCTCTCTGCCTCTAGTCAAACACCATCTAAACACTCCCTCCTCTCCTCTGTTATCTCTCACCCCTTTTATGGTCCCTCTCTCCTTTCTCTCCTCTTTCTTTTCATTCTCTTCTCACACTTGAGTCATCTTATTCCTCTCAGGCTACTGTCATGTCATTGCCTCTTAATTAACTGTTTCTAAAACAGTACTAGCAGTCTACTTCTTTTTCTCCCCACTAATTTACTGTTAGTCCCTTCTTGTAACCTGGCTTATGATGAAAGGCCCCACAGAGTCCTCAGGAATACAGAGTACCCAAGTCCAACATTACATTACAACATTACACTAGCTGTGTTTTTATTTTTCTGTTACCCAGGTGATTCTATCTTCACAGGACCTCTATTGTTATCCGCTGGTTTGTGCTCCAATCTGCAGTGGGTTGCCGCGGTGTTTAGAACACACACACAAAGACACACACACACACCAACTGTGTATTACTATTTTAATAAGATTATTGTCTGTCTGGCACCTACAGGCTTGCCCCCCCCCCCCTGTCTCAAAATACATCCCTGGTGCCTGCTGTCACCCCTGCCCTGACTTCCACTCCCTTGTGACATCCTCCTGTCCCTTCCTGTCCCCCTTCTTTCTCTCATTATATTCTCCTTTTGTCTGCCTCTCCTCCTCCTGCTCCTCTTTCACTCCTCCTGCTCTCCCTCTGGCTCTGTTCACAGTACTCCAGCTGAAACCAGCATGTATGCTGTAGTTACAGGTTCTCCGTTATCACAGTTCAGGATTGTTGTGAAGCCTCTCCCTCCACCCTCTGTGTCACTGCAGATTCCAACACAAGCCCAAACTCATCTTGATAACCTGGGTAGTAATAAGATACAGCGGTTAGGGAGTTGGGACAGTAACCGAAAGTCTGCTTGTTCGTAATCCCCGAGTCGGTAAGGTGAAGAAATATGCCGTTCTGCCGTTGAGAGCAACAACAACCGTTTCTAACCCCAAGCCATAAGACTGCTGAACAATTAACCAAATGGCCACTGGATTATTTACATTGACCCCCCACCCCCACCCCTCCCCCCATTTGTTTTTTAACACTGCTACTACTTGCTGTTTATAATCTATGCAGTCACTTCACCCTACCTACATTTAGCAATGACCTCGACTAACCTGTACCCCCACACATTGACCGGTACCCCCTGTATATAGCCCCGTTATTGTTATTTTATTGTGTTACTTTTTATAATTTTTTACTTTAGTTTATTTGGTAAATATTTTCTTAACTCTTTCTTGAACTGCGCTGTTGGTTAAGGGCTTGTAAGTAAGCATTTCACGGTAAACTCTGCACATGTTATTTTCGGAGCATGTGACATATAAAGTTTGAATTGATTTGATTTTGCTCCCCGGGCCCCGATTACATGGATGTCGATTAAATAGATTTTTCTTCTCAAAGTATTTTGTGAAAAATGATCATATCTAAATCTGAAAACTACAAATTTCAAGAACAAATCACTCTGGAGTCAGATGTTTACAGGATGTGTAATTTAGTCTGTTAAGTTAAAGTTCAAATTAGGCAGGTCTGGTGACGAAAAAGAAAGGAAAGTCTTGCCTATTTCACAAATATTTTATTTTTGAAAAAAAAGTTGTGTGTGTGTAGTCCAGTCAGTAAAAATATTTTAAAGTACTACATACAGTGCCTTCAGAAACTATTCATAACCCTTGACCTATTCCACATTTTGTTGTGTTACGGCCTGAAATCAAAATATATATATATTTTTTCCACCCATCTACATACAATACCCCATAGTGACAAAGTGAAAACATGTTTTTAGAAATGTTTTACATGTATCAAAATATAATATAGAAATATCTAATTTACATAAGTATTCACATGCCTGAGTCAATACTTTGTACAAGCACCTTTGGCAGCGATTACAGCAGTGAGTCTTTTTGGGTTAGTCTCTAATAGCTTTCCACACATGGATTGTGCAAAATTCCCATTTTTATTTTCAACATTTTTCAAGCTCTGTCAAATTGGTTGTTGATCATAGTCTACCGAAAGTTGTCTGTTCTTTCGGCCTACATTTGCGCGCTGGCCAGGTAGCCTCTAGGCCTATACTTCTAAGCGTAATCGGGTGTGTGTCCTGTTCTACTGGTGATATACAGTATGTAATGGAGAATTGATATACACTAACAATCAAACGCAAACAATTCTCATAATGAAGTTATAAAACAATGAATGTGCCCAATTGGCGGGGAGAGAGCGCATTCTTGAGAGAGAAGTGCATTGTGCATCTGGGCGCTACATGGTCAATCCGATGTCTGCATTGGCTATGCAGCATTTACAGTAATAGCCTGTGCAGATGTCAGGGTATTCATACTTCTTGCGCTTCGTGGAGCAGTGCAGAGCTGTTGTGAAGGAAGTGAGTTTGGGTTTATACAGGATGTACCGCCCCCACCTACCGTCAACCAATCAATGCGGAGCTATATGGAGCCCTCCACATTGTTACAATATTTGGGAGGCACATGGCCGATGCAGTACAAAGGTCCACACTCCATTTGGAGCCACCGACCATATTTTCAGATCAAGCATATATTGGCTTTTAGTCTAGACCTCAGCAATGTATTAGTTCACCGAGATGGGCACAAATGTGTATTTAATACTGCTCTACTAAAAATGATTGGTCGACCAACAGCCTATCAAACAAACAATGACCAGTCGACTCATTGGGGTCAGCCCTAGTTGATAATTGCCATAGATTTTCAAGTAGATTTAAGTCAAAACTGTAACTTAGCCACTCTGGAACACTCAGTCTTCTTGGTAAATGACTCCATTGTAGATTTGGCCTTGTGTTTTAGGTTATTTTTAGGTTATTATTAAAAACTCCCCAGTCCTCAACGATCACAAGTATACTCAAAACATGATGCAGCCACCTCTATGCTTGAAAATATGGAGAGTGGCACTCTGTATTGGATTTACCCCAAACGTAACATTTTGTATTCAGGACAAAAAGTTAATTGCTTAGCTACATGTTTTGCAGTATTTCTTTAGTTAGTGCCATGTTGCAAACAGGGTGCATGTTTTGGAATATTTTTATTCTGTACAGGCTTCCTTCTTTTCACTCTTTCAATTAAGTTAGTATTGTGGAGTAACTACAATGTGGTTGATCCATGCTCAGTTTTTCTACTATCACAGCCATTATACTCTCTTAACTGTTTTAAAGTCACCATTAGCCAAATCCCTGAGCGGTTTCCTTCCTCTCCAGCAACTGAGTTAGGAAGAATGCCTCTATCTTTGTAGTGCCTGGGTGTATTGATACACCATCTAAAGTGTAAAGAATTACTTCACCATGCTCAAAGAGATATTTAATGTCTGCTTTTTTATTTTTACCCGTCTACCAATAGGTGCCTTTCTTTTGCGAGGCATTGGAAAACCTCCCTTGTCGTTGTGGTTAAAGCTGTGTTCGAAATGCACTGCTCGACTGAGGGACCTTACAGATAATTGTATGTGTTGGGTACAGAGACGACGCAGTCATTCAAAAATCATGTAAAACATTATTATTGCGCACAGAGTGAGTCCATGCAACTGATTATGTGACTAAGTACATTTTTACTCTTGAATATATTGAGGCTTGCCATAACAAAGGGTCTGAATACTGGCTGACTCAAGACATATCAGCTTTTCATTTAACTAATTAGTAACCATTTGGATTGACATAATTCTACTTTGACATTATGGGGTATAGTGTGTAGGCCAGTGACAAAAAAAATCTTTATTTAATCCATTTTAAATTCCGGATGTAACACAACAAAATGTGGAAACAGTCAAGGGATCTGCATATTTCTGCGCAATATGCAGCACTGTTGTTGGCAGAGTGATTAGGACTTTACAATGCTAGAGGCTGGTGTTATGTGCTCTTGTGTGTACTATTTGACCTCCAATCCACAATAGACCCAGCACTGAAGTAGCACAGTTGCAGATCTGTATGGGCTTCAGCCAACTTTATTGTTTATGTTGTCATGCATGATAAAGGCAGTTCACTAAAACACTTGATTTCAAAGTTGACCAAACCCTACAACTCTATACACAAGACTACTTTTTAACAATTTACACAGAACATTTTTACAAAAAACACATTTACTGAAACTAACTGTGCAAATGCAAAGTTTGGGAACAGAATTTTGGTAAAAATCTCCCTCAGTTTTTTGTGTCCAGGTTTTCCAAAAACGGTTAAATATATGCTGAGATTTCAACAATGTCTGCAGAAAGAATGGGGTGTCAGCAATGACATGACACATTGAATTTGAAAAAATATATTTTGGTATTGAACTATGGTATGTGAAGTGGATTTACACCCGGTAACAGAATTGCGGTAACACAATTTTATCATGGGTCCCTGAGCTGTACTACACAGAAATGCATACTTATGGATATGAATGTCATTCTCTTCATGGTGGTGCATCCTAAATAGGTAAGGTATACATATTCAATATCCTCTTTGCATATTTGGGTATTATTCTACACACTGGCAATATTTTTTTTTAATGAGCTCTGCCTCCAAACAAGACCAAACCTGGTTGGTCCAAACCGGACCAAATCTTAACCAGTCATAGACGTCAATGTTTCACAAGGTTGGACTTCAAAGTACAGAATAGTAGAGTTCAGTAGAGTACAGTACAGTTCAGAACAGTACAGTACACTAGAGTTCAGTAAGTAGTGTTGAGTTGAGTTCAGTACAATATAGTACAGTAGAGTACAGTAAAGTTTAATATTGTTCAATACAGTACAGTAGAGTACATTAGTGTACTCAACTGTGCTCTACTGTGTATTGTACTGAAATCTGCTCTACTGTACTGTACTCTACTGTGCAGTACTGTACTGAACTATACTCTTGTTTACTGTGCTGTACTGTACTCTACTGTGTTGTCCAAACTTTTGAACCTAACTGTGGTTTGTGACTACTATGATTTCCCATTGTAACCAGTTCAATTGCAGGATATCCATTACTGATTGTTTTTGGTGGGGGAAATTCTGTTACCAGTTTGGTAAAGAAATTCAGAGTTAAACAAAATTGGTATCATTAAAAACACTAACTAGTGCCTCCCGGGTGGCGCAGTGGTCTAGGGCACTGCATCGCAGTGCTAGCTTTGCAGTGCTAGCTTTGCAGTGCTAGCTTTGCAGTGCTTGCTTTGCCACTCTGTCACTGCCAGCCGCAACCTGGAGGTCCATGGGGCGACCCACAATTGGCCTAGTGTCGTCCGGGTTAGGGAGGGTTTGGCCGGTAGGGATATCCTTGTCTCATTGTGCACTAGCGACTCCTGTGGCGGGCCGGGCGCAGTGCACGCTAACTAGGTCGCCAGGTGCACGGTGTTTCCTCCGACACATTAGTGCGGCTGGCTTCCGGGTTGGATGCGCGCTGTGTTAATGAAGCAGTGCGGCTTGGTTGGCGGGTGGAGCAGTGGTTGCAGTGCTAGCTGTGCCACCAGAGACTCTGGGTTCGAGCCCAGGCTCTGTCGCAGCCAGCCGCGACAGGGAGGTCCATGAGGCGACGCACAATTGACCTAGCGTTGTCCAGTTTAGGGAGAGTTTGGCCGGTATGCATATCCTTGTCTCATCACGCACTAGCGACTCATGTGGCGGGCTAACCAGGTCGCCAGGTGCAGGTGCAGGTGCTCGTACGGGAGTTGTAGCGATGAGACAAGCTAGTAACTACTAACAATTGGATACTACAAAATAAAGGAGAACAATTTTAAACACAGACTTGAATTGTCCTCCATCTTCATGAGGAAAATATCTGTGTCACGGTTTTCCTTAGGTGAAAGAGAGTCAGACCAAAATGTGGCGTGGCTATTGCGATCCATGTTTAATGAAACAAAGTAAACACGAATCAAAAACAATAAACGTAACACGAAAACCGAAACAGCCTAATACTGGTGCAAAGTAACACAGAGACCGTAACAAGGACAATCACCCACAAAACCCAACACCAAACAAGCTACCTAAATATGGTTCCCAATTAGAGACAATGACGAACACCTGCCTCTGATTGAGAACCATATCAGGCCAAACAGAACTAGACAAACTAGACATGTAACATAGAATGCCCACCCAGCTCACACCCTGACCAACCAAAACATAGAAACATACAAAGCAAACTATGGTCAGGGTGTGACAGTACCACCCCCCGCCAAGGTGCGGACTCCGGCCGCAAAACCTGAACCTATAGGGGAGGGTTTGGGTGGGCATCTGTCCGCGGTGGCGGCTCTGGTGCTGGACGTGGCCCCCACTTCACCGTAGTCTTAGTCCCCCACCTTGTCCGCTTCCGTGGCCTCCTCACCATGGCAACTCTTCTCAATGGACAGAGGGGCGGCAGCTCGGGACAGAGGGGCGGCTGCTCGGGACAGTGGGGCGGCAGCTCGGGACAGAGGGGCAGCTCGGGACAGAGGGGCTCTGGCGGCCCCTGGCTGACTGGCGGCACTGGCGGCCCCTGGCTGACTGGCGGCCCCTAACTGACTGGCGGCACTGGCGGCCCCTGGCTGACTGGCGGCCCCTGGCTGACTGGCGGCACTGGCGGCCCCTGGCTGACGGCACTGGCGGCCCCTGGATGACTGGCGGCTCCTGGCAGACGGGCGGCACTAGCGGCGCTGGGCAGACGGGCGGCACTGGCGGCGCTGGGCAGAAGGGCGGCACTGGCGGCCCTGGGCAGACGGGCGGCACTGGCGGCGCTGGGCAGACGGGTGGCGCTGGACAGACGGGCGGCACTGGCGGCGCAGGAGAGGAGGAAGGCTCTGGTAGCACCGGAGAGGCGGGAGACTCCGACAGCGCTGGAGAGGAGGAAGACTCCGGTAGCGCCGGAGAGGCGGGAGACTCCGACAGCGCTGGAGAGGAGGAAGGCTCTGGTAGCGCCGGAGAGGCGGGAGACTCCGGCAGCACTGGAGAGGAGGGAGCCCCTGTAAGGATGGACCGGAGAGACAGCCTGGTGCGGGGGGCTGCCACCGGAGGGCTGGTGCGTGGAGGTGGTGACGGATAGACCGGGCCGTGCAGGTGCACTGGAGCTCTTGAGCACCGAGCCTGCCCAACCTTACCCGGTTGAATGGTCCCGGTCGCCCTGCCAGTGCGGCGAGGTGGAATAGCCCGCACTGGGCTATGCAAGCGAACCGGGGACACCGTGCGCAAGGTTGGTGCCATGTAAGCCGGCCCAAGGAGACGCACTGTAGACCAGATGCGTAGAGCCGGCTTCATGGCACTTGGCTCGATGCCCACTCTAGCCCGACCGATACGTGGAGCTGGAATGTACCGCACCGGGCTATGCACCCGCACTGGGGACACCGTGCGCTTCACAGCATAACACGGTGCCTGCCCGGTCTCTCTCGTCCCCCGGTAACCACAGGAAGTTGGCTCAGGTCTCCTACCTGGCGTAGCCATACTCCCTGTGAGCCCCCCCCCAATACATTTTTGGGGCTGACACTCAGGCTTCCATCCACGACGCCGCGCTGCCTCCTCATACCAGCGCCTCTCTGCTTTTCCGCCTCCAGTTCTTCCTTGGGGCGGCGATATTCTCCTGGCTGAGCCCAGAGTCCTTTACCATCCAATTCGTCCTCCCATGTCCATTCTTCCAAGTAGTGCAGCCTCTCCCACTGCTGCTGCTCCTGTTGCTGCTGCATCTGTTGCTTCTCCTGCTGCTGCTTTTTCCGTTGCCCGTTACCACTCCGCTTGGTCCTGTTGTGGTGGGTGATTCTGTCACGGTTTTCCTTAGGTGAAAGAGAGTCAGACCAAAATGCGGCGTGGCTATTGCGATCCATGTTTAATGAAACAAAGTAAACACGAATCAAAAACAATAAACGTAACACGAAAACGGAAACAGCCAAATACTGGTGCAAAGTAACACAGAGACCGTAACAAGGACAATCACCCACAAATCCCAACACCAAACAGGCTACCTAAATATGGTTCCCAATCAATCAGAGACAATGACGAACATCTACCTCTGATTGAGAACCATATCAGGCCAAACATAGAACTAGACAAACTAGACATGTAACATAGAATGCCCACCCAGCTCACACCCTGACCAACCAAAACATAGCAACATACAAAGCAAACTATGGGTGTGTGACAATCTGAAAGATAGGTGGGTTTTTGGTAAAGGAATTTCAAGGCAGTGTTTCTGCAAAACTAAATATGTTTTGATATTAGTCTTTACCTCAAAATTATTGTGTTTTGATGCATTTCTGATACCCTTTAAGACATTTTCTGTCAGATCTTTTCTAAGACCCCTTTTCCATCTGTTTAACCAGAAATCAAAGCGTGTTCTTAATTTTTAGCATGGAAAATAGTTGACAAATGTATATATGCCTTAATAAATAAATAAAATACTCTTCGCTTTTATTAGACACTCAATTTGATATTCTCCTATGAACTTCACATGTTGGTACACATGGGTCCTTTTAGATGGAAATGACCTGACCAGGCTAGCATTAGACTGGTTCAGTTTGGTCTCAGTCAGTGTTTTCACACCAGGAGAGGAAGTAAAGATTGTATATGTGTCTGTGTCTGTCTCTATTTCTGTGCTGAGACAAATAACACCTCTGTTTGCCTAACAGATATTTCCTGTGGGACCCAGTGAGGCCCCCATAGAGACTAGGCTAGGCACACTGTGTAGTTCCTTGGGTAAATCATTAACACACCAGATGAGGATTGAATCTTCCGTGGAATTTTTTTAATGCACTGACTGGCGGCAGTGTGGCTGAACAGACAGGCCAGGATCACAGGAGATCACAGATATAGCCAATGTTTCATCTTCACCCTCAGTGTGTATGTTCATGCCTGAGTGCATGTGTTTATCATTCATAGCGAGGGTACCTAGATATTCTGGAAGCCTCACACAGGTGTCGTCATCATACATACTGTCAAGTCAAGTCCAATGAGGAGGTGTCTGTCTGTCCTCAACTGTAGTTGATCTGGGTTTGTTTGTCTCTCTGCCTCTGTCTAGCCCCCTTTCCCCCAGCAACTCTCCCTGTGCCCTTGTCTGTCCTCTGTATCTCTCTCTTTCGGTTTCTCTGTCTCTCTCTCCCTCCCCCTGTCTGAGTCCTCCTTTATCCAGTGTCTGCCAGCTCTCATCTCCAATCGATTCTTCTCTGCCTGTCTCCCCAGTCCCTTCTTCATTCAGCTGAGTGCCTCACATACCCTCCATCCCTCTGCCTTCTCTCTCTCGCTCTAATCTGCAGGCTCTCATTCCTTTCCTCCATTCCTATTATTTTGCAGCACTTCTTCGATTCAGATTCAGAGGTGTGCCCTCTTACCACAGCCTCTCCATCCCTCTGCCCGTCTCATTCACACTCTCTCTCTCTCCCTCTCGCTGTCTGTCTGATCTGCAGGCTCTCATTCCTTTCCCTCCATTCCTAATCATTTTGCAGCACTTCTTCAATTCAGATTCAGGGCTGTGCCCTCTTACCACAGCCTCTCCATCCCTCCCCTCTTCTCCATCCCACTCTCCATCTGCTCCTTAATCAGCTACTTCTGTCTTTCTTCTCCTCTCTTATCTAGCTCGCTCCACTCTGCCACTTGTTTGTGTTCCTGAATCCCTCTCTCCCAATTTCCTCTTTCTGAACTCCTTGGCCTCTCTCTCCTCCTCTTTCTCATCTCTCTCTACCTCCCTCTCTCTGTCTAGAGTCTCTGCATCTCTGTGTTTGAAAATGGGTGCCCGGGGCTGGTTTAGTAATCGGCGTGCAGGGAGAGCTTTATGGGAGATGCTGTAAAGGCACTGGCATGCCGTCAGCTAAGAAAGGGCCACGCCATGTGAATGTAACAGGCTCTCTCTCAATCTTTCTCTCCCCATCTCTCCATATCTTTCTCTCTCTCTTCACTCTCAGTCCATCTGTATATATCCCCTCTCTCTCTCCTTATCTCTATCCCCCTCACCACACTCTCTGAATCTCTCTCACACTATCTGTAATATAGAACCACTAGTCTCTAATAGTGCCACTCTTATCACTCTGAAAAGAGCACTTTTGCTGTTAGTTTGAAAAAAGTGATCGCAAGTGGGTTTCCAAACATAGATCTCGACCAAAACCCAATACAATAGAATTGCACAATAGAATAGCACTTAATATTGATCTCATATTAATACCTTTATTAATTCTTATGCTTGTTCTCTCCCTTCTTCTGTTGTAGGACGAGACAGGGGCCTATGTGATAGACAGAGACCCCACCTACTTCGGCCCCATCCTTAACTACCTGCGACACGGCAAACTGGTCTACAACAAGGAGCTGGCTGAAGAAGGTACTAGATTATATTTGGTATTAGATATTGCGTTATGATGCTATTATAATGTATAGTAAGATTGGTAATAAGAATGTAATAACACTTTGATTGACCGTGTG
The DNA here is from genome assembly GCF_021184085.1 of Oncorhynchus gorbuscha. Classification (NCBI taxonomy): domain Eukaryota; kingdom Metazoa; phylum Chordata; class Actinopteri; order Salmoniformes; family Salmonidae; genus Oncorhynchus; species Oncorhynchus gorbuscha. The sequence goes on along the minus strand of NC_060179.1, from coordinate 61,065,119 downwards.
TGTGTGTGTGTGTGTGTGTGTGTGTGTGTGTGTGTGTGTGTGTGTGTGTGTGTGTGTGTGTGTGTGTGTGTGTGTGTGTGTGTGTGTGTGTGTGTGTGTGTGTGTGTGTGTGTGTGTGTGTTTGTTGTGCTCTGTCCCAGGTGTGTTAGAGGAGGCTGAGTTCTACAACATCACTCCTCTGATAAAACTGATCAAGGAGAGGATCCTGGAGCGGGACTGTAAAGTCACACAGGTCAAACACACACACACACAGCTTTGTTTTTGTGAATTTTCTGGACTTTTTGGGGAGTACATTTCTTTTCTTCTTAATCCTAATTCAGGGCATGAGAAACGCCATGATTGTCCTTTTTTTCCTACCTTGTCAAGACTTTCTGGTGACTTGTCAGGACATTGTGGTCCTGATAAGGTAGGAAAAACACACACACACACACACACACACACACACACACACACACACACACACACACACACACACACACACACACACACACACACACACACACACACACACACACACACACACACACACACACACACACACACACACACAGTAGATAAGATACAGGGATTTACACAGTACAAGATGGCTACAGGTCTGCTAAAACAAAAACAGACTTGTGCATGTGCCAAGCAGAAAGACTGTTCAGCCATGTGTTTCACTCTTTCTGTATTTTAAAGTTATTTTCAGTATATTTCACCCATCATGTCTATGATTTCTGTTATGTAACTTTCAATCTTCCTCCTACTCTCTGTATTATACACTTTACTGTACCCTCTGTCTCTACCCTTCGGCTAGACACACGCTCATGCACACACACACTGTGGGCTGTGGGGGTGCGTCCTACGTCACTGCTTATAACTATAAGAAATCTAAAATGTGTCAAATCAATTATATCAAGCTCAGGGCACCAGCTATGCATTTGGCTAGTGGCTAGATGTCAAAATCAAGACTCTTAGTTACAGCAGCCTTTCAATCCCCTCCTAGATGCGTACACAAAAATAAAAGATGAAATATTTTATTTAGGTAATACCATATGTTCCAGTATGGTGATAGCACCCAACCCTAACTCTCACTATCATTCATCTTCCAAACATCACTACCTCTTGCTAACCTCTTGCTCTCCCAATCTTCTTTCTCTCTGCTAATAAATGCCTTTACTTTCCTTTCCTTACAAACATCTCACCTTCTACAACTATTGGTCACTCTGTTTTATCTTCTCTCTCTCTCTCTCTCTCTCTCTCTCTCTCTCTCTCATTCTACATCCATACACCTTTCCCACCTACCTATATCTGTACATTCCCTCCCTCTCTTCCTCATCCTCCTTCTCCTATCTTTACACCCTCTCTCTCTCTGTCCATCAGCAGGTGCCTCCTAGACATGTGTAACGGGTGCTGCAGTGTTTACATCTCTCTCTCTCTCCACACTCTTCTCTCTCTCTGTCCATCAGCAGGTGCCTCCTAAACATGTGTACCGGGTGCTGCAGTGTTTACATCTCCCTCTCTCCACACTCTTCTCTCTCTCCGTCCATCAGCAGGTGCCTCCTAAACATGTGTACCGGGTGCTGCAGTGTTTACATCTCTCTCTCTCCACACTCTTCTCTCTCTCCGTCCATCAGCAGGTGCCTCCTAAACATGTGTACCGGGTGCTGGAGTGTTTACATCTCTCTCTCTCCACACTCTTATCTCTCTCTGTCCATCAGCAGGTGCCTCCTAAACATGTGTACCGGGTGCTGCAGTGTTTACATCTCTCTCTCTCCACACTCTTCTCTCTCTCTGTCCATCAGCAGGTGCCTCCTAAACATGTGTACCGGGTGCTGCAGTGTTTACATCTCTCTCTCTCCACACTCTTCTCTCTCTCTGTCCATCAGCAGGTGCCTCCTAAACATGTGTACCGGGTGCTGCAGTGCCAGGAGGAGGAGCTGACCCAGATGGTTTCCACCATGTCAGACGGCTGGAAGTTTGAGCAGGTCAGCGTGCGCACCTGCAGAAAGCCCCGCACCGGACTGCTCTGGACTGTGGGTTGGACTCACGCTGCTGCTCTGCTCTACCACACTCCCAACCAATCAACCCCTTTCCTGCTCTCTGTTAGCCAATCAGAGCCTCAGAGTCAGACCAATCAGACCAATCCAAGACCAAGGCCCAGTCCCAATCTGCTCACAAAAACGGCCTCCTTTTCACATTTCCTTCCGCTCAGAAGAAGACTGATCTAAACAGACACAGACCAGTGATCATAAGGGGAAGGAGATGCAAAAAGGAAGCAGAGCCAAGGAAGCTCCGGTGGAAGCTACCATATGTTGGCACATTGCCAGTTCAGTAAAGTGTTTTGAGTAGTACTGTAATGCTAAACATTGCCGTCAGTGCTTCAGGGTGTTACATTTCAGTCTCACTGCCCACAGTAGAGTTGTAGCAGACATGTAGTGCTGCTAGGCTGTCCTTACCCTCTGTCCCTCCTCCCTGCATGAGCATCCATGACTTTACCTGCTGTGATACGGGCTACCTCTCTTACTCTGTCCAACTTTCTTTCTCTTTTTTTGTTGCTCCATCTCTCTTTTTCTCTCTGTCTCTAATAGATGGTAAACATTGGTTCGTCGTATAGCTATGGGACAGAGGACCAGGCAGAGTTTCTGTGTGTGGTGTCCAAGGAGCTACACACACCTGGCTCAGGCCTGGGCACCGAACAGAGCCACAAGACCAAGGTGAGACTGACACACAGGAAACAGACACACACACACACACACACACACACACACACACACACACACACACACACACACACACACACACACACACACACACACACACACACACACACACACACACACACACGGGCAGATGTGTCTTAGGGATATACTCATACATCGTACACCACACACCATTCACATATCACCACCATTCACTTCCACAAAGGTCTGAAGTAGCAGGATACGGATCTGTCACAGAGTGTCTCCATGTGACATTTCTCTTCATCCAAGATGATCTGAGTATCCCTTTGATCTTAGTGTTGGCATTTTCCACTCAAACACTGAATGTCACACACACAACTCTCAAATGTCATTCACAAGCGCATTCACATTCACTCCATCATCCACACCTCTCTCTCTCCCTCTCCCAGATACTCAATCTGTTCATTCTTTTTTGTTGTCGTTCTGTCTCATTTTTTAAATTCTCCGTCCTTTTATTGGAGTGAAGGCTTCAGAGGTGCAGCGGGAGAAAGGAGCGCAGGATGAGGTGGAGGGAAGAGAGAGAAATACCACCCCGAATGAGTGGATAAGGGAATGACAGTCTTGTGTCAGTTTTCCAAAGACGTGAATGGGTGAGGATCCATGCTAGTGTTGTTGGCTGGTAGTGGGTAGTAGCAGTAGTAGACTGTGATCAAAAGGGATCCAGGGCTGTTCCACAGCATTACATTGCCTTGCCTCAAACTCCATACAGTATTCAAAGGCCAAGGAGAGACTAACTTTTATTCAAGTTTTTTTGATTTACAAATATGTAGAGAGAGAAAAGTAGGCCTTGCACTTTTTCTCCCCATCTTAAAAAGTGAACTACTATTTGTTTGAAATACCATGTGTGATGCCAGAGTGTTCGATATTGCTCTGGGGACATTGTGTCCTGCCTGGAAAATGATCTGTTCAACAGCATAACCCAGCTGGTCTGATGATGAGTTAGTCTCACTAGGCAGGCGGGTTGCCTCCCACATTAACAATGCCCTAGATCTGGGATTTCCCAGACTAATGATGAGCTGATGCTGCTGTGTTGCCATTGATCCAACCCGACACCTAAACGTCTCTCATTACCAATGCAATGACATGGAATAGCCCTGACTTTTTGTGTAGTGGTAGTATAAGTGTGTTTTACATTTTACATGAAAAAAAGACACAAACACACACAATCTTACTTGTACATGTGTAAAGGGGACATTTTGGCAGAACTGCACAGTGGGGCTGCAACGTTTATTTTCATCCAAACACCAATTAATCAAGTGACGAGAAGTGACAAAGAAACAATACAAGCTCACGTTGTTGTTTTTTCCATTCACAACAAAGGGAGTCCTGGATGTCACAAACACTATTACTTTATCATTCTGTCCCCATCGTCACCATCAGCATCAAACATTAAAAAATACTACATTTACTGTATGTGTTTAGATTGTTTCACATGTCACCCAATCAAAGCTGATACACAGTATGAGATGTGAACATGTAACATGAGCATGTAACCGATCAACTCTGAAATACAACACTGAGAATCTGTCTTCAAAGATGGCATCCTCTGATGTTTCTCCTGTCTGTGCTTGTCTTTCAGCTTTTTCAGATCCATGGATCCCGGATGTACTAGAGAGAATTGTACTGTTTTAGCTTGACATTTCATTTTGTGTGTGTTGATATGTGTTTTATCATTGTTGTTGCTTCTGGAGAAAAAAACCCAGAAGTGCTCAAACATTATTTTCAAAGATTATCGAAGTGTCCCTCTCACCAGCAGCGAAACACCAACATTTCAAAGTGTGTAGAGATATGTACAAAAATTACATTATTTATTATCATCTATAATTTTTTTACTGTATTTTAGTTCTAATCACTTAAGCCATGGAAGTTAGTGAATCTTAGTAAAATAGATTTGACCAAAGACAATGGTTAAAAGCACTGCAAATCAATGTGCTCATCCAAATGTGAAAAATGGTATGAAATATGTGGAATCTGACTCATAAGTAAATTGTTGTTGTTTGCAGTAGTTCTGACTTGTCTGATGCTTGATACAGTAGTGAGACCTGGGCCTGAGCCAGTGATGTGGCAATGTCCTGTCTCTGATACTGCTCTGCTACAGTAGAGATTGACAGTGAGACTCACACAGAAAGACAGACAGATGTCAACTAACTGGCCACAGTCAGCACCACAAAAAAAACCTCTTCCCCCTTACACACACTCCCTTACGCTCTCTCACAGACACGCGCACGCACACAGTCTTGTATAATTAACTTTGTTTGGACACACAATTCAGTCCCATTCAAAATCCTATTTTTCCTAACCTTAAGTATAGTTAAACACGTCACACACACACACACACATCTTTCACTCACTCACTCACTCACTCACTCACTCACTCACTCACTCACTCACTCACTCACTCACCACACACACACACACACACACACACACACACACACACACACACACACACACACACACACACACACACACACACACACACACACACACACACACACACACACACACACACACACACACACACACACACACACACCCATAGCAGTGCTTCCTGTCGGGACATGTGTGTTCCCTGAGGCATGTGCATGCTCAGCAGAGCAGAGCTCTCAGCCTGTCGCCCTGGCCTGGCTCCAGTGTGACTCTAGGCACTGGCAGGATAAAGAAGAGAAAGGTGCTGAAAGAGGTCTGTGTCTGAAGTGGCACCTTATTCCCTACATAGTGCACTACTCTGGTCAAGAGTACTGCACTATATATGGAATAGGGTGCCATTTTGGATGCATCCCTGTTCTCTGCTCATGTTGTAATGACAGGCCCTTGCACCTCGAGGCCAGGATGTTGTCATTACACTTTTAGCTAGGACTATGGCACAAATATTGTTAAAGAATTTCATTTTTTTTGTATGTATTTCACTGTAAATGAGTAGAAAGGAGATAAGATAAGACCTTTTCAAAGGCATCATGCACTTAGAACAGAAAATTGTTGCAACTGAATTATTAGAAGGTTTTGGCACTGGCCATTATCACCTCCGAGCCCCTGCAGCCCAATATTGTCACTGTCAGTAGAGACAGCCTGTCTCTGCAACCTTCAAATACTGCAAATATACTCATTCTAGTCTCTGCTTGTCAACATACCCACAGATCACCATTTGAGTTGATTTCAGTTAAAAGCTTTCATGGAGGCAATATTGCGTTTTTGTGCATGTGCATTGTGAATATAACGTTTGGCTTTGGTCATCAGAAAAAGAGCATAGCATATGGATTAAGATCACTTAATTGGTAAATTGCACATACGGTCCAACCAAAATTTGACATCTGCTTTTAACCCAACTCATCCAAAGCATACATATCCAGGTTTTTTTAGAGCAGTGTGTGGGCACTTCCAAACTGTGTGCTGTTGTTGTGGGGGGTTAAGTGCCTTGCTCAAAGGCAGGCAGTGGCATCTAGGATTTGATACCAGCAACCCTCATGTTGCCAGCTCGCTTGGCACAAGATTTATACCGTCAGACACACTTCAAGTTGCTGGCTCGCCTCCCTAACTGCTAGGCTACCTACCTGGCTTGGGTGCCTTGACAATATAGGCATGTACAAAGTCTCTGGGAAAATTAGTTTGAGTCGGTCAATGGACTGCAAAATTACTATACTACATTTCTTTTGTACATGTGTTTTAGTTATTTATTTTCATGACATGTTAATTGCATGTTTTTTTCAGAATCATGATTACTGCTGTAAAATATTTTTTACAACAAAGCTTATCTTGTATTTTTCCTGTTTTTAAGTGTCATTGTTTAAAAAAAAGTATTCTATGTCTAGCCATGTGCCAGGCATTGATTGACCTCATGTTTTGGTGGTTTTGCATCAGAAGATGTCCCCCTTAATGAGACTACTCTAGTTTGTAGCCTTAGCTCAAACTGTTTGTGCTTTTCCAAGACATCAGAACGTGAGCTGAAAACCTGGTATTCCTCAGCATGTTTAAAAAAACAAAAGTTCTACTCATCCATGAGCATGACAGATTTGATCTATTTATATATATATATATATATACGTGTATGTATACAGTACCAGTCTTATTTTTCTGTTTTCAATATTGTGGAATAATAGTGAAGACATCAAAACTATGAAATAACATATATATATAACATATATATGGAATCATGTAGTAACCAAAAAAGTGTTTATATTTCAGTAGCCACCCTTTGCGTTGATGACAGCTTTGCACACTCTTGGCATTCTCTCAATCAGCTTCACCTGGAATGCTTTTCCAACAGTCTTGAAAGAGTTGACTCTGCGGTCCAACTCATCCCAAACCATCTCAATTGGGTTGAGGTCGGGTGATTGTGGAGGCCAGGTCATCTGATGCAGCACTCCATCACTCTCCTTCTTCGTCAAATAGTCCTTACACAGTCTGGAGGTGTGTTGGGTTATTGTCCTGTTGAAAAACAAATTATAGTCCCATTAAGCTCAAACCAGATGGGATGGTGTATCTTCTGCAGAATGCTGTGGTAGCCATGCTGGTTATTAAGTGTGGCTTGAATTCTAAATAAATCACTGACTGTGTCACCAGCAAAGCACACCTGCACCATCAAACCTGCTTCACCATGGGAACCACACGTGCGGAGATCATCAGTTCACCGACTCTGCGTCTCACTCACAAAGACACGGCAGTTGGAACCAAAGATCTCAAATTTGGACTCATCAGACCAAAAGACATATTTCCACCCATCTAATGTCCATTGTTCATGTTTCTTGGCCCAAGCAACTTCTTCTTATTGGTGTTCTTTGGTAGTGGTTTCCAGAAATTCCACCATCAAGGCCTGATTCACACAGTCTCTGAACAGTTGATGTTGAGATGTGTCTGTTACTTGAACTCTGTGATGCATTTATTTGGGCTGCAATTTCAGATGCTGGTAACTCTAATGAACTTATCGTCTACAGCAGAGGTAACTCTGGGTCTTCCTTTCTTATGACGGTCCTCATGAGAGCCAGTTTCATCATAGCGCTTAAAGGTTTTTGGGAAGTGTTCTGCATTGACTGACCTTCATGTCTTAAAGTAATGATGGACTGTCGTTTCTCTTTGCTTATTTGAGCTGTTCTTTTACCAAATAGGTAATTAAATAGGTAACTAATTCATGGAGTTGGTTGAAAGAATGCCAAGAGTGTGCAAAGCTGTCATCAGGGCAAAGGGTGGCTACATTGAAGAATCTCGAATATAAAATATATTTTGATTTGTTTATCATGTTTTTGGTTACTACATGATTTCATATGTTCATAGTTATAATGTCTTCACTATTATTCTACAATGTAGAACATAGTATAAATAAAGATAAACCCTTGAATGTGTAAGTTAGGTTTGTCATCTTTTGTCTGGTACTGTATATGGGTTTCACTGTAGTTAATCTCATTAACTTGTTCCCGGACAATAGATCAGAAGTGATTTTTTTTATTAGGCATCTAATGCTGTTACAATAGCCAGGGTTGATTTGCTTTACAATACATTATCTTTATACAGATGTTTTTTATGGGTATAATAGTAATAGCAGTCATGCTATTTTCTTTTTTTTAAAGAATCTAAACAATGTAAATATGTGTTAGACAATTGTGCATAGTCATTTATAATTCACTGTAGAAAATCAGCGAGAGTGAGAACTTCCTTCCTTCCTTCCTAAAGCTTCAATGTACACAGATACACCCCCATAACTTCAGACATCAGTGACATGGGAATTGTAATGCCTCAATATACTGTAACAGGCTCAATGAAACATGCTGTACAGGAATGATTCCTACAACTGTCAAATATAATCATAAAAATAAATACAGTTTCAATGTCATTTGTTTTTAAACCATCAATTATTTTAATTTTCAGGATGAAATATTATCACAACAATGGTCCCCATATATTGCAATGAGTTAAAAGGAAGAAATGTGTGAGGATTAATAATTGTAATATTTGATTGTAAACAACACAATTATTTAACACTTAAAAGGTACAAAAAAAGTAAGTACTTTTTGCTATCCTACCTAAGGTCAGTATTATTTTTCTCAGCATTTCTAGTGCTGAGGTTGTGGAATAGGAAGGTTTCCAGTATATCAGTACAGTGCTTAGTTGGTCTACAGCTTTGTGGTTCCTGCAAAAGGCCAGAATTATAACTCAAGATCTGCATGTGACTTTAGTTTTCAGCGAAATCTTCAATTGACAACCAAGAATGATTGATGCAAAAGTTTGGAGAAAACTTTCACATCAATAGACAAACAGCATAACCCTATTTCTCCCTGTCAAAATAACTACAATAAAGTACTGAAGTTGTTGACCGTAGCCAGATGGAGGTACTCTGGCTGGTCATCGTTATCCTCCTCCTCTCCCCCCTGCTCCCCTCCGTCCCTCCCCACCCTCTGCCTCATGGACAGGGTATTCCTCTCCTCCATGACCTCTGACCCCAGCGAGCGGTTCTCAAGACACTCCTGGATCATCTGGGCCAGATCCTGCTGCAGACGCTGGCAGTTCTCCCTGCAGGGAAGGACAAGGACATAGGAGTTAATTATATAGATCTACATACAGTGCATTCGGAAAGTATTCAGACCCCTTGACTTTTTCCCCCAAAAATGTACTTGTCAGCCTTATTCTAAAATGGATTAAATCGTTTTTCCCCCTCGTCAATCTACACACAATACCCCATAATGACAAAGCAAAAAACAGTTTTTTTGCACATTTATTAAAAATAAAAACTGAAATATTACATTTACGTAAGTATTCAGACCCTTTACCCAGTACTTTGTTGAAGCCCCTTTGGCAGCAATTACAGCCTTGAGTCTTATTCTGTATGACCCTACAAGCTTGGCACACCTGTATTTGGAGAGTTTCTCCCATTCTTCTCTGCAGATCCTCTCAAGCTCTGTCTGGTTGGATGGGGAGTGTCGCTGCACATCCATTTTCAGGTCTCTCCAGAGATGTTCAGGTTCAAGTCTAGGCTCTGGCTGGACCACTCAAGGACATTCAGAGACTTTTCCTTAAGCCCCTCCAGCATTGTCTTGGCTGTGTGCTTAGGGTCGATGTCCTTTTGGAAGATCTCTCTGTACTTTGCTCCGTTTATCTTTCCCTTGATCCTGACTAGTCTTACAGTCCCTGCCTCTGATAAAAAAACACAGCATGATGCTGCCACCACCATTCTTCACCGTAGGGATGGTGCCAGGTTTCCTCCAGACGTGACACTTGACATTCAGGCCAAAGAATCCAGTCTTAGTTTCATCAGAACAGAGAATCTTGTTTCTCATTGTCTGAGAGACTTTAGGTGCCTTTTGGCAAACTGCAAGCGGGCTGTCATGTGCCTTTTACTGAGAAGTAGCTTCTGTCTGGCCACTCTACCATAAAGGCCTGATTGGTGGAGTGCTGCAGAGATGGCTGTCCTTCTGGAATGTTCTGCCATCTCCACGGAGGAACTCTGGAGCGCTGTCAGAGTAACCATCTGGTTCTTGGTCATTTCCCTGACCAAGGCCCTTTCCCCCCGATTGCTCAGTTTGGCCGGGTGGCCAGCTACAGGAACTTATAGGAACTTCTTCCATTTAAGAATGATGGAGGCCACTGTGTTCTTGGAGAACTTCAATGCTGCAGAAATGTTTTGGTACCCTTTCCCAGATCTGTGCCTTGCCACAATCCTGTCTCAGAGCTCTAGGGGCAATTCCTTTGACCTCGTTGCTTAGTTTTTGCTCTGACATGCCCTGTCAACTGTGGGACCTTTAAATAGACAGGTGTGTGCCTTTCCCAATCATACCCAATCAATTGAATTTACCACAGGTGGACTCAAATCAATTTGTAGAAACATCTCAAGAATGCTCAAGGGAAACAAGATGCACCTGAGCTCAACTTCGAGTCTCATAGCAAAGGGTCCGAATACTTTTGTAAATATGTTATTTCTGTTTTTAATTTTTAATACATTTGCTGTTTTTGCTTTGTCATTATTGGGTATTGTGTGTAGATTGATAAGGGAAACAAATTATTTAATCAATTTTCGAATAAGGCTGTAACGTAACAAAATGTGGAAAAAGGAACGGGGTCTGAATACTTTCTGAATGCATTGTAGATATGTAGCTCTAATGATATCTGTTTACCCTACAAAATGGAAGAAAGAAATGAATGTAGAAGTTAATAATATAGATAGATCTAAAGATGACGTGTAGCTCTAGTGATGTACATTCTCGTGACTAAGTTATAGGTGAGCATATAAATTAGCAGCAGGTTAACTCACGCTGTCGGTGGCGTTGGCAGGTTGTAGTCCTCTCCTGTTTCACCTGTCAACCAGTAGGTCAACTCTGTGCCTTTACCCTGGGATATATATATATACACACACACAATATTATATGATATTCAACACAGTAGATAAGAGTACTAAATAGTTCAAATGGCATCAAAAAAATCTGTATGATTCTGTCATGACAAAGCGCAAAGCGGCATGTGCCATGTCCATACCTTGAGAAAAGTCTCGCCTCTCTTCTCGTACTCAAACTTGCAGTCTGTCCTCTGTAGGATGCTGATGGTGGGCTGACTGACGTGGATTCTCAGGGCTGGGCGGAGAGAGACAGAGTTGTATTTTACTCACCTGCCATGACAGCTGATATGAACATGAAATGTTTGTGTAGATTTGGTGTGGATATTTCCAGTGTTCCTGTAGCCTTACGATGTCCCGTTGACTCCATGCTAGAGGCAGTGTTGACTGTGTCTCCAAACAGGCAGTATCTGGGCATCTTTATCCCCACCACTCCTGCTGCACAGGGGCCTAGGGAACAAGTAGTAAGACTTAAGGGGGGTATTGATGACAGACAGAGGGAGGAGAGAGAGAGAGGGATGTTACAGGAAAGAGCAGAGACCAAGGAGGTTTTGTATTATGTAAGTCACTTGGCTCTGTCATAACCTCACATGGTCTCTCCTATCATTGCTATGCAGATGACACACAATTAATCTTCTCCTTTCCCCCTTCTGATGACCAGGTGGCGAATCGCATCTCTGCATGTCTGGCAGACATATCAGTGTGGATGACGGATCACCACCTCAAGCTGAACTTCGGCAAGACGGAGCTGCTCTTCCTCCCGGGGAAGGACTGCCCGTTCCATGATCTCGCCATCACGGTTGACAACTCCATTGTGTCCTCCTCCCAGAGCGCTAAGAACCTTGGCGTGATCCTGGACAACACCCTGTCGTTCTCAACTAACATCAAGGCGGTGGCCCGTTCCTGTAGGTTCATGCTCTACAACATCCGCAGAGTACGACCCTGCCTCACACAGGAAGCGGCACAGGTCCTAATCCAGGCACTTGTCATCTCCCGTCTGGATTACTGCAACTCGCTGTTGGCTGGGCTCCCTGCCTGTGCCATTAAACCCCTACAACTCATCCAGAACGCCGCAGCCCGTCTGGTGTTCAACCTTCCCAAGTTCTCTCACGTCACCCCGCTCCTCCACTCTCTCCACTGGCTTCCAGTTGAAGCTCGCATCCGCTACAAGACCATGGTGCTTGCCTACGGAGCTGTGAGGGGAACGGCACCTCAGTACCTCCAGGCTCTGATCAGGCCCTACACCCAAATAAGGGCACTGCGTTCATCCACCTCTGGCCTGCTCGCCTCCCTACCACTGAGGAAGTACAGTTCCCGCTCAGCCCAGTCAAAACTGTTCGCTGCTCTGGCTCCCCAATGGTGGAACAAACTCCCTCACGACGCCAGGACAGCGGAATCAATCACCACCTTCCGGAGACACCTGAAACCCCACCTCTTTAAGGAATACCTAGGATAGGATAAAGTAATCCTTCTCACCCCCCTTAAAATATGTAGATGCACTATTGTAAAGTGGCTGTTCCACTGGATGTCATAAGGTGAATGCACCAATTTGTAAGTCGCTCTGGATAAGAGCGTCTGCTAAATGACTTAAATGTAATGTAATGTAATGTATTGATGATATGTACGAGGAGAGAGAAGGACGTGTTATGAATTCAGGATAGGACTTGGGGAGCTACAGATACCTGAGTGCATCCCAATGCGGATCCACACAGGTAGTCCCGGCAGATGTCTGAGCTGGAAGGTCCCCATAAATGCCACAATGTCCAGGGCCATGCGGGAGATGTCCACCGCGTGCCTGTTCCCGTTCCGCCGAGGCAACCCCGACGCGACCATGTACGCATCACCTATCGTCTCCACCTGACACAGGACAAGAAGGAAGATATAGAAGCTATACATCTACTATTGAACTAAACGTTGTAGTATACAGTAAGCATAGCATCAACCACAACCTTAACCCTAACCTTGTATACGTCGTGGTGGTCGAGGATGCTGTCGAAGCCCTTGTAGATGTCGTTGAGCATGTCCACCACTTCCATGGGGGTGCTGTACTGGCACAGGGTGGTAAAGCCCACGATGTCGCTGAAGTACACCGTCACCTCCTCAAACAGCTCCGGCTCCACGATGCCTGTCTCCTTCAGAGAACGCACCACAGGACTGGAGAGAGGAGAGAGAGAGGTCATTTGCTGGTCTTAAAGTGGTTTTCTGGTTGTGCAGTCTGACAAAGACCTGGTCGAAACACTGCACTTTATAAAACAAGAACATGGAACTGTGTTCGGGTATCTGTTCCTTTTTGTTGTTGTTTGTCGACTGACCGAGGCAGCAGCATGAAGTTGAGGCAGTCGGCCCTGTCTCTCTCAGCCTTGTACAGAGTTGTCCTCTCCTCCACCAGGTGCTCCAGGTTCCGGGAGTACATCTGTAGACGACGGATCAGGTTGTCCATGTAGCTCTCATTAGCCTGGTTGTGCAGGTTACTATGGAAAAAAAGAATAGTATCAGTCACACACACACATATACACATATACACACATATACACATATACACACATATACACATTAACACACATATACACATATACACACATATACATATACACACATATACACATATACACACATATACACATATACACACATATACACACATATACACATATACACACATACACATACATACACACATACACATATACACATATACACACATACACACATATACACATATACACATATACACACATATACACATATACACATATACACACACATACACATATACACACATATACACATATACACATATACACACATATACACATATATACACACATACACATATACACACATATACACATATACACACATATACACATATACACACATATACACACATACACATATACACATATACACACATATACACATATACACACATATACACATATACACACATATACATACATATACACACATATACACATATACACACATATACACACATACACACACATACACATATACACATATACACACATATACACATATACACACACACACACACACACATATACACATATACACATATACACACATATACACATATACACACATATACACATATACACACATATATACACATATACACATATATACACATATACACACATATACACATATACACATATACACACATATACACATATACACACATACACACATATACACATATACACACATATATACACACATATACACATATACACATATATACACACATATACACATATACACACATATACACACATACAAACACATACACACATACACATATACACACATATACACACATATACACATATACACATATACACATATACACACATATACACATATACACACATATACACATATACACACATACACACATATACACACATATACACACATATACACACATACACACATATACACACATACACACATATACACACATATACACATATACACATATACACACATATACACACATATACACACATATACACACATACACACATATACACACATATACACACATATACACACATATACACACATATACACACATATACACATATACACACATATACACACATATACACACATACACACATATACACATATACACACATATACACACATATACACACATACACACATATACACACATATACACATATACACACATAGACACATATACACACATACACACATATACACACATATACACACATATACACATATACACATATACACACATATACACACATATACACACACAACAATGTATACATGTAGGTGCTGCCCTTGTGAGGGATTTCTCAAAGGTATCTTAAATGAAAGAGATGGGTGCAGCTTTACAGCAACTACATGTTAGTTATTTAGAAGCACTGCAAACCATAACCATGCTGGTCTTACTTATATCTCTATTTATTGTCATGTTACAGAGACATTTTACCATCTTTGTAAATGTATTCTTCACCTTTCTGATAAAATAGCCAAGTCCTGGCAAGTGTTTAGTTCTATCCAATAAAAGAGAGATAAAAGTAGGTAGCTGGTACCTGAAGATCTTCCCCAGTGAGCTCTCTATCTTCTTAAAGTCAGGCCTTCGCTCTGGGTCCTCATCCCAGCAGATCTTTATCAGCATGTACACCTGTAGGCATTCAGAATAAAATAAATGTACAAACCAAAGTGGATTACAGACTCTCTATATCTGTCTTTCTCTGTACTGTAATCCCCCCCCCTCCCCTATCTCTGTCTCTCTCTCCTTCTCTCTGTTGCACACAAACAGAGACAAACACACAAGCAAATGTCAATCTTACCTCCAGTTCTTTTTCTCCTGCAGTCTCAAAATTCAGATCAGGTCTGAAATAGGTTATTTTGATAGGGTACTGCACTCTGGCCATTTTCTCTGATGAAGACAGAACAACTTGTGTGAGGTCTTGTTAATTTGCTACACTATGTTGAGCTCAACTGAACAATGCTACAGTTGACCAGGAGGGGTCGATACTTCCCCAGAATTAAATGCAGGACCACTCAAAGTGCCAAAGATGACATTTTAAATAAGGGTAACTACAGTATAGCAAAGCTGATGCAATGATCCTGTTCTGAATTTCTATATAAGGTGTTATATAGGAATGTGTTTAACCTGTGCGGTCGGAGTAGGCCTCGGTGTAAAAGGTTTTCCTCCTGAGAACTATCTCCTGGGCGATGATGGCAAAGCTGTAGACATCTCCCTTCTGGGAGATCCCCTGTCTTCGCAGGTGCTCTGGAGCTGTCCACAGGTCTGATGGGGGAGAAAAGGGAGGGGAAGAATGGAGAGGAAGAGAGAGTGAGGGGATAGGGGAGGATAGGTATAAAAAAAACAAGGGGCAGAACAGGGATCAGACAGAAAGAGACATCCTAGGACAGACAGACATCAGAGGTCTAGCCCGACCGAAGTAATAGTTCCTACCTCTGCCTGGGTTTAGAATAGTGTTGCAGCCAAAGCCAGTGATCTTGACCACCATGCGGTTGTCCACCACACAGTTAGTAGATTTGAGACGGCCATGGACCTGGATGTCACTGGAATGGAGGTAGGACATACCCTGCGGAGATGAAGAAAGGGGAGGAGGTTTTGTCATTGAATAAAGGCCTACTGTATTTCAATGACTCAATGTTGTCAAATGGATCAAAACACTTTGGAAATGTATATCAATATTGACAAGGTAAAAACTCTTGGATAGGGTTTTAGCTTGGCTAAGGTTTTAGCATCTCACGGTAAATTGCTCTGAGTTGGCATTTTCTGAGCTCATACAAACCAACAGCAGAGTGTAGACTAGAGTTGTTGCTAGCTCACCTTGGCGATGTCGTACATTACAGAGATCTTAAACTCCCAGTCCATGAAGGTCTCCTCCGGGTATGAAATATTGTCATTCAGCACACACTGAGGAAGGAAGAAGTTAAAAGTTCAAAGGGAAAGTGTGTGTGGGCGTGCATGCGTGTTTGCATGTTGTGTTTCTCACCCTTAGAGATCCCCTCTCGCCGTACTCGAACACCC
This sequence comes from Oncorhynchus gorbuscha, assembly GCF_021184085.1. Lineage (NCBI taxonomy): Eukaryota > Metazoa > Chordata > Actinopteri > Salmoniformes > Salmonidae > Oncorhynchus > Oncorhynchus gorbuscha. The sequence goes on along the minus strand of NC_060179.1, from coordinate 61,048,507 downwards.
CAAACACACCATGATCATACTTGACTGTGCCATAGAACTTAGTCAGGTTGTAGTAGTCAATGTGCAGAAGCTGTAAATCAGGGAGATTGGATATAATAAGCAATAGGAGTTATAATCAAATATGAACAACTAAACAAAGATACCACATGGACACATGTAAAAAGGCATACTTGATACCCTTTAGTAGTCTACCCGACATGATCAAACTTGATACCCTTTAGTAGTCTACCGGACATGATCAAACTTGATACCCTTTAGTAGTCTACCGGACATGATCAAACTTGATACCCTTTAGTAGTCTACCGGACATGATCAAACTTGATACCCTTTAGTAGTCTACCGGACATGATCAAACTTGATACCCTTTAGTAGTCTACCGGACATGATCAAACTTGATACCCTTTAGTAGTCTACCGGACATGATCAAACTTGCTGTATAATTGGTGACTCACCGAGTTGAGCTCTATCCTCTGGCTCTTGTTAAAGTTCCCGTCCGAGTGGTTCAGCTCCTTCAGGATCACAATCTGAAACCATGACAACAACAGTCGCCTCAGTAAACCTGACCTTCATCACCGTGACAACAGCAGTAGCCTTAGTACACCTGACCATATCCAGCTCCCTCAGGATCCTTCTTCAAGTATCAAAGTGAAGGAGTCGGGCAACATGAGTATACAATACACCTGACCTGACCACTGTATCAGTCACTGAGCCGTGGTAGTTGCTTTAACCTACATGTTTATATATGGCTTTTTATATGTATGTATGTAGAGTTGAAGTCAGAAGTTTACATACACTTAGGCTGGAATCATTTAAACTCGTTTTTCAACCACTCCACAAATTTCTTGTTAACAAACTATAGTTTTGGCAAGTCGGTTAGGACATCTACTTTGTGCATGACACAAGTAATTTTTCCAACAATTGTTTACAGACAGATTGTTTCACTTATAATTCACTGTATCACAATTTCAGTGGGTCAGAAGTTTACATACAATAAGTTGACTGTGCCTTTAAACAGCTTGAAAAATTCCAGAAAATGATGTCATGGCTTTCGAAGCTTCTGGTAGGCTAATTGACATCATTTGAGTCAATGGGAGGTGTACCTGTGGATGTATTTTAAGGCCTACCTTCAAACTCAGTGCCTCTTTGTTTGACATCATGGAAAATCAAAAGAAATCAGCCAAGACCTCAGCATTTTTGGGGGGAGAAATCCACAAGTCTGGGTCAAACACCTGAAGGTACCACGTTCATCTGTACAAACAATAGTACACAAGTATAAACACCATGGGACCACACAGCCGTCATACCGCTCAGTAAAGAGAGATGAACGTACTTTGGTGCGAGAAGTGCAGATCAATCCCAGAACAACAAGCAAAGGACCTTGTGAAGATGCTGGAGGAAACAGGTACAAAAGTATCTATATCCACAGTAAAACGAGTCCTATATCGACATAACCTGAAAGGCCACTCAGCAAGGAAGAAGCCACTGCTCTAGAACCGCCGTAAAAAAGCTAGACTACGGTTTGCACCTGCACATGGGGACAAAGTTCTTACTTTTTGGAGAAATGTCCTCTGGTCTGATGAAACAAAAACAGAACTGTTTGGCCATAATGACCGTTGCTATGTTCGGCAGAAAAGGGGCAGGCTTGCAAGCCGAAGAACACCATCCCAACCGTGAAGCACGAGGGTGGCAGCATCATGTTGTGCAGGTTATTTGCTGTATGAGGGACTGGTGCACTTCACAAAATAGATGGCTTCATGAGGGAGAAAAATGATGTGGCTATATTGAAGCAACATCTCAAGACATCAGTCAGGAAGTTGAAGCTTGGTTGCAAATGGGTCTTCCAAATGTACAATGACCCCAAGCATACTTCCAAAGTTTTGGCAAAATGGCTTAAGAACAACAAAGACAAGGTATTGGAGTGGTCATCACAAAGCCCTCACCTCAATCCTGTAGACAATTTGTGGGCAGAAATGAAAAATTGTGTGCGAGCAAGGAGGCCTGACACAGTTATACCAGCTCTGTCAGGAGGAATGGGTCAAAATTCACCCAACTTATTGTGGGAAGCTTGTGGAAGGCTACCTGAAATGTTTGACCCAAGTTAAACAATTTAAAGGCAATACTACCAAATACTAGTTGAGTGTATGTAAACTTCTGACCCACTGGGAGTGTGATGAAAGAAATAAAAGCTGAAATAAATCATTCTCGCTACTATTATTCAGACATTTCAAATTCTTAAAATAAAGTGGTGATCCTAACTGACCTAAGACGGGGAATTTTTAATCATTTTTCGGCCAGGTCGCAGTTGTAAATGAGAACTTGTTCTCAACTGGCCTACCTGGTTAAATAAAGGTGAACTAAATAAATAAATAAAATAAATACAATTTGACCCAAGTTAAACAATTTAAAGGCAATGCTACCAAATACTAATTGAGTGTATGTAAGCTTCTGACCAACTGGGAATGTGATGAAAGAAATAAAAGCTGAAATAAATCATTCTTGTTGGCTGCTTTTCCTTTACTCTGCGGTCCAATTCATCCCAGACCATCTCAACTGGGTTGAGGTCAGTTGATTGTGGAGGCCAGGTCATCTGATACAGCACTTCATCACTCTCCTACGTGGTCAAATTTAATGTAATTCTAAATAAATCACAGACAGTGTCACCAGCAAAGCACCCCACACCATCACCCCTCCTCAATGCTTCACGGTGAGAACCACACATGCGGAGGTCATCCGTTCACCTACTCTGCGTCTCACTAAGACATGGCGATTGGAACAAAAAATCTCACATTTGCACTTATCAGAACAAAGGACAGAATTCCACCTGTCTAATGTCCATTGCTCATGTTTCTTGGCCCAAGCAAGTCTCTTCTTATTATTGGTGTCCCTTAGTAATGGTTTCTTTCCAGCAATTCCACCATGAAGGCCTGAATCACGCAGTCTCCTCTGACCAGTTGATGTTGAGATGTGTCTGTTACTTGAACTCTGTGAAGCATTTATTTGGGCTGCAATTTCTGAGGCTGGTAACTCTAATGAACTTATTTTCTGCAGCAGAGGTAACTCTGGGTTTTCCTTTCAAGATAGAAAAATTACATCACCACATTAGTAAACTGGTAGAGCAGGGTCACAAGGCATCATATGGGAAAGTACAACCAGTGAAACAAGAGGTAACATAGTAATTAAAGTAGTCTCCCTGTGAGCAGAAGTTATATTAGTTTTTACTATAATTAAAAAAATTAATTGTAACATTCGACGCAAAGACAGAGGTAGAGTATAGTAGAGATTGTAGAGGGATTTCTGAGTTAAAGGTAACAAAGGAAAGTAAGTTAATTGGAAAATAAGAGTTTAGAATTTGAATTGTTTGGATTGCTTAAGAGTTAGCAATCTAGAATCTAACAAAATGTTATTTCATTTGTTTTTATTGTTTTTTTCACAGTTAGAGAAAATATATCTTAAATTGTCACACACATGGAATTTTCTTAAATTTGTATTTTCTGAGTTTTAAATGAACACATGAATTATTTTTGCTAAAAAATGTACTGAAGAAACTTACTGTGACCTTGGATATGAAATGTATGAAATGTTTGACTGTTTTTAAATAATTTGTCTAATAGAGAAAGAAACACTTATTTGAACGGATTGAATGTCCTCTGACCTCTGTCCTGACTTTCTAGTGTGGTCACCCTCGTTGGAAAGCTGAGAGACATTGGATGAGGATTTGAAGTTAATTTATCATACTGATAATTACGGAAAAGTTTATAGTTAATAGTTAAGTGTGATTCGGACCACGGGAAGGTTAGTCCTGTCTCTGGTTTATTTTTCTATTCCTTGAATCAAGTTCTGGGTAAATGAAACATGTAATGGAGTTATTAAGGGTAGTAATTCTAATTGGGGCGGCAGGGTAGCCTAGTGGTTAGAGCGTTGGACCAGTAACCGGAAGGTTGCAAGTTCAAACCCCTGAGCTGACAAGGTACAAATCTGTTGTTGTTGAACAGATCGCTGTTCTGCCCCTGAACAACCCACTGTTCCTAGGCCGCCATTGAAAATAAGAATTTGTTCTTAACTGACTTGCCTAGTTAAATAAAGGTTTAAAAAAATAAAATAATAATTTGATATGCAGTGCTGTTGTTTTTTATACATTGATCACGTTGTGAGTCGTGTCAAAATAGGGGAATTACCAGTCTGAGGTGTTTGGATTGAAGTTTACACACCTTGAGTAATATGTAGGAATGTATCGAATGATGTATGAAGGAGTGTATTGTTGTTTGTCTGTTTTGTTTCAATATAAATCTCACCAGATTGGGTCTGCTGGATGATCGGAATAATTTCCTGATCCTATGACTCTGCGATGAGGTTGACAGTGTCAGAGGGAGTATAAGCCAATTTGGAAAAATTGTTTCAACAGAATGTGATGTTATTTTCTTTGACATTTGTTTTCGAAATTGGTATTACAAATATTGTTAAAAGTTATCATTTGTCATGCAGTCAATGCTTGTCTGGATTTTCTGAATCAGAAATGAACTGAACTAAACTGTTGTTCTGATCTATCCTTCCTCGAGATTATGGATTGTGACTACAGATAGTATCTAGATGCATGGAAGGGATCATTTGACCAAACGGTGTGGACCTCAAAACCCCCTCTAACCGGCTGAAGAAATGGTGTTCAATACGGCCCTGTCCTGCACCACTTCTATCAAGAGATCTGAGTCCGAGCCAGCAACTGGTGTGCAGCATCCAATATCAACTACTTTTTCTCTCATGCCCTTCTTTCAGGAGTGCAACATAAATCTATGTGGGGTGAGCATGAAGAGAGATCCGTTCCAAAACTTCTCTTATGTTGCTGCTATACTGGTGGGCAAATGGACAAGACATAATAGGCGTTGTGGTGGGGCTCAGGTGAGACATTGAAATTGGGACATTGTCATGGGCCATCCACTTTGAACTGTGAAGCTATCTGAAGATGAAGAAATGCCAGAAGAGTGCCGGGAAAGGGAGGGGGTTGGTCAACCGTGCCCGTAATTGATTTAGACTTGTTTGAAATTGTTTTATTTCGATTGATGAGGTCTAAACACTGCTAAATGTATAGTAATTTAGGCTGAGAATGCATTGAGATATGGATCTGTAATTATAATCATGATGAGAAGGTTAATACTGGAATTATAGGTTAAATATATTGTATGTTAAAATAAATGTTCATTCTGCCAGTGCTGATGTGTGTTAAATTGAGGGTTATAATTTTGAGTGATAGAACCAATGTGAATCACTGAAGAATGTAATTCTAAATTTTGGTTGGATAATTCATTGTTTGTTTTGTGATTTGGAAACAGAATGATTTGTTTAACAAAAACACATGTTTTTACTCCTGAACTTATTTAGGCTTGCCATAACAAAGGGATTAAATACTTATTGACTCAAGAAATTTCAGCTTTCCATTTTTAATTCATTTGTAAAAATGTCAAAGAACATAATTCCACTTTCACATTATGGGTTATTGTATGTAGGTTAGTGAAAAAAACAACTCTATTTAGTCCACTTTAAATTCAGGCTGTAACACCACAAAATGTGGAAAAAGTCAAGGGGTGTGAATTCTTTCTGAAGGCCCTGTATAAGTTTGAGTTACCTTTTTATCATAGCGTCCTTGGCGGATCATATAACTTTTGTTTGTCCTGTGGTCTTCGTCAATCTGACAAACAAATGGACATAGACGGGAGTTAGAAGACGTATTAGAGAATGTGACTTCACTTTGAGATCTCACAATGATGACATGCTTAGGGGCGCCGCACACTGATGAACTAGCTGACCTTGAGGCAGACCAAGCTACGTTCGTTATACTCCAGCGGGGTGATGAGGTCAGAGTGGATGTGAGACCATCTCTTCCTCACCTGGCGCTCTCTCCTGTTCTGCCTGGTAACAGATAGCAACACAGTGTAAGAGGTCTCCCCCATAAAAATAGTTATACTGGACTGGGGGTTCCTGTTCTAGTAATTATATTTCTATGGTCACCCTGAACATACCATGATAGATAAAACAACCCTCTATGGAATCAGGCACCAAAATGGCAGATTTGAGGTGATTCTAACTTGTGCCTTACCTGTAGAAGATGAATGCGATGGTAGCCACCACCACCACAGTGACACCTAAGACAATGACAACGATGTTCTGCACCCCCAAACCTGTGGGGGGGGGGCATGATTATGATGAGGAGACCAATAAAATGGACTGCGTCATAGCTATACAATTTCTCAATGAGTGTGCAGGGAAGGGGGTAATTTAGGTGGTATTACTGGACATTGAAATTGAGCAATTTAGGGTTCAGTGTCTTGCTTAAGATCGCTGTCGAATCCCCAAGACAACTTGGTGAATAATCTAGTTGGCTTACGGTTTTGAAACAGCAACCTTTTGATTGCTGACCCAATGCTCTTAACCCCTACGCTACCTAACACTCTGATCTCACAACACTGGTTCTTGTCCCATATCTGTCTTATCGATCAGATCTGGGATGAAAAACGAATATGAAAGACACAGACCATACCGATCACTTATCGCAGACATTTTGGTGAAATCGTCCATTATAAGTACAGTGCATTCGGATATATTCAGACCTGTTGACGTTTTCCACATTCTGTTACTTTACAGCCTTATTCTAAAATTGAATAATAGTTTTTTCCCTCATCAATCTACACACAATACCCCATAATGACAAAGCAAAAACGGCATTTCAGACATTTTTGTTATTGTATTACATATACAACACTGAAATATCACATTTACTTAAGTATTCCGACTCAGTACATTGTTGAAGCACCTTTGGCAGTGATTATAGCATAGAGTGTTCTTGAGTATGATGTTACAAGCTTGGCACACCTGTATTTGGGGAGTTTCTCCCATTCTTCTCTGCAGATCCTCTCAAGCTCTGTCAGATTAGAATGGGGAGTGTCGCTGCACAGCTATTTTCAGGTATTTCCAGAGATGTTCGAGCGGGTTCAAGTCTGGGCTCTGGCTGGGCCACTCAAGGATATTCAGAGACTTGTCCCGAAGCCACTCCTGTGTTGTCTTGGCTGTGTGCTTAGGTCGTTGTCCTATTGTAAGGTGAACCTTCACCCCAGTCAGAGATCCTGAGCACTCTGGAACGGGTTTTCATCAAGGATCTCTCTGTACTTTGCTTCGTTCATCTTTCACTCGATCCTGACCAATCTCCCAGTCTCTGGTCTGAAACAAAATCACCACAGCATGATGCTGCCGCCACCATGCTTCACCGTAGGGATGGTGCCAGGTTTCCTCCAGACGCGATGGTTGGCATTCAGACCAAAGAGTTCAAGCTTGGTTTCATCAGCACAGAGAATCTTGTTTCTCATGGCCTGAGAGTCCTTTTGGTGCTTTTCGGCAAACTCCATGTCTTTTACTGAAGAATGTCTTTCATCAAGGGGTCTGAATACATTCCGAATGCACTGTAGCCTATACTAGAGAAATGTGAAGTTTAAAATGAAATAATTTTGCTAATATGGGTGATTGTTAATGGTACAATTGAATGGCTACAACCATCAAACTAGTAGTAGTAGTTTAAAGGATCATTAAAAAACTGTGCACATCAATTCAGGCAATTTATCGTGATATGGATTTCTGTGCATTTCGCTCAGCTTTAGTTTAACCCTTACCCTGATCTGGAATGTCATTTGGGAGATGTCTGCCCCAGATGAAGGATGGTTTACTGTTGACGATGTTGGTGTAGTTGTAGACAGTGTTGAATATAAATAAAGTTTCATACTGCGGAGGAGACAGGGAAAGTGTTAAAACATTCAAATAGACACGATAGAATGATGTAAGTCATCTGCTAAATTACTCAAATGTAAATGATGATAGCTGACCTACCTTGTTGTCAGTGGTGGTGTAAATGACTGAAAAATTCACGTCTCTGTCCCCATGGTCATCCAGCTTGTAGTGGCCTGCGATGCCTTTATGGAAACACATATACACAGCTTACACTAAACAGATCTACAGAACTACACACAAACACACACACACACAGGTGGTCCAGGCCAGACCACATGGCTTTATGTGTTGTTTCCTGGTCTCTTACCGTCAAATGAGATGTTTCTGAAGTGGTTGATATTGACTACCTCCGTGTGGTTGAGCTCAGACTCAGGCTTGCTCCAGATCTTCCTCATCACCTGACCAAACAGCAGCACTGCATCATGGTACGCTGCCATATAGTCATTCATCTGGAGAGAGCGGAGATCGATTGCACCCTGGTCAAAAGTAGTCCATTACTTTTTCTCCTTTAGTGATAATTCAAATGTAGGGGCAGCAGTTCATTATAATATTTTGGGGCATGGATTGCTTTTTGTGCAACTGTGAGTGAGTGCCATTCCAGATTATGTAATATGTTTTGTTAAAAGCAAAATTAAAAATGTAAAAAGAAAAAAAAAATTGTATGATGTTTTCTGAGATTCTTAATGTAAACATTTAGGGCAGTAGTACCATTACATGTTATATATGACTATGGCCAGTGACGGTGTCTTGTGAAAGACTCTTGCCAATTGACCCTTATTTGGCACTATATAGAACCATTTGTTTTTAGTGTGTACAGTACATAGGGAATAGGATGGCATTTTGGACACAACCTCAGAGTACAATGATAGACAGGGCCCCAGCCCAGCAGGGTGTCTCACCATCACGTTGTTGCCCAGGTCTGTGTCCACAGTATAGTTCCTAGTGTTGGGCATGGTGAGAACCAACACGTTCTTCATAGCAGGGATAGAGGACTTATTGGTGTAGTACTTATCACTGTGGGGAGTCATGGGTGCATTGTCAATGACACTGCAAACACTGGTGCTCTCTGACTAGCAAGGCGATTACAGTATTAAGCCTCGTGAACTTTTTCAGGTGAAAAAATGCAAACACAAATAATAGACTGGGGAGAGAGAAAAAGCGAGAGAGAGAGAGGCAGAGAGACAGAGAGAGAAATGAGGATAGAGAGAGAGAGTGAGAGAAAGAGAGAGGACTAACTTGTAAAGATCGACCAGGATGAAGACAACACTAGGATCAACCTCCATAGTTCCATTCTTCAGGTCCACGATATCTTCTGGCGTCCCACACACTATGAACACTGCACAGTCAGTGAAGAGGAGAGTGAGTGAGATATATATATATATATATATATATATATATATATATATATATATATATATATAGAGAGAGAGAGAGAGAGAGAGAGAGAGAGAGAGAGAGAGAGAGAGAGAGAGAGAGAGAGAGAGAGAGAGAGAGAGAGAGAGAGAGAAGTCGTGGCCTTCAATGCCCCCCCCCGAAATCTGATTGGTCTCTGAATATTTTGATAACTTGACAAAGACGGACACTGACATCAATCTCACCTGAGAAAGCATCTGAGCAAGCGATACAAAACCCATGTATCTCATGTTATCTGGTCAAAAATAGTATGACATGCTGTCTTGACAAAAATAGTATAGAAAATAGTCATATTCTTTTTGGCCAGACAGCATCAGATAAACTACATGGCCAAAATGATTTGGACACCCATTTCAGCCACACTCGTTGCTGACAGGTATATAAAATCTAGCACACAGCCATGTAAACTCCATAGACATACATTGGCAGTAGAACGGTCTTACTGAAGAGATCAGTGACTTTCAACGTGGCACCGTCATAAGATGCCACCTTTCCAACAAGTCAGTTTGTCACATTTCTGCCTTGCTAGAACTTCCCCGGTCATCTGTAACTGCTGTTATTGTGAAGTGGAAACATCTAGGAGCAACAACACCTCAGCCGCGAAGTGGTAGGCCACACAAGCTCACAGAATGGGACCGGCGAGTGCTGAAGAGCATTGCACACAAAAATTGTTTGTCCTCTGGTGGAAACACTCACTACTGAGTGAGTGTTGCAACCGTGGCCGTGCAGCCACACGCAAGCCTAAGATCACATGCGCAATGCCAACCGTTCTCTGGAGTGATGAATCACACTTCACCATCTGGCACTCCGATGAATGAATCTGGGATTGGCGGATGCCAGGAGAACGTTACATGCAAGAATCCATAGTGCCAACTGTAATGTTTGGTGGAGGAGGAATATTGGTCTGGGGCTGTTTTTCATGGTTCGTGCCTTGGTTCCAGTGAAGGGAAATCTTAACATTACAGCATATAATGACATTCCATACAATTCTGTGCTTCCAAATTTGTGGTAACAGTTTGGGGAAGGCCCTTGGCAGTTTTAGCATGACAATGCCCCCATGCACAAAGTGAGGTCCATACAGAAATGGTTTGTTGAGAACTGTGTGGATGAACTTGACTGACTTGCACAGAGCCCTGACCTCAACCCCATCGACCCCTTAGGAATGAATTGGAATGACTGCGAGCCAAGCCTAATCGCCCAACATCAGTGCCCGACCTCACTAATGCTCTTGTGGCTGAATGGAAGCAAGTGCCCACAGTAATGTTCCAACATCTAGTGGAAAGCCTTCCCATAAGAGTGGAGGCTGTTATAGCAGCAAAGGGGGACCAACTCCGTATTAATGACTATGATTTTGGAATGAGATGTTTGACGAGCAGGTGTCCACATACAGTTGTAGTCGGAAGTTTACATACACCTTAGCCAAATACATTTAAGCTCAGTTTCACAATTCCTGACATTTAATACTAATAAAGATTCCATTTTAGGTCAGTTAGGATCACCACTTCATTTTAAGACTGTGAAATGTCAGAATAATAGTAGAGTGAATGATTTATTTCAGCTTTTATTTCTTTCATCACATTCCCAGTGGGTCAGAAGTTTCCGTACACTCAATTAGTATTTGGTAGCATTGCCTTTACATTGTTTAACTTGGGTCAAACGTTTTGGGGAGCCTTCCACAAGCTTCCCACAATAAGTTGGGTGAATTTTGGCCCATTTCTCCTGACAGAGTTGGTGTAACTGAGTCAGGTTTGTGGGCCTCCTTGCTCGCACATTCTTTTTCAGTTCTGCCCACAAATTTCAGGGCTTTGTGATGGCCACTCCAATACCTTGACTTTGTTGTCCTTCAGCCATTTGGCCACAACTTTGGAAGTATGCTTGGGGTCATTGTCCATTTGGAAGACCCATTTCGGACCAAGCTTTAATTTCCTGACTGATGTTTTGAGATGTTTCTTCAATATATCCACTTAATTTTCCTCCCTCGTTATGACATCTATTTTGTGAAGTGCACCAGTCCCTCCTGCAGCAAAACACCCCCACAACATGATGTTGCCACCCCTGTACTTCACGGTTGGGATGGTGTTCGTCGGCTTGCAAGCCTCCCCCTTTTTCCTCCAAACATAATGATGGTCATTATGGCCAAACAGTTCTATTTTGGTTCATCAGACCAGAGGACATTTCTCCAAAAAGTACAATCTTTGTCCCCATGTGCAGTTGCAAACCGTAGTCTAGCTTTTTTTACAACAGTTTTGGAGCAGAGGCTTCTTCCTTGCTGAGCGGCCTTTCAGGTTATGTCGATATAGGACTCGTTTTACTGTGGATATAGATACTTTTGTACCTGTCTCCTCCAGCATCTTCACAAGGTCCTTTGCTGTTGTTCTGGGATTAATTTGCACTTTTCGCACAAAGGTACGTTCATCTCTAGGAGACAGAACGCGTCTCCTTCCTGAGCGGTATGACAGCTGCGTGACCCCATGGTGTTTATAATTGCATACTGTTGTTTGTACAGATGAACGTGGTACCTTCAGGCATTTGGAAATTGCTCCCAAAGAGGAACCAGACATGTGGAGGTCTACAATTCTTTATCTGGGGTCTTGGTGGATATCTTTTGATTTTCCCATGATGTCAAGCAAAGATGCACTGAGTTTGAAGGTAGGTCTTGAAATATATCCACAGGTACACCTCCAATTGACTCAAATGATGTCAATTACCCTATCAGAAGCTTCTAAACAATGACATCATTTTCTGGAATTTTCCAAGCTGTTTAAAGGCACAGTCAACTTGGTGTGTGTAAACTTCTGACCCACTGGAATTGTGATACAGTGAAATGTAAGTGAAATAATCTGTCTGTAAACAATTGTTGGAAGAATTACTTGTGTCATGCACAAAGTAGATATCCTATTTGACTTGCCAAAACTAAAGTTTGTTAACAAGAAATTTGTGGAGTGGTTGAAAAACGAGTTTTAATGACTCCAACCTAAGTTTATGTAAACTTCTGACTTCAAAAGTACATGCGCTTCATATAATAAGACAGAGGGAGACTGTTTGCCTCGCTCAGATGCTTTCTCTGGTGAAATGGATTCAGCCTTGTGCGAATTGAAGGAATATTATGAAACACGGATTATAAATTATTTTCTACTTTGTTGTTTTTTCTTATAAGCAAAAAAAAATATCCATGAATGTCAATACACTTTGTAGGCTGAATGTCAATACACTTTGTAGGCTGAATGTCAATACACTTTGTAGGCTGAATGTCAATACACTTTGTAGGCTGAATGTCAATACACTTTGTAGGCTGAATGTCAATACACTTTGTAGGCTGAATGTCAATACACTTTGTAGGCTGAATGTCAATACACTTTGTAGGCTGAATGTCAATACACTTTGTAGGCTGAATGTCAATACACTTTGTAGGCTGAATGTCAATACACTTTGTAGGCTGAATGTCAATACACTTTGTAGGCTGAATGTCAATACACTTTGTAGGCTGAATGTCAATACACTTTGTAGGCTGAATGTCAATACACTTTGTAGGCTGAATGTCAATACACTTTGTAGGCTGAATGTCAATACACTTTGTAGGCTGAATGTCAATACACTTTGTAGGCTGAATGTCAATACACTTTGTAGGCTGAATGTCAATACACTTTGTAGGCTGAATGTCAATACACTTTGTAGGCTGAATGTCAATACACTTTGTAGGCTGAATGTCAATACACTTTGTAGGCTGAATGTCAATACACTTTGTAGGCTGAATGTCAATACACTTTGTAGGCTGAATGTCAATAGACTTATGGTGTTTGTAATAGAGATCTCTTTCCATTCAAATGGCGGGTGCACAGTGCATTTCGCTCCCGACGGTCTAAGGCACTGCATCTCAGTGCAAGAGGTGTCACTACAGTCCCTGGTTCGATTCCAGGCTGTATCACATTTGGACGTGATTGGGAGTCCCATAGGGCGGCGCACAATCAGCCCAGCGTCGCTGGCGTAGGTTAATTTTTTTTAAATAAAAAAATTGTGCAGACTTTGGATTTATTTTGAAGTGGACGAACGTACGCAGGTAACCTACTGTATTTAACCGACTTTTTGAAGTGATTTATTTGACAATCAGATGAAAACATAATGACTGGTTGTGTTCATGACATATTAAAATGAAATACATATTTACAGTTAAATTCCATCTTTACTATAAAGCCCATAAAAAATGATATCGCTCCTATGCACACATAGAAGGCACCTCAGTACATCCAGGCTCTGATCAGGCCCTACACCCAAACAAGGGCACTGCGTTCATCCACCTCTGGCCTGCTCGCCTCCCTACCACTGAGGAAGTACAGTTCCCATTCAGCCCAGTCAAAACTGTTCGCTGCTCTGGCCCCCCAATGGTGGAACAAACTCCCTCACGACGCCAGGACAGCGGAGTCAATCACCACCTTCCGGAGACACCTGAAACCCCACCTCTTTAAGGAATACCTAGGATAGGATAAAGTAATCCTTCTCACCCCCCTTAAAAGATTTAGATGCACTATTGTAAAGTGGCTGTTCCACTGGATGTCATAAGGTGAATGCACCAATTTGTAAGTCGCTCTGGATAAGAGCGTCTGCTAAATGACTTAAATGTAATGTAATGTAATGTAGAAGGTCCAGTTAGAAAAATAGACAGCCCCCGAATGTCACAGTGTCACTTGCACTTGTGATGGCACTTTCAAGTGAATTTACTGCTGAATGCTAATACCCTTTTATAAAACCCTGACCTTGAATGCAAACACTGTAACAAGACTTTTGGAATTGACTCATGATTTATTTTACCTGTAAAATGTACCAACGCTAAGCTGAAGCATGTAATGCGTTGAACCATCATAATTACATACAAAAAATCCACCTTGCAAATGTTATGGCCACCCTAAACTGGGTCTGTGCCCCACCTTGTCCACCCCATTCAAAATGTTCTGGACACTCCATTGCTGGCCTTCCCCCTGGTGGGCTATCTATCTGCCAATCCTCCAGATTTGTGAAAGGAGTGAGATGATGTGGGTTTACTTACAATTGCTTGTCCTCTTTTTGGAGTTTAATTCCATTCTAAGGTCTTCCGCTTTGGTTATAACTTGGGTATTTTTGACATGTAAGGAAAAGTGGGCTGAGCCTGTACCAAGTGCATTGATGTACCTGAGGAGGGATGGGGAAATACAATGGCATCAGTATCAACATCACATCTAAGCAAATATAATATACACAAATAAATATTCTCAGTCATCAAATCGTCCATGAGCCTACGGAATCACTTGTCAGGTAATATCCACCTTCACCCTTTTCCAGCATATTACACCTACAGAACTGACAAGTCAGGACACAAGTGACTCAAAAGCAACTCAAAGGAAACTCACAAACAGCTCACAAATGTCTCACAAGCGACCCACAAGGAAATCACTCACCAGAAGCAGTCCTCAGTGTTCTCCTGCTTCTTATAGAGGAAGGCTGTGGACCACTTGGGTTTGATATTGTTTTTGAAGTCCCAGAATTTTGTGAAGAATGTGGAGATCTTGCGTGCAGGGGGCAATATGCGGGTCAGGTTGTCTTGGTAGTCACATGACAGAGCAAAGCTGCCTGCTGAGATGATGGGCATGAGGAGCTTCAGACCAACCTCTTGACTGGAACATTGAGAGGGGAGGGAGAGAGGGATTGAGGGAGGGAGAGGGAGAGAAAGAGAAAGAAAGAGGGATGGAGACAGAGAGAGAGACAGCGAGAGAGAGAGAGAGAGAGAGAGAGAGAGAGAGAGAGAGAGAGAGAGAGAGAGAGAGAGAGAGAGAGAGAGAGAGAGAGAGAGAGGAGAGAGAGAGAGAGAGACAGTGAGAGAGAGACGGCGAGAGAGAGAGAGAGAGACAGAGAGAGAGAGAGAGAGAGAGAGAGAGAGAGAGAGAGAGAGAGAGAGAGAGAGAGAGAGAGAGAGAGAGAGAGAGAGAGACAGCGAGAGAGAGAGAGAGAGAGAGGGATATGGGCAGAGGGATGGAGGGTATGTGAGACAGAAAGACAGACAGACACACACAGGGGCGTCGGCGCCGACAGAGATGGCAGCCTCGCTTCGCGTTCCTAGGAAACTATGCAGTTTTTTTTTTTTTTTTTTACGTGTTATTTCTTACATTAGTACCCCAGGTCATCTTAGGTTTCATTACATACAGTCGAGAAGAACTACTGAATATAAGATCAGCGTCAACTCACCATCAGTACGACCAAGAATATGTTTTCCGCGACATAAACAGGACAACGGAATGGATCGCATGCAGCGACCCAAGAAAACGACTCCGAAAAAGAGGGAAACGTAGCGGTCTTCTGGTCAGACTCCGAACAAGGGCACATCGCGCACCACTCCCCAGCATTCTTCTTGCCAATGTCCAGTCTCTTGACAACAAGGTTGACAAAATCCGAGCAAGGGTAGCATTCCAGAGGGACATCAGAGACTGCAACGTTCTCTGCTTCACGGAAACATGGCTTACTGGGAAGACGCTATCCGATGTGGTGCAGCCAACGGGTTTCTCCACGCATCGCGCCGACAGAAACAAACATCTTTCTGGTAAGAAGAGTGGCGGGGGCATATGCCTCATGACTAACGAGACATAGTGTGATGAAGGAAACATACAGGAACTCAAATCCTTCTGTTCACCTGATTTAGAATTCCTCACAATCAAATGTAGACCGCATTATCTTCCAAGAGAATTCTCTTCGATTATAATCACAGCCGTATATATCCCCCCCCAAGCAGACACATCGATGGCTCTGAACGAACTTTATTTAACTCTTTGCAAACTGGAAACCATTTATCCGGAGGCTGCATTCATTGTAGCTGGGGTTTTTAACAAAGCTAATCTGAAAACAAGACTCCCTAAATTTTATCAGCATATCGATTGCGCAACCAGGGTTGGTAAAACCCTGGATCATTGTTACTCTAACTTCCGCGACGCATATAAGGCCCTGCCCCGCCCCCCTTTCGGAAAAGCTGACCACGACTCCATTTTGTTGATCCCTGCCTACAGGCAGAAACTCAAACAAGAGGCTCCCACGCTGAGGTCTGTCCAACGCTGGTCAGACCAAGCTGACTCCACACTCCAAGACTGCTTCCATCACGTGGACTGGGACATGTTTCGTATTGCGTCAGATAAAAATATTGACGAATACGCTGATTCGGTGTGCGAGTTCATTAGAACGTGCGTCGAAGATGTCGTTCCCATAGCAACGATAAAAACATTCCCTAACCAGAAACCGTGGATTGATGGCAGCATTCGCGTGAAACTGAAAGCGCGAACCACTGCTTTTAATCAGGGCAAGGTGTCTGGCAACATGACTGAATACAAACAGTGCAGCTATTCCCTCCGCAAGGCTATTAAACAAGCTAAGCGTCAGTACAGAGACAAAGTGGAATCTCAATTCAACGGCTCAGTCTCAAGAGGCATGTGGCAGGGTCTACAGTCAATCACGGACTACAAGAAGAAACCCAGCCCAGTCACGGACCAGGATGTCTTGCTCCCAGGCAGACTAAATAACTTTTTTGCCCGCTTTGAGGACAATACAGTGCCACTGACACGGCCTGCAAAGAAAACATGCGGTCTCTCCTTCACTGCAGCCGAGGTGAGTAAGACATTTAAACGTGTTAACCCTCGCAAGGCTGCAGGCCCAGACGGCATCCCCAGCCGCGCCCTCAGAGCATGCGCAGACCAGCTGGCCTGTGTGTTTACGGACATATTCAATCAATCCCTATACCAGTCTGCTGTTCCCACATGCTTCAAGAGGGCCACCATTGTTCCTGTTCCCAAGAAAGCTAAGGTAACTGAGCTAAACGACTACCGCCCCGTAGCACTCACTTCCGTCATCATGAAGTGCTTTGAGAGACTAGTCAAGGACCATATCACCTCCACCCTACCTGACACCCTAGACCCACTCCAATTTGCTTACCGCCCAAATAGGTCCACAGACGATGCAATCTCAACCACACTGCACACTGCCCTAACCCACCTGGGCAAGAGGAATACCTATGTGGGAATGCTGTTCATCGACTACAGCTCAACATTCAACACCATAGTACCCTCCAAGCTCGTCATCAAGCTCGAGACCCTGGGTCTCGACCCCGCCCTGTGCAACTGGGTACAGGACTTCCTGACGGGCCGACCCCAGGTGGTGAGGGTAGGCAACAACATCTCCTCCCCGCTGATCCTCAACACGGGGGCCACACAAGGGTGCGTTCTGAGCCCTCTCCTGTACTCCCTGTTCACCCACGACTGCGTGGCCACGCACGCCTCCAACTCAATCATCAAGTTTGCGGACGACACAACAGTGGTAGGCTTGATTACCAACAACGACGAGACGGCCTACAGGGTGGAGGTGAGGACCCTCGGAGTGTGGTGTCAGGAAAATAACCTCACACTCAACGTCAACAAAACTAAGGAGATGATTGTGGACTTCAGGAAACAGCAGAGGGAACACCCCCCTATCCACATCGATGGAACAGTAGTGGAGAGGGTAGCAAGTTTTAAGTTCCTCGGCATACATATCACAGACAAACTGAATTGGTCCACTCACACTGACAGCATCGTGAAGAAGGCGCAGCAGCGCCTCTTCAACCTCAGGAGGCTGAAGAAATTCGGCTTGTCACCATAAGCACTCACAAACTTCTACAGATGCACAATCGAGAGCATCCTGGCGGGCTGTATCACCGCCTGGTACGGCAACTGCTCCGCCCTCAACCGTAAGGCTCTCCAGAGGGTAGTGAGGTCTGCACAATGCATCACCGGGGGCAAACTACCTGCCCTCCAGGACACCTACACCACCCGATGTTACAGGAAGGCCATAAAGATCATCAAGGACATCAACCACCCGAACCACTGCCTGTTCACCCCGCTATCATCCAGAAGGCGAGGTCAGTACAGGTGCATCAAAGCTGGGACCGAGAGACTGAAAAACAGCTTCTATCTCAAGGCCATCAGACTGTTAAACAGCCACCACTAACATTGAGTGGCTGCTGCCAACACACTGTCATTGACACTGACCCAACTCCAGCCACTTTAATAATGGGAATTGATGGGAAATTATGTAAATATATCACTAGCCACTTTAAACAATGCTACCTTATATAATGTTACTTACCCTACATTATTCATCTCATATGCATACGTATATACTGTACTCTACATCATCGACTGCATCCTTATGTAATACATGTATCACTAGCCACTTTAACTATGCCACTTTGTTTACTTTGTCTACATACTCATCTCATATGTATATACTGTACTCGATACCATCTACTGTATGCTGCTCTGTACCATCACTCATTCATATATCCTTATGTACATATTCTTTATCCCCTTACACTGTGTATAAGACAGTAGTTTTGGAATTGTTAGTTAGATTACTTGTTGGTTATCAGTGCATTGTCGGAACTAGAAGCACAAGCATTTCGCTACACTCGCATTAACATCTGCTAACCATGTATTTGTGACAAAAAAAATTGATTTGATTTGAGGGGAGAGTGGGAGAATGACACAACAGTATGTAATAAATTACTGTGTTATTAAAATGTAACTACAAGAGTAAACAAGTTGAATAAAGGTGTGGGCAATATATATAGAGGAAGTAAAAGAGAAAGGGTGTCACAGCAACACAACACTTACTCAACCATCTGAAAGGTTGCATGGGTACAGGTGGGCCCCAGCAAAACCCAGCCCTCCTGGCCTGTTTTCTGAAACAAAGGAGAAGCAGCTTAGATATGTGTGTGTGTGTGTGTGTGTGTGTGTGTGTGTGTGTGTGTGTGTGTGTGTGTGTGTGTGTGTGTGTGTGTGTGTGTGTGTGTGTGTGTGTGTGTGTGTGTGTGTGTGTGTGTGTGTGTGTGTGTGTGTGTGTGTGTGTGTGTGTGTGTGTGTGTGTGTGTGTGTGTGTGAGAGAGAGTTGGTTAACACTCACAGTTAGGTTCTTCAAGGTCTCCACCACTTCACAAGTGCTGCTTTTGCAGCCTTTCTTGCTGTACAAACTAGTCTCGAGCCCAAGGAAGTTTGCAGTCAGGTTTCGCTTCACTCCTTGGAAAAGAAAACATCAATACACCATAATGGTGGCACAAAGATTACGGACCCACAGATAGTCAGCAGAACATCAAATCTGAGCTGATAAGATAAGTTAAATCACAAAAAATTAAGCTAAAAATATTTAGGTTAGGCTAAGGTCCTTACATCTATAACACAATGTAGGCCTAGGATATCCTTATAAACCAATTTTGTTTTTCATAGTCTGCTATATGTGATAATTGTACACTACCAATTAAGGGGGCTCAGCCACGGTGGGACTTGAACCAGCAGCCCTGTGCAAATGCTCTATTAATTTACAGTTTTAAAATTATAATTACATTTACCGTTTGGACAGCTTTTACAGGGGAGTTCAGCGTCGAGCTGTATCGCACTCTCCACAGCGCTACGGACAAATGTCATACTCCAGGGAGAGATGTCGTCATCCAGCAGAACTACGTTCATCATGATCCCATCCAGACAGTGAGGGTATATCGCCTCGCATCGGCCTGCGATCAACACCATCCAGCAGACACACACCCACCAACCTCTATGAGCCATTCTGAGGACTTAATGTATAAGCTAATGAATGTTCCTATTTTTCATAAGGAGAGTCTTTGGATTTCCCAGTCTAGATGACCTGTTCTGGTACCAATGGTGTTGAGAAGATGTTCAATGACAAGACATTGAGCTGTGGGTAAAATCCATTTGCCAGAAATGTTCTAATAATTCCAAAAAGTAAAAAGTTACTTGTCATCCCTTTTATTCTGTATTCCAAATATCGCAATATTCTCACGGAATATATATTCCATTCAGCACATTTACTTTTTCCAGTTGGAAAACAAAATTGGTGTGTGAAAAACAGCCTATAAAAATGTACTTACAACTCTGAATGTCTCAAACGTTTTTCATTCATTTAACTACTTACTGTGAAATCTTTCATTGATCGACTGCTTTGTTTCAAAACAAGGATGTATGGATTTACACACCTGCTTTGTTCCGCTCAGATTCGACAACTCACCTGCTTTCTTAACTCACCTGTTAATGAACAACTGGAATCGACACATAGTCTGAGGGATGGGTTGGTCTGCCAATAACTTCCTCACCATTCATTGTTCAAGGTCCGTATGAACCAATACTCAGACATACTGCACACTTCACATCACACAACCACCATGTGGACAATACACACAGGCTAGTACACATCCATTGGCCTGTAGGCCTATAGGGTAAAATGACTGGAGTCAACAGCATCAAATGGGTAATGAGGCATCCACCTGATTTCACTACGAATAATGTATGGACCTCCCTTCCATCTTATATAGTGCAAGTGAACAGCAAACCTGGTTTCATAAACAAATAAAACAACACCTCATGGCACAACGCCTCTCCCCCATGTGACCTACTTGTTGTGTGTATGCACTGACATGTACTGTACTTTTTATATATTATTTATTTGAACCTTTATTTAAATAAAGTCAGTGTATGTGTAACGGATAGATGCACACATACACACTACATGTTAATGTTTTTAAATGTATGTAAATTGTTTTGCCTGTAATGTATTTTTTTGTTATGTGTCGGGCCCCAGTAAGACTAGCTGTTGCCATTGGCATCAGCTAATGGAGATCCTAATATATCCTAATCAAATGGTAAGACAGGAAAGGGGAAATGGTGGTTTCTAATTGGAAAGTCTGGAAATGATCAAATCTGTTTCAAATGGCAGCCGAGATAAAATCTCAAAGGACCTGATGAGAAGAAAAATCCAGAAAATCACATTGTAGGATTTTTAATGAATTTATTTGCAAATTATGGTGGAAAATAAGTATTTGGTCAATAATAAAAGTTTATCTCAATACTGTGTTATATACCCTTTGTTGGCAAGGACAGAGGTCAAACGTCTTCACAAGGTTTTCACACACTGTTGCTGGTATTTTGGCCCATTCCTCCATACAGATCTCCTCTAGAGCAGTGTTGTTTTGGGGCTGTTGCTGGGCAACACAGACTTTCAACTCCCTCCAAAGATTTCTTATGGGGTTGAGATCTGGAGACTGGCTAGGCCACTCCAGGACCTTGAAATGCTTCTCACGAAGCCACTTCTCCGTTGCCCGGGCGGTGTGTTTGGGATCGTCATGCTGAATGACCCAGCCACATTTAATCTTCAATGCCCTTGCTGATGGAAGGAGGTTTTCACTCAAAATCTCATGATACATGGCTCCATTCATTCTTTCCTTTACACGGATCAGTCGTCCTGGTTCCTTTGCAGAAAAGCAGCCGCAAAGCATGATGTTTCCACCCCCATGCTTCACAGTAGGTATGGTGTTCTTTGGATGCAACTCAGCATTCTTTGTCCTCCAAACACAACGAGTTGAGTTTTTACCAAAAAGTTATATTTTGGTTTCATCTGACCATATGACATTCTCCCAATCTTCTTCTGGATCATCCAAATGCTCTCTAGCCAACTTCAGACGGGCCTGGATATGTACTGGCTTAAGCAGGGGGACACGTCTGGCACTGCAGGATTTGAGTCCCTGGCGGCGTAGTGTGTTACTGATGGTAGGCTTTGTTACTTTGGTCCCAGCTCTCTGCAGGTCATTCACTAGGTCCCCCCGGGGTGAGATCTTGCATGGAGCCCCAGATCGAGGGAGATTATCAGTGGTCTTGTATGTCTTCCATTTCCTAATAATTGCTCCCATAGTTGATTTCTTCAAACCAAGCTGCTTACCTATTGCAGATTCAGTCGTCCCAGCCTGGTGCAGGTCTACACTTTTGTTTCTGGTGTCCTTTGACAGCTCTTTGGTCTTGGCCATAGTGGAGTTTGGAGTGTGACTGTTTGAGGTTGTGGACAGGTGTCTTTTATACAGATAACAAGTTCAAACAGGTGCCATTAATACAGGTAACGAGTGGAGGACAGAGGAGCCTCTTAAAGAAGAAGTTACACGTCAGGTTTTCCACCATAATTTGCAAATAAAATCATTAAAAATCCTACTATGTGATTTTCTGGATTTATTTTTCTCACTTTGTCTGTCATAGTTGAAGTGTACCTATGATGAAAATTACAGGCCTCTCATCTTTTTTAGTGGGAGAACTTGCACAATTGGTGGCTAACTACATATTTGTTTGCCCCACTGTATAGAGAGAGAGGAGAGCGATTTAAATATATATATATAAAGAGAGAGAGAGAGAGAGAGAGAGAGAGAGAGAGAGAGAGAGAGAGAGAGAGAAGAGAGAGAGAAGAGGAGGAACAAGACCCATGAACAGACCAAAGGTTTATAGGACCATAAACTGCATGATAGATATCTTCTCCTCCCGGTAATAAAAGCGGCCAGATTGTGTGTTTCATCTACTCACCTTCTCAAGCCAGTCACACTGTTACTGCCCTCCCTTTAATGGGGTAATCTTCCCTGCAGCTTTAATGACTGCCCAGCTAACAACTCAAGGGGAGAAAGATATTTTTTGTGATGTTACCCGTAATGTTCCCCTAATGTTTGAGTGTGCAGCTTTCTGTTAGTTAGGGGAACGTTCTATCTATGTTAGAAAAAACCTTCTGAGAACCTTTTAGGATATTTTGACGTTAGAGTTGGAACATTCCCCTTGATGTAAAACAGAACGTACCCAGAATGTGGTTACCATGTTCTCAGAATATACAATATGAAGACACGTTTTAGACACGTTTTATGGGAACGTTGCAAGAACATTCATGTGTCCAGTTTTCTGTGGGTTAGGAGAATATTCCATCAACGTCCCACCAAACATACACAGAACATGGTTGCCATGTCCTCAGAACACATGATATTTATGTTCCAGACAAGTTTCATGGGAAAGCTGCAAGAACATCCCCTGTGTATCAGTTGTCAGGACGTCGCCTAAAGGAACCAAAGAAACATTCTCCCCTACAAGAAATTGTTTCGTTATACATCATGCCTTGTTACTGAAGCTAAGCCAATCAACGCCATGATTGGTGAACCAATGATAGCTCTTTGTCTGTTGGCAAGGGATACTCACACAGTGCTTTTAACATACAGTATCCTAATGTCATTATGTGGCAACAGTTACAACACACCTATCTGATCTAATTCAAATGAGTTTGTCATTGAAACTACCAAAGGACACCAATAAGAAGAAGGGACTTGCTTGGGCCAAGAAACACGAGCAATGGACATTAGACCGGTGTAAATATGTTCTTTGGTCTGATGAGTCAAAATTTGAGATATTTGGTTCCAACAGCCATGTCTTTGTGAGACACAGAGTAGGCGAACAGATGATCTCCACATGTGTGGTTCCCACCATGAAGGAGGAGGTGGGGGGGTGCTTTGCTGGTGACACTGTCTGTGATTTATTTAGAATTGAAGGCACACTTAACCAGCATGGATACCACAGCATTCTGCAGTGATACGCAATCCTATCTGGTTGCCACTTACTGGGACTATTATTTGTTTTTCAACAGGACAATGACCCAAAACACACGTCTAGGATGTGTAAGGGCTATTTGACGAAGAAGGAGAGGGATTGAGTGCTGCATCAGATGACTTGGCCTACACAATCACCCGACTTCAACCCAATTGAGATGGTTTGGGATGAGTTGGACCACAGAGTGAAGGAAAAGCTGCCAACAAGTGCTTAGCATATGTGGGAAATCTTTCAAGACTTTTGGAAAATAATTCCTCATGAAGCTGGTACTATAGGTCCTAGATGGCAGGAAGCTTGATGTACTGGGCCGTACGCACTACCCTCTGTAGTGCCTTATGGTGGGAGGCCGAGCAGTTTGTTGCAGAGGGATGTGTTTAGTCCCAGAGTCCTTAGCTTAGTGATGAGCTTTGTGGGCACTATGGTGTTGAACATTGAGCTGTTGTCAATGAACAGCATTCTCATGTAGTGGGAATTTTAATGTTTGTGCTTTTCTTATAACTAATTGCTGTGTTCTATTCATGTACTGTTCTATAAATCAATTTATGTGTTCAGGCAAGTGGCTAACTGAACAAATCCTTCTCTTATCAGTAGCTGCAATTTGGAAATATCCCCAGACCTTGTTTTGAGAACAAACTAAAGATATCTCAGTTAAGGTCTCAGTTTAGAGAGGAGAAGCCTCGTGATGTCTGTCACATGTTATGAAACAGTATTGTTCGGTCACATAAATGAAACAAAACGGTAATGATTAATTAATTAGGCTAAATCATGTGAATGTAACTTTTCTGTGTATAGCTGTATGTAAGACAACTGCTGGGTCTGCCCGGGGAGAGC
The DNA here is from genome assembly GCF_021184085.1 of Oncorhynchus gorbuscha. Classification (NCBI taxonomy): domain Eukaryota; kingdom Metazoa; phylum Chordata; class Actinopteri; order Salmoniformes; family Salmonidae; genus Oncorhynchus; species Oncorhynchus gorbuscha. The sequence continues at coordinate 61,024,046 of NC_060179.1, read as the reverse complement.
TCCTAATTGACATGTGTACTATGGTGGTTGGAACTTCTCCAGCACATTGACAATAAACAATGATTCATTTAAGATTGAATTTGAGTGTCCCTGTGTAGGAATTTGTCCACAACACTCACATGCGGTAGGTGTTCCTTTTGTTCAGGTGGGAAAGGGCAGTGTGGAGTGCGATTGAGATTGCGTCATCTGAGGATCTGTTGGGGCTGTATGCGAATTTTAGTTGGTCTAGGGTTTAGGGGATGATGGTGTTGATGTGAGACATGACCAGACTTTCAAAGCACTTCATCGCTATCGACGTGATTGATACAGGGAGGTAGTAATTTAGGCAGGTTACCTTCACTTTCTTGGACACAGGGACTATGGTGGTCTGCTTGAAACATGTAGGTATTACAGACTCGATCAGGGAGAGGTTTAAAATGTCAGTGAAGACACTTGCCTGTTGGTCCGCGCATGCTCTGAGTACACGTCCTTATAATCCGTTGGGCCCTCCAGCCTTATGAATGTTGACCTGTTTAAAGGATTCGGAGAGCGGGATCACACAGTCGTCTGGAACAGCTGGTGCTCTCATGCATGCTTCAGTGTTGCTTGCCTCGAAGCAAGCATAAAAGGCATGTAGCTCATCTGTTAGGCTCGAGTCACTGGGTAGCTCATGACTGGGTTTCCCTTTGTAGTCCGTAATAGTTTGTAAGCCCTGCCACATCCGACGAGCGTCAGAGCCGGTGTAGTAGGATTCAATCTTAGTCCTGTATTGACGCTTTGCCTGTTTGATGGTTCATCTGAGGGCATAGCAGGATTCCTTATAAGAGTCCGGATTAGTGTCCCACTCCTTAAAAGCGGCAGCTCTAGCCTTTAGCTCGGTGCAGATGGTGCCTGTAATCCATGGCTTCTGGTTGGGATATGTCCATATGGTCGCTGTGGGGACGACGTCGTCGATGCACTTATTGATCTCCATCGCCCTACTGTGCGCTCGAAGTGGAGGTCTCAGATTGTGCAGGTGTTGTTCTACTTCATGTGTACCTACACTTGGTGAGTATAGTTATGTAGTATACTAATCTTAGCTTAATGTTCATGATATAAGTTCCTCAATTATGAATCATAATGCTTGTGTGTGTGTGTGTCACACCTTTACTTGTCTCTGTCCTCCATAGTCTCCTTCATACTGTTGTCATAATCACTGCAGCTGATAGATAGCATAGCACATACTCAACTTTTACATGATGATAATCAACACCATCAATCAATGTAATTTGTATTAAAAACAGAATTGTTAGTCTAAATGTAATGTTGCATGTTTCTCATTTGCTTAGGTACCCCACTACCCGGCAATACATTAATGTGTGCACAGCGCTCATTCAAAAATACCCCTCGTTGAGAGACCAGACAGAGAAGGAATATGTAAGAATCCTTCAATTTTCCTACTCACATTAATTCACACTAATAACCTTTTTACACCATTGTGACTACCAAGACCATAATATGCTGGCTTAGATATTTAATTCTCACATTTTTAAACAATCACATTTCCAGCAGCATAACAAGACCATCTTCCACACTGCACTGTTAATGTTTACAAGGTGTGTTCAATAAAGACATGAAAACTTATAATTGTTTGTGTGTCATTAGTTTAAGCAGACTGTGTTTGCCTATTGTTGTGAAGATCAGATCAAATTTTATGACCAATAGAAATCCAGGTATTTCCAAAGGGTTCACATACTTGTCTTGCCACTCTATGTGTCACGTCTACTCCCTCTCCTCCCCTCCGGTGTACGTTTACTAACCACCGGTCCTGGCATCCATCATTACGCACACCTGGCACCAATCATTACGTGCATCTGCACTTCATCATGATGCACATCTGGACTCCGTTACCTCACTTATCACCTCCCCTATATCTGGCACACCCTTATGTTCTTTCCCCAGTCAGTACTGTTTTGTGTCTATGTTAAGATGCCACTACTATGTTGTCTTGTTCCATGTTTGTTGATTTATTAAATGTACCACCTGCTTCTTGACTCTCAATGTCTTTACAGAATACTGACTAAAACAATGGAAGCAGCAGGAGTATCTGCCAGACGATCGACGAGCAGGGATACCTTCTTTGCCAACACCCTGGCCAACTGCCACAACTGGGGATGGCTATGGGAGAGGTTCTTCGCAGTGTGCAACATCTCAAACATAGATGGGAGGCGTTGCCGTCAACTAGCGGAGGATAGTCTACAACCAGTCGATCCAGCGAGCCAGCTTAACAGCCCGTTCAGCAATGCACTCAGGTCAGCGATCCCCTTCCGGATAAATATGATGGCACCCCATCTAAATGCCGTGGCTTCCTACTTCAGTCCTCCCTCTACTTTGCGCACCAGATGGGAACTCCCACCACCGAGAGGTACTAGGTTACCACGGTTATTTCTCTGCTGACTGGGTGTGCATTGAAAATGGGCCACGGTCGTCTGGGAGAGAGAAGAGGAGTAGCTAGATTCATATGAGGGGTTCATGGCTCTGTTCAAATGTATCTTCGATCATCCACCGCAGGGCAGAGAGGGGAGTGAGCTGCTACTCCAATTACAGCAGGGGGACCAGACGGCCTCTGAGTACACTCTCACCTTCCAGACAGTGCAGCATACAGCGGATGGAATGAGACGGTTCTTCGTACTCTATTCAGAAGAGGTCTGCGCGAGGAGGTCCAGATGGAACTGGCCTGTCGAGACGACAACCTCTCCTTGGACGCACTCATTACGATGGCCATCCGTCTGGATAGCCTACTTCGATTCTCTCCCTCCCTCCCTCTTAATGAACACCCTGGATCAAAGCCTGAACCCATGGAGGTAGGGGTCACACGCCTGCCTGTGATGCAGACGGAGACAGCTGGGGCCAATAGGATCCGGAACCATCACACACATCACCCAACCCCTCACAGTGGAGTCCATTCCCATTCTTCATCACCAGTGCACAAGATCATACTCTGCCTCTCTTGGCTTCAACGCCATAACCCCACCATCTCATGGTCGAGAATGAGAATCACAGACTGGTCAACCGAATGCCGGAGGACCTGCATCCCATCCCATGTGGTTCCACATCGGTTGAGAGTCATGTGGTTGCCCTTCTGCCCAACATCCCAGAGGTATACCAGGACCTGCGGGTGATATTTTCCAAGACCTGCGCCACCTATCTTCCTCCTCATCACCCCTGGGACTGTGCCATTGACCTGCTTGCAGGTTCTGCGCCCCCCGCAGACGCAGCTACCCTCTGTCGGTGGCTGAGACCCAGGCCATGGAAGAGTACATCCAAGAGGCGCTCCAAAAGGTTTCATCCGCATGTCCACTTCCCCTGTGTCAGCTGTTTTTTTCTCGTAGCCAAGAAGGATGGAGGGTTACGTCCATGTATTGATTACAGAGGACTCAATGAAATCCCCACGAAGTACCATTACCCTCTAACGTTGGGGCCAGCACCCTCGAACAGCTCCACGGGGCCCGTTTCTTTACCAAACTGGACCTTCGGAGTGCATACAATCTCATCCGCATCCGGGAGTGGGATGAATGGAAGATGGCTTTTAGCACAATGTATGGTCACTATGAATACTTGGTGATGCCATTTGGCTTAGCCAATGCTCTGTCAGTGTTCCAGGCATTCGTCAACAAGGTGTTCAGGGACATGCTTGGACACCAGGTGGTTGTGTATATTGATTACATCCTCGTCTACCCAGCTACCCTGGAGGATCACATCGCTCACGTTCATTCAGTCCTGGAACGCTTCCTGGCTAACTACTTGACAAAACAGAGATGATTGTTCTAGGTCCCAAGAAACAAAGATATCTTCTGTTGAATCTGACAATTAATCTTAATGGTTGTACAGTCGTCTCAAATAAAACTGTGAAGGACCTCGGCGTTACTCTGGACCCTGATCTCTCTTTTGAAGAACATATCAAGACCATTTCGAGGACAGCTTTTTTCCATCTACGTAACATTGCAAAAATCAGAAAATTTCTGTCCAAAAATGATGCAGAAAAATTAATCCATGCTTTTGTCACTTCTAGGTTAGACTACTGCAATGCTCTATTTTCCGGCTACCCGGATAAAGCACTAAATAAACTTCAGTTAGTGCTAAATACGGCTGCTAGAATCCTGACTAGAACCAAAAAATTTGATCATATTACTCCAGTGCTAGCCTCTCTACACTGGCTTCCTGTCAAAGCAAGGGCTGATTTCAAGGTTTTACTGCTAACCTACAAAGCTTGCTTTGGGCTTGCTCCTACCTACCTCTCTGATTTGGTCCTGCGATACATACCTATACGTACGCTACGGTCACAAGATGCAGGCCTCCTAATTGTCCCTAGAATTTCTAAGCAAACAGCTGGAGGCAGGGCTTTCTCCTATAGAGCTCCATTTTTATGGAACGGTCTGCCTACCCATGTCAGAGACGCAAACTCGGTCTCAACCTTTAAGTCTTTACTGAAGACTCATCTCTTCAGTGGGTCATATGATTGAGTGTAGTCTGGCCCAGGAGTGGGAAGGTGAACGGAAAGGCTCTGGAGCAACGAACCGCCCTTTCTGTCTCTGCCTGGCCGGTTCCCCTCTTTCCACTGGGATTCTCTGCCTCTAACCCTGTTACGGGGGCTGAGTCACTGGCTTGCTGGGGCTCTCTCATGCCGTCCCTGGGGGGGGGGGGAGTCACCTGGGTGGGTTGATTCACTGTTGTGGTCAGCCTGTCTAGGTTGGGCGCCCCCCCCCCCCCCTTGGGTTGTACCGTGGTGGAGATCTTTGTGGGCTATACTCAGCCTTGTCTCAGGATGGTAAGTTGGTGGTTGAAGATATCCCTCTAGTGGTGTGGGGGCTGTGCTTTGGCAAAGTGGGTGGGGTTATATCCTTCCTGTTTGGCCCTGTCCGGGGGTGTCCTCGGATGGGGCCACAGTGTCTCCTGACCCCTCCTGTCTCAGCCTCCAGTATTTATGCTGCAGTAGTTTGTGTCGGGGGCTAGGGTCAGTTTGTTATATCTGGAGTACTTCTCCTGTCCTATTCGGTGTCCTGTGTGAATCTAAGTGTGCGTTCTCTAATTCTCTCCTCTCTTTCTTTCTCTCTCTCGGAGGACCTGAGCCCTAGGACCATGCCCCAGGACTACCTGACATGATGACTCCTTGCTGTCCCCAGTCCACCTGGCCATGCTGCTGCTCCAGTTTCAACTGGCCTGGGCCCTAGGACCATGTCCCAGGACTACCTGACATGATGACTCCTTGCTGTCCCCAGTCCACCTGGCCATGCTGCTGCTCCAGTTTCAACTGTTCTGCCTTACTATTATTCAACCATGCTGGTCATTTATGAACATTTGAACATCTTGGCCACGTTCTGTTATAATCTCCACCCGGCACAGCCAGAAGAGGACTGGCCACCCCACATATGCTCTCTCTAATTCTCTCTTTCTTTCTCTCTCTCGGAGGACCTGAGCCCTAGGACCGTGCCCCAGGACTACCTGACATGATGGCTCCTTGCTGTCTCCAGTCCACCTGACTGTGCTGCTGCTCCAGTTTCAACTGTTCTGCCGTATTATTATTCGACCATGCTGGTCATTTATGAACATTTGAACATCTTGGTCATGTTCTGTTATAATCTCTACCCGGCACAGCCAGAAGAGGACTGGCCACCTCACATAGCCCGGTTCCTCTCTAGGTTTCTTCCTAGGTTTTGGCCTTTCTAGGGAGTTTTTCCTAGCCACCGTGCTTTTACACCTGCATTGTTTGCTGTTTGGGGTTTTAGGCTGGGTTTCTGTACATCACTTTGAGATATCAGCTGATGTACGAAGGGCTATATAAATAAATTTGATTTGTTTGTCAATACTGAGAAGTACCAGTTTCATCAGAAGGCTGTCTCCTTCCTAGGCTACCAAATCAGCCTGCAGGGAGTGAGGACGGACAACAAGAAGGTAGATGCCGTCAGGTCATGGCCAGACCACACCAAAAATAAAGTGTTTACAACCGTTTTTGGGGTTTTCCGACTTCTACCACCGTTTCATCAGGAACTTCAGCTCCGTCGCAGCTCCTCTCACCTCTCTCCTCAAGAGTGGCCCCCGTAGGCTGGTGTGGAGGCCAGCAGCTGACGAGGCATTCCGTCTACTGAAGGAACGTTTCACTTCTGCCCCATTGCTCAAACACCCAGATCCCACAATATCCTTTGTGGTGGAGGTGGATGCATCAAAAGGTGGGCGTGGGGGCAGTTGTCTCATTTCTAGCATTACCCAATCTATCTCTGAAAAGTACTGGTAGCTCACCTTGGCGCAGGGAATCACTCACTACGTCAACTCCTGTTCCGTAGGTGACCAAACCAAATCCCCCCGTAACGCTCCAGCAAGGAAACTCCTTCCTCTTCCCGTGCCTCAGCGTCCCTGGCCTCACCTATCCATTGACTTTGTAACTGATCTCCCCTCCTCTGATGGTTTCACCACCATTTTGGTGGTTGTGTATAGATTTTTGAAATTCTGTCATTTTTATTCCTCTCTCTGGTCTCCCTACTGCTCTCCAGGTCTCTGAGGCACTATTCCAGCAGGTCTTATGGCCGGAATTATGGCCTTCCAGAGAACATCGTCTCCGTCCATGGCCCCCAATTCACATCACAGGTATGGAAAGCCTTTATGTAGAAGCTTGGGGTCACAGTCAGCCTCACTTCCGGGAATAGGCCTCAGTCAAATGGGCAGGTGGAGAGGACAAACCAGGAGCTGGGGAGGTTTCTGATGAGTCACTGTCAGGACTGGCAGGGAGAGTGGGCCCGATTCCTTCCATGGGCAGAGTACGCCCAGAATTAGCTACATCACTCCTCCACTGGGCTGACACCCTTCCAATGTGTTCTGGGTTTTCAGCCGGCCCTGGCTCCGTGGACCCCGGGCCAGACCGAAGCTCCTGCGGTTGATGAGTGATTCAGGTGTGCAGAAGTGTGGAGCGATGCTCACGTGAGACTCTAACGCGCTGTCTACCTTCAGAAGGAGTAGGAGTAGACCGCCACTGCAGTGCAACCCCTGTGTTCCATCCTGGGGATGGTTTCTGGCTCCCTACCAGGAACCTCCCACTCCGCCTGCCCTGCAAGAAGCTGAGCCCCCAGTTTGTGGGGCCGTTCAAGGTTCTCAGGAGGATCACGTATGGGTTACAGCTATATGTGGTGACGTATAGGTTACAGCTTCCCAGTGACTACCGTAACTCACCTTCTTTTCATGTCTCCCTTCTCAGGCCGGTGTTTCCTGGTCCCCGAGCTAAGGCTGTCCCCCATCGCACCCCTCAGCCCCCCCTGGACATCGAGTGAGTTCCAGCCAATGCCGTCAGATCCCTACTGGACTCCCGACATCGTGGGGGTCAATTCCAGTACCTGGTGGACTGGGAGGGGTATGGCCCAGTGGAGAGGTGTTGGGTTCCAGTGGAGGACATTCTGGTTCCCAACATCATCTGTGATTGCCACCTTTGCCGCAGGGTCCTCATCCCCGGGGCTATCCCTCTGGTCGGCGTCATCCTGCGGCTGGAACTATGCGTGGGGGGGGACACACCAACATGAGGCACACCTGGACTCCATTACCTCACTTACCTCCCCTATATTTGGCACTCCCTTAGGTTCTTTCTATGTTAAGACTCCACTACTATGTTGTCTCGTTCCATGTTTGTTGGTTTAACTTCTTGACACTACCCATCCCATTGCTGAATAGCATAGCGCAACAGTCAAATAATATTACTAAAAAAATATTCATATTCATGAAATCGCAAGTGCAATATTGAAAAACACAGATTAGCCTTTTGTTAATCCACCTGTCGTCTATGATTTTGAAATTACGCTTTACAGCGAAAGCAATCCAAGCGTTTGTGTAAGATTATCGATAGCCTAGCATACCATTATGTACACTTAGCATCAGGAAGCTTGGTCACGAAAATCAGAAAAGCAATCAAATTAACCTTTACCTTTGATGATCTTCGGATGTTTTCACTCACGAGACTCCCAGTTACACAACAAATGTTCCTTTTGTTCCATAAAGATTATTTTTATATCCAAAATACCTCCGTTTGTTTGTTGCGTTATGTTCAGAAATCCACAGGAAAGAGCAGTCACAACAACGCAGACAGAAATTCCAAATAGTCTTCATAATGTCCACAGAAACATGTCAAACGTTTTTTATAATCATTCCTCAGGTAGTTTTTAAAATATATATTTGATAATATATCAACCGAGTGTGTAGGTTTTTCAATAACAGCAGGAGGAACAATGGCGGCTTTACTCTGTAGTGCAAAAACTCTGAGAGCCCCCACCTATCCACTTACGCAATGTGATCTTTCACGCTCATTTTTCAAAATAAAAGCCTGAAACTATGTCTAAAGACTTGACACCTTTAGGGAAGCCATAGAAAAATATTTGTGGATGCGAGCCACATCCAACTCTTCATGGAGGAAGAGGAGCTACTCACTGAAGAGCCAGGGGACATCTCCACAGTGGTGTCAAACTACTTTAAAGTAGTTTTTTTTGGGGGGGGTATCTTTACTTTACTCCATTCCTAAAGAAAATAATGTACTTTTTACTCCATACATTTTCCCTGACACCCAATTGTCCAATTCACACACTTATAAAGAGAACATCCCTGGTCATCCCTACTGCCTCTGATCTGGCAGACTGATTAAACACAAATGCTGCATTTGTAAATTGTCTAAGTACTTTCACTTTTACTCAAGTATGACAATTGAGTACTTTTTCCATCACTGCATCTCCATGGGATTGGGAGTGGCAATGAGGTTCCATTTCCTTTTTAATGTTGAGTATGCAGCATCAGTGAAAGGCACTATTCTGTTTATTCAGAAATGTGTTCTGGGAATTGATGAGGGGGGTAAATCACCAACATGTTGTATGACTGGCAAACTCTTTGTGGTAGAGAGGGATAAGGGACACCAGAGATTTCTGTGACTTTAAAAGTCAAAAGGAATTTGTGACTTTACACATGTATCACTCAATGTTATTTGTATTATTATTGTTAATATTATTATTCATAATAGAATACATGTGACAAAATGTTCCTATGGGAAAAGGAACATTTTTAAAGGGTTCCTGGAGGCACCTTTAGGGGTTCCAGTGGTGTTGCAATCTGAGGACCATCAGGCAACATCCTGACAACTGATACACAGAAACGTTCTAGCAACGTTCCCATGAAACGTGTCTAGAAAATGTATATCTTATATTCTGAGAACATGGCAACCATGTTCTGTGTATGTTTGGTGGGACATTGATGATATATTCAGCTAACCCTCAGAAAACTGGAAACGTGAATGTTCTTGCAACGTTCCCATGAAACATGTATAGAACATTATCTTAAATTCTGAGAACAGGGTAACCACATTCTGGGTCAATTCTATTTGACATTAAGGGAATGGTCCCTTGAAAACATTCCTTGCACATCAAAGGAACAGTCCTATGAAAACGTTTGTTAATGGCCTAATAAGATTCTTAAGGGAACATTCCCTAAAGTTGTGGGAACAAGTGTTGTTAGCTGGATGTAACCATTTATACAACAACAAAGTCTACAAACGCATGAATGACTGCCAGTAATGAAATGAACAATTACAAGTATGCTTCCTAAAGGCCACTGTGCTGGTACAACCAGAAGCCTGAATCCCTCCCAAACACTATTGGTCATTTTTGCTTCAATTTGGACATTCTGAAGTCATCTGATCATATTATACGCACACTTGTTTACTCAGTCACAGAACTCACAAATGCCTGGCTATTGCCAAAAGGTGAGAACTCATTATCAGCTCATCTCGTTGTAGATCATTCTGTCTGGCTATGACTTTATTTCCCACACACCTGTAACCTGCAGAAACAAAGCTCATACATCAAAAATGACAAGTCAAGAGGACGGACCTTTGGGTTTAACGTTACTTAGTTCTTCTGGCTTAGCTTGTTTGTTCATTCATAAATTATGTCTGAGTGTGCCCCTGGCTAAAAATAAAATTGTACCATCTGATTTGTTTAATATAAGGAATTTGAAATGAGTTTTACTTTTGATGCTTAAGTACATTTGAGCAATTCCATTTACTTCTGATACTTAAGTATATTTAATGAGTCCTTGGGTGTGTGAGTGTGCGCGTGCATTTATAGGTTCGTTGATGCATGTGTCCAGGTGTGTGTGTAGTGCGTTAGTGTGTCGTTATCGTATACCTGGGGCACAATGTCCTTTTTATGGGAAAGGTTTAAGTCTGATTACTGACCACCAGTACATCTCATCAGCTGTTTCCACTGCGCTCTTTATATGTGAATTCATTAAGATGTTTTTTTTTTAAATATGTTGGCTTGGAGGATCGTTGACATTTTGGAGGATAGATTGCATCCCCATAAAAAAAATGTAAGATTTAGTTCTTTTCCATGTATTCAACTGAAGTTGTGATATCACGGCTTATCCATCTTGGGTTTACAGTGCAAAAAAGTGGAGCGGCCCAGATACTGCATGATGCAAAATATCTATATGGTCAGGGTTAACCATTACTTCAGAGGTTGACGTACTTCCACACAGTAGACCGGTTTTGTGAAGTACTGTGTGTACCCTTGAGTTTCTCCAAAATTGGTTAGAGATTACTTGTCCTTGTCTGCCCTCTAATGGACTATCGATGTTACATACCGTTCTAATAAGCAATTTCTGAAGCAATATTTGAATAGCTAATAACCTATTTTGGACCACAGGTTAACTTATTCATGCAAATAATAAAACACAATTTCACACAGGAATGTGAATAATACAGTAGTAACTTTTTATCCTAATGACAACACGCTAGTCACAGTGAATCGACATAAAAAGTGCTCTAGAACACAATTAAACTTCAAACAGTTTCCCAAAATAAGAGAGACAGTACTATATAATTTAGTCACAATAAATAAAACATGGTATTAACAATGCATATAAACCTAATTATGCTTACAAAAGACTAAAACTGCATGATTAAAGTATGAGACTATTGACAACAGTACATGTTCATTTCTTGTCTATTACTATGGATAACATGTGTTTTAATGATTTTTTAAAAAAAAGGCGTTTTGAACCTCATATAGTAATCATCAATAACTCTGTTACAAAGATTAATAAATTGTCATTGGTCAACATTAGACTGAAGGAGTGGGCGTTACCAGGGCAGTATCATCAGAGTGAATTGTGCGATGGGTTAGACCAGGCATATATTGGCATTAAAACAGAAATGTATAATCTTAACAATATCTACCTCACTTGTCATAACGAATAAAAATTAAATAAATAAATCAAAGTATGAATAAAAACAACAATTTAGGAAGGTTTGTTGGTCTTTGTTTCACAGTTTTCCTTACAGCAGTGTCTTATTAAAACGTACTAGACTCCTGCCATCTTAAATAATCTTTAAAAAAACCATCAACCTTTAATCCAATTTAACCTGGACCCTTTTGCTAACTTAAATATTTAACTTTTCCTCATTCACATTCGAACTGAAACCTACTTAACGCTGTCTTAAGCCTTATATTACCACATTCCAACCCTTAGGGTTACACCTTCACGTAATCACTCCTTCCACTGCTCCCTGTGCTTGTTTACTTCCTCCTTCTTCCCCTTTACCTCTAGGCTCCTACCTCCCCCACCTTATCTCCCTACACTGGACTCCACTTTTCCCTCCTCCCCCTTTACCTCTCCAGGTTCCTTCCCACCTTCCCCCAACCTCCACCACACTGCCTCTTTGCAGATGCAGGTGGAGGTCTAGGAGCTGATGATCTGTCCAGACCAGGTCTCATGCTTGGTTCCTGGGGCCAAGTGGGTGATGACAACCTCCATCGCCTGGATCTTCTGGTTCTTGGGGGGGATGGAACAGACTTTGTACGTGACCTCGTCACCTTCCATGGGCACGTATTCTCCATCGATACTAAAAAAGGGAGAGGGGGAGAACGCTTTGAGAATCCAGGCCTCTTTAGGTCTAGGACATTAAAGTTTATGAATATATGATAAAGCAATAAGGTGTATTGTGATTATAAAATATGATATTAGGTACAACGCATATAACTTTTCAGTCCCAAAGTGTGTTGTAGATTATAATTGCATCCTAACGCTTCAGAATCACTCACTCAGAGATGTGTACAAAGATGTCCTCTCCACCGTTGGAGGGCTTTATAAAGCCATGACCCTGGGACCTGTAGAAGGTCTTACACACGCCCTTATACACTGGGCCTGATCTGGCCCGCACCGTACTGAGACACACACACAGGAAAGAAACAACATTAACCCATGGAGGCTTTTCTCTGGACTTGCATCCAAAATGGCTCCCTAGTCCCTGATAGTGACCAGAGCCTCATAGATCACACTCAAGGCCATGCACAAACACACTCACTCTATCACTACAGATTATTCCTACTCACGCTGAGTATGTGCGGGTGCGTTTGGTGGGCAGAGGGCTTGGCAGGTCGCCTGGCATCAGGGGGGGTTTCCTTTCCCTCTCCCACACCCGACTTCCCTCCCTGAGGAAGGGGAATGATAGGGAGAGAGGGGTGCGGGGGGAGCTCAGTGGCCGTGGGGGATCGGAGGGGGACGAGGGGTCTGAATCAGCCATCTCTGTGGGGGTCCCCCTGGGGGTGTGGAGCTCTGTAGGAGAAGCTGCCTCAGCCTCGGGTGGGTCACAGCCAGGGAGACAGACCTAGACTGTCTGCATGATAAGGGTGATGGGTGGTGTGTTTGTGGTGGTGGTTTAGTATGTGTCTGGAAGACGGGATAATGGAGGAGCTTGGTGGTTGCCTGGAGAAAAAAAAGGAGTAAGAAATAGAGAAATATATGAATGAATCTGAAAGACTGCAAAACAATAACAAGGAGGGACACTCATTGAAATAACAGAGCTCCTCTGTGGAGATGGGCGAACCTTCCAGAAGGACAACCATCTCTGCAGCACTCCACCAATCAGGGCTTTATGGTAGAGTGGCCAGACGGAAGCCACCCCTCAGTAAAAGGCACACACCTGTCTATATAAAGGTCCCTCAGTGCATGTAAGAGCAAAAAAACAAGCCATGAGGTCAAAGGAATTGTCCGTAGAGTTCAGAGAAAGGACTGTGTCGAGCCACAGAACTGGGGAAGGGTAACATTTCTGCAGCATTGAAGGTCTCCAAGAACACAGTGGCCTACATCAATCTTAAATGGAATAAGTTTGGAACCAGCAAGACTCTTCCTAGAGCTGGCCGCCCGGCCAAACTGAGCAATCAGAGGAGAAGGGCCTTGGTCAGGGAGGTGACCAGGAACCCGATGGTCACTCTGACAGCGCTCCAGAGTTCCTCTGTGAAGATGGGAGAACCTTCCAGAAGGACATCCATCTCTGCAGCACTCTACCAATCAGGCCTTTATGGTAGTGGCCAGACGGAAGCCACTCCCCAGTAAAAGGCACATGGCAGCCCGCTTGGAGTTTGTCAAAAGGCACCTAAAGGAATCTCAGACCATGACAAACAAGATTGAACTCTTTGGCCTGAATGCCAAGTGTCACGTCTGGAGGACACCAGGCATCGCTCAATACCTGGCCAATACCATCCCTACAGTGAAACATGGTGGTGGCAGCATCATGCTGTAGGGATTTTTTTTCAGCAGCAGGGACTGGGAGACTAGTCAGGGTCGAGGTAAAGATGAACGGAGCAAAGTACAGAGAAAACCTGCTCCAGAGTGCTCAGGACCTCAGACTGGGCGAAAGTACACCTTTCAAAAGGACCAACGACCCTAAACACACAGCCAAGACATCACAGGAGTGGCTTCGGGACAAGTGTCAATGTCTTTGAGCGGCCCAGCCAGAGCCCAGACTTGAACCCGATCTAACATCTCTGGAGAGACCTGAAAATAGCTGTGCTGCAATGCTCTCCATCTAACCTGACAGAGCTTAAAAGGATCTGCAGAGAAGAATGGGAGAAACTCCCCAAATACAGGTGTGCCAAGCCTGTAGCGTCATACCCAAGAAAACTCGAGGCTGTCATCTCTGCCAAAGGTGCTTCAACAAAGTGCTGAGTAAAGGGTCTGTATACTTACGTAAATGTGATATATATATATGCATCTAAATAAATAAAAAAACAAAAAACACACACATCAGCAACAAAAAAATTAAAGCTGTTTTTGCTTTGTCATTATGGGCTATTGTGTATAGATTGAGGAAACAATCAATTTTAGAATAAGGCTGTACTGTAAAAAGAAAAAAAAAGTGGAAAAAGTGAAGTGGTCTGAATACTTTCTGAATGTACTGTATGCATGAATTGAACCATATTGCTATTCTACCTGAGCATACAAAATGTAACGAGCACTTTTGGGTGTCAGAGAAAATGTATCTGAGTAAAAAGTAAATAGACAGTGGAGTAAAAATAAAAGTTGTCAAAAAATATAAGTAGTGAAGTACAGATACCCCCAAAAAACTACATGCAGTGCCTTCAGAAAGTAATCCACATTGTCTTGTTACAAACTGAATTTAAAATGTATTCATTTGAGATTTGTCACTGGCCTACACACAATACCCCAAAATGTCAAAGTGGAATTATGTTTTTAGATTATTTATTTTATTCATATTTTTTTTACATTTTACATCAGAAATGTCAATAAGTAATTAACCCCTTTGTTACGGCAAGCCTAAATAATTTCAGGAGTAAACATTTGCTTAACAAGTCACATAATGAGTTGCATGGACTTTGTGTGCAAGAATAGCATTTAACATGATTTTTAAATAACTACCTCATCTCTGTACTCCACATATAGAGATAATTGTAAGGTCCCTCAGTCGAGAAATTAATTTCAAACACAGATTCAACCGAAGACCAGGGAGGTTTTCCAATGCTTAGCAAAGAAGGTAACCTATTGGTAGATGGGTCAAAATAAAATAGCAGACATTAAATATCCCGTTGAGCATGGTGAAGTTACTAATTACTCTTTGGAATGTGGATCTATACACTCAGTCACTACAAAGATACAGGTGTTCTATTCTAACTCAGTTGCTGGAGAATAAGGAAACTGCTCAGGGATTTCACCATGAGGCTAAACAGAGTTTAATGGCCGTGGTAGGAGAAAACTAAGGATGGATCAACAACATTGTATTTAATCCACAATATTAACCTAATTGACAGAGTGAAAAGAGAGAAGACTGTACAGAATAAAAATATTCCAAAACATGCACACTGTTTGCAACAAGGCACTTAAGTAATACTGCAATAAAATGTGGCAAAGCAATACATTTTTTGTCCTGAATACAAAGTGTTATTGGGTTTGCCCCAAACATAAAACACATTACTGAGTACCACTCTCCATATTTTCAAACATAGTGGTGGCTGCATCATGTTATCATTAAGGACTGGGGAGTAATAAAAATAAACTGAATTAAGCCTGGAGCTAAGCTCAGGACAAACCCTAGAGGAAAACCTGGTTCAGTCTGCTTTCCAACAGACACTTGGGGACAAACTCACCTTTCAGCAGGACAATAACCTAAAACACAAGGCCAAATTCACACGAGTTGCTTACCAAGAAGACAGTGAATGTTCCTGAGTGGCTGAGTTACAGTTCAGGCAAGACCTGAAAATGGTTGTCTAGCAATGATCAACAACCAATTTGACAGAGCTTGAAGAATTTTAAAAAGAATAATGGGAAAATGTTGCAAAATCCAGGCGAGGAAAGCTCTCAGACTCACAGCTGTAATCACTGCAAAGGTTGCTTCTACAAAGTATCGACTCAGGGGTGTGAATATTATGTGAATTCAATATTTCTGTATTTAATTTTCAATAAATGTGCTACAATTTCTTAAAACAAGTTTTCACTTTGTCATTATGGTAGATGAGCGAGAGAAATAAACATATTTCATTCATTTTGAATTCAGGGTGTAACAACAAAATGTAGAATAAGTCAAGTGTCATGAATATTTTCTTTAGGCACCGTAAGTAGTACTTTCAAGTATTTTTACACCAGACGAACTATGCACACTCTTTTTTTGCAAAAATGTAAGAAAATATGTCTGAATATCCTCTATTTCTGCATCAGACATACCTAATTTTCACGTGATTTATAGTGAGATTTATAGTTAGACTAAAATACACACTGTCAACATCTGACTCCAGAATGATATGTTCTTGCAATTTGTAGTCTGACATTTCAAATTTAGGATATGATAAAGCTGTTTTTTCAAAGTTACTTTAGTTAAGTAAACAATATTTTTCTTAAAGGTAACTTTAGTGTAGCTTAACTTCTTCCAGTGTGAAGTAATTGGTAGCTTGGCAAACTATATTTTCAGAGTAGCTTCCCCAACCACTGAAGAAAGTGATTTGGTTTAAAGCAACAGCACTGATGTCACTGGCTTTGAAATCATCCCAAGTCTGTCTATATAATCCAGCCTCGCCGAGCCTTAGGATGTTTAATACATCATATTAACCAACCCCCCCCCCCCCCCCCCCCGTCTAGAGAATTGTGTCTTTGAGACCTATCACAATAGCCCTCCCCTCTTAGAGACTGCAGACCGATGGCTTTCTATGCAGTGTTGGGGAGTAGTAAACTACATGTAGTTCAACTAGTAATGAAACTACATTTTGCAGTAGTTTAGTGGTAGTTGAACTGAATTCAAACCTTGGTGGTGTTTTCAGTAGTTAATTACTTTGTTTGCCATGAAGCAGTGTAGCTTAATACTGGAACACACTACTTTTTTGTTGTTGTTGCTAAAATAGAATATGGGTGAAGTAGGCAAGAATTTCATTTTTTGGGGGGGAATTTGACCTTAATTCTCATTTGAAACATATTTTTGTGTTTAATATGCTTAACTGCTGGGCTGAAGGGAGTTCTTGTAATTTTTATTTAAAAAGCATTTCTGTACCTTTTCAAAGTAGCTTTGGTTAAGTAAACTATATTTTTTATTAAGGGTAGATTTTTTCTTCCAGTGTGAAGTAATTCATAGTTTGGTAAACTGTGATAGAGTAGCTTCCCCAACACTGTTTCTATGTAAAAGATAGATGAGGGAAATGTGTGGCAGACTGCATCCCTAGGGCTGCTCTCTCTCTCTATGTGACAAGTGGCACCATCTAAATATAGCTGCCTGCATGGTGGAGTAAAGTGGAGTTTGCCCTTTATTGACTGGAGGGTCAGGGTGGAGACAGGGTTGCAACCAGAGTTTATAGGGAGGAGGGTTTAGGGCGGTAGGGAACCATAATGATCCAATAAAGAGGAAAAGGCACTCTTTATTCTTGATTGGTAAGAAGCAGTGTAATCTCTTATCCCAAAACGAATTTAAGAGAAGGGGATTAATAAAATGTCCCCCATCCATGTGTCAAAGAAAGGTAGCAGGTTTTATCCTGACGACATCATCACACGCTGGTGGAATTTTTACTTGATTGTGTGTACACCACAGGAGGTTGGTGGCACCTTAATTGGGGAGAACAGGCCCATGGTAATGGCTGGAGCGGAATCAGTGGGCTGGTTTTTGATACCATCCCATTTGCTCCGTACCAGCCATTATTATGAGCAGTCCTCCCTCCAGCAGCCTGCACTCTTATACACACCTCTGTTGTCACAATTTTGCACAGAAAAAAAAAACACTGAAAACTAGTATTGAATTATTGGCTATTACATACACTGACAAGTACTTTAATCCAACAACACAGTTTATCCATCTAATCTGTCTCATTTTATATATACTGCTTGTAAAAGTAGTTAGTGACTGTAAACAGATTTTTAAAATAATGGGATTATTATAGGATGTACATTTATATTTGGCTAGTTTTGGAGCAGTGCAAACACCAGTGCCGACTGGGCTCCTTCAACTAGACAAAGGCTGTCTCAACACCACCATGCACTTCCCAAAATCTGCAGGGTACTGTGGCTGCTTGTCCTCAGCATTATCAGCATGGGAGACACGTAAATATTCAGTAGGCTACACACAGACAGTTACTCACGACGCTGCCCTTTTTTTGGCGGCCTTTGTCTAAATCCCTTTTAACTTTAAAATACCCTAAGAGTTGTCTAATAGCGGGTTAACATGTGGTGTCTTGACTCTCACTCACTCACTCACTCCCCAAATCAAGGCCACCGGCATCTTGATTCCAGAACATTCTTATGTGAACCAGCTGAGACAACAGGAGAATAGATTGATCGTTCAAAATAAGGTAGAAGCTGCACGAGACTACACAGTTTAAAGGCTAGGCTACTCACACAACACATATTTATCCAGATAAGTTTATAGAATAACATTTTCACCTGAATGGTGGTAGCTAACTTGTGCAAAAATAGCTCCGAAAATAAAATATTTATAGCCCAAAGCGCACTATCAAAATGTAGGCTATTGATTAATCGTGCTCTTACCGTAAAATGTTACTCTGTTTTCGGTCAAACGTGTTGATGTCTTGACTCTTAACTGTTATATGACGATAATTATATAATGAAATAACAATACAATGCACAGATGTGGAGAGAATTACCTTGCTCTTGTATGTGGTTTCGCTGCACAAACTGGTCTGTCTGGATGATGAGGGCGCAAAATGAAAAGAAAAATAGAGAAGGGCGGGGGTACGAGTGATGGGCAGTTCGGGAACGATTCGTTCTTTTTGAACGACTCTTTTTACTGACTCGAGAGTCATGATTCGTTTTCAGTCGTTCGTTTGGCCTGCTGGCCGCAATGTATTCCACAGCTCGTTGAATTCGCGCTCCTCCGGCTCAGCCAATATAGTCTAATTGCAGACCGAAATTTGGGGGCGTTTCTTGATATGGCCATTCCTTGATTATCCGGTAACACCCATTTGTGCCCGCCCTTCGTCAGTCCATTGATATCAGGAAACGCCTGTCAGTGCATGCCATTGGTCGGTCCATTGATCCTCCCCTCATTGGTCATTTCCACGCTATTTGTATCAAGGAGGCTTCAAATCAAATAAAATTGTATTTGTCACATGCGCCGAATGCAACAGGTGTAGTAGACTTTACAGTAAAATGCTTACAAGCCCTTAACAAAGTATGCAGTTTTAAGAAAAATGTGTTAAGTAAAAAATAATTAAAGAGCAGCAGTAAAATAACAATAGCAAGGCTATACACTAATCAAATGGTGGTACAGAGTCAATGTGCGAAGGCACTGGTTAGTCGAGGTAATTGAGGTAATATGTACGTGTAGGTAGAGTTAAAGTGATTATTCATAGATAATAAACAGAGCGTAGCAGGAGTGTAAGGGGGGCGGGGACATTGCAAATAATCTGGATAGCCATTTGATTAGCTGTTCAGTCTTTGGCTTGGGGGTAGAAACTGTTAAAACGCCTTTTGGACCTAGATTTGACGCTCAGGTACTTGCCGTGCTGTAGCAGAGAGAACAGTCTATGACCAGGGGGGCCGGATTTCCAAATAATATCTTACTTGTCATGTGCTAAAAACAACTGGTAAAGATTGCTTATGAGCCCTTCCTAATGATGCAGAATTTAAAAATAATACAAATAAAATAGTACATGAGGAATAAAATAAAAAACACAAGAATGGAGCTACAGTATATACCGGGAGTACCAGATCAATTAGGAGCTATATACAATGAGTACCAGATCAATTAGGAGCTATATACAATGAGTACCAGATCACAGTGCAGAGGTATGAGGTATTTGAGGTAGATATGTACATGAAGGCAGGGTAAAGTGACTAGGCATCAGGATAGATAATAATAAGAATAAAATAAAGAACTGAGTATGAGCAGCAAATAATGAGTTTAAAAGTGTGTGAGTGTGCATGTTTGTGTTGTGTCGGTATGAGTGCGTGTGTGTATGCTGTGTATGTGAATGTATGTGGGATTTGTGTGGCTGTGTCAATGTAGTATGAGTGTGTATAGACTATACAGTGGGGAGAACAAGTATTTGATACACTCCCGATTTTGCAGGTTTTCCTTATACAAAGCATGTAGAGGTCTGTAATTTTTATCATAAGGTACACTTCAACTGTGAGAGACTGAATCTAAAACAAAAATCCAGAAAATTTTTAAGTAATTAATTTGCATTTTATTGCATGACATAAGTATTTCATACATCAGAAAAGCAGAACTTAATATTTGGTGCAGAAACCTTTGTTTGCAATTACAGAGATCATACGTTTCCTGTAGTTCTTGACCAGGTTTGCACACACTGCAGCAGGGATTTTGGCCCACTCCTCCATACAGACCTTCTTCAGGTTTTGGGGCTGTCGCGGGGCAATACGGACTTTCAGATCCCTCCGAAGATTTTCTATTGGGTTCAGGTCTGGAGACTGGCTAGGCCACTCCAGGACCTTGAGATACTTTGTACGGAGCCACTCCTTAGTTGCCTGGCTGTGTGTTTCGGGTCGTTGTCATGCTGAAAGACCCAGCCACGACCCATCTTTAATGCTCTTACTGAGGGAAGGTTGTTGGCCAAGATCTCGCGATACATGGCCCCATCCATCCTCTCCTCAATACGGTACAGTCGTCCTGTCCCCTTTGCAGAAAAGCATACCCAAAGAATAATGTTTCCACCTCCATGCTTCATGGTTGGGATGGTGTTCTTGGGGTTGTACTAATCCTTCTTCTTCCTCCAAACACGTTGAGTGGAGTTTAGACCAAAAATCTCTATTTTTTGTCTCATCAGACCACATGACCTTCTCCCATTCCTCCCCTGGATTATCCAAATGGTCATTGGCAAACTTCAGATGGGCCTGGACATGCGCTGGCTTGATCAGGGGGACCTTGCGTGCACTGCAGGATTTTAATCCATGACGGCGTAGTGTGTTACTAATGGTTTTCTTTGAGGCTGTGGTCCCAGCTCTCTTCGGGTCATTGACCAGGTGTAGTTCTGGGCTGATCCCTCACCTTTCTCATGATCATTGATGCCCCACGAGGTGAGATCTTGCATGGAGCTCCAGACCGAGGGTGATTGACCGTCATCTTGAACTTCTTCCATTTTCTAATAATAGCGCCAACAGTTGTTGCCTTCTCACCAAGCTGCTTGCCTATTGTCCTGTAACCCATCCCAGCCTTGTGCAGGTCTACAATTTTATCCCTGATGTCCTTACATAGCTCTCTGGTCTTGGCCATTGTGGAGAGGTTGGAGTCTGTTTGATTGAGTGTGTGGACAGGTGTCTTTTATACAGGTAACGAGTTCAAACAGGTGCAGATAATACAGGTAATGAGTGGAGAGCAGGGGGGCTTCTTAAAGAAAAACTAACAGGTATGTGAGAGCCGGAATTCTTACTGATTGGTAGGTGATCAAATACTTATGTCATGCAATAAAATGCAAATTAATTACTTAAAAATCATACAATGTCATTTTCTGGATTTTTGTTTTAGATTCCGTCTCTCACAGTTGACGTGTACCTATGATAAAAATTACAGACCTCTACATGCTTTGTAAGTAGGAAAACCTGCAAAATTGGTAGTGTATCAAATACTTGTTCTCCCCACTGTATATATATATATAGCCAAAACCATTTCAACTCAGTTTTTCACAATTCCTGACATTTAATCCTAGTAAAAATTCCCTGTCTTAGGTCAGTTAGGATCACCACTATTTTAAGAATGTGAAATGTCAGAATAATAGTAGAGAGAATGATCTATTTCAGTTTAATTTCTTTCATCACATTCCCAAGTGGGTCAGATGTGTACATACACTCAAGTAGTATTTGTTAGCATTGTCTTTAAATTGTTTAACTTGGGTCAAATGTTTCAGGTAGCCTTCCACAAGATTCCCACAATAAGTTGGGAGAATTTTGGCCCATTTCTCCTGACAGAGTTGGTGTAACTGAGTCAGGTTTGTAGGCCTCCTTGCTCGCACACGCTTTATCAGATCTGCCCACACATTTTCTATAGGATTGAGGTCAGGGCTTTGTGATGGCCACTCCAATACCTTGACTTTGTTGTCCTTAAGCCATTTTGCCACAACTTTGGAAGCATGCTTGGGGTCATTGTCCATTTGGAAGACACATTTGTGACCAAGCTTTTAACTTCCTGACTGATGTCTTGAGATGTTTCTTCAATATATCCACATAATATTCCATCCTAATGATGCCATCTATTTTGTGCAGTGCACCAGTCCATCCTGCAGCAAAGCACCCCCACAACATGATGCTGCCACCCCCTTGCTTCACGGTTGGGATGGTGTTCTTCGGCCTCCCCCTTTTTCCTCCAAACAAGGCCATTATGGCCAAACGGGTCTATTTCTGTTTCATCAGACTAGAGGACATTTCTCCAAAAGGTACGATCTTTGTCCCTATGTTCAGTTTCAAACCGTAGTCTGGCTTTTTTATGGCGGTTTTAGAGCAGTGGCTTCTTCCTTGCTGAGCGGCCTTTCAGGTTATGTAGATATAGGACTTGTTTTACTGTGTATATAGATACTTTTGTACCTGTTTCCTCAAACATCTTCACAAGGTCCTTTGCTGTTGTTCTGGGATTGATTTGCACTTTTTGCACCAAAGTACGTTCATCTCGAGGAATCAGAACGAGTCTCTTTCCTGAGTGGTATGTTGGCTGCATCGTCCCATGGTGTTTATACTTGCGTACTATTGTTTTTACAGATGAACATGGTGTTGCACTGAGTTTGAAGGCAGGCCTTGAAATACATCCACAGGTACACCTCCAATTGACTCGAGTTATGTCAGTTACACTTTAGAAGCTTCTGATAGGCTATGTAAACTTTTGACTTCAACTGTGTGTGTGTGTGTGTGTGTGTGTGTGTGTGTGTGTGTGTGTGTGTGTGTGTGTGTGTGTGTGTGTGTGTGTGTGTGTGTGTGTGTGTGTGTGTGTGTGTGTGTGTGTGTGTGTGTGTGTGTGTGTGTGTGTGTGCGTGTATACAACCGGTCAAAAGTTTTAGAACACCTACTCATTCAAGGGTTTTTCTTAATTCTTCTATATTGTAGAATAATAATGAAGACATTAAAACTATGAAATAACATATATGGAATCATGTAGTAACCAAAAAAGTGTTAAACAAATCTAAATATATTTTAGATTTTAGATTCTTCAAAGTAGCCAATCTGTCCTTTGGTCTGACGAGTCCAAATTTGAGATTTCTGGTTCCAACTGCCATTTATTTGTGAGACGCAGAGTAGGTGAACGGATTATCTCTACATGTGTGGTTCCCACTGTGAAGCAATGGAGGAGGTGTGATGGTGCTTTGCTGGTGACACTGTCAGTGATTTATTTAGAATTCAAGGCACACTTATCCAGCTAGGCTACCACAGCCTTCTGCAGCAATATGCCATCCCATCTGTTTTGCGCTTATTGGGACTATCATTTGTTTTTCAACAGGACACTGACCCAACACACCTCCAAGCTGTGTAAGGGCTATTTGACAAAGAAGGAGAGCGACAGAGTGCTGCATCAGATGACCTGTCAGTCACCTGACTTCAAACCAATTGAGATGGTTTGGGATGAGTTAAGCATATGTTGAGCAGCCAACAAGTGCTCAGCATATGTGGGAATGCCTTCAAAACTGTTGGAAAAGCATTCCAGGTGAAGCTGGTTGAGAGAATTCCAAGCGTGTGCAATGATGTCATCAAGGCAAAGAGTGGCTACTTTGAAGAATATAAAATAGATTTTTGTAACACTTGTTTGGTTACTAGATTATTCCATATGTGTTATTTCATAGTTGAGATGTCTTCAGATTATTATACAATGTAGAAAATAGTCAAACATAATGAGCAGGTATGTCCAAACGTTTGACTGGTACTGTACAGTGGGGCAAAAAAGTATTTATTCAGCCACCAATTGTGCAAGTTCTCCCACTTAAAAATATGAGAGGCCGGTAATTTTCATCATAGGTACACTTCAACTATGACAGACAAAATGAGAAAAAAAATCCAGAAAATCACATTGTAGGATTTTTAATGAATTTATTTGCTAATTATGGTGGAAAAGCTGATGCTCCAGTCCAGTTGTTCCAGTACCGTTTGCCGGACGGTAGCTGAGTGAACAGTCTATGGGTGTTGACTGTGTGTGTGAATTTCTGGCAAAGTGAGAGGTTATAACTCTTCAACTCCCTAGCTCCAAACGTCAAACTCCTAAAACATTATCTCTACCAGTGATGTGGTAAATTCTGATTGCCGTCCAGTCTAAATTAAGTAACTGTCCCTATACTTTTAATGCATTTTTCCACAAAAGGTGGCTAAAACCTCTCACAAAATAAATAAAAAAAGGTGTAAACTGTGTTTACCCTCCACTACACCATTGATGTCTACTGTATAGAAATATAGAAATATACATACAGTGCTTTCAAAGTATTCAGACCCCTTGACTTTTTCCACATTTTGTTACGTTATAGCCTTATTCTGAAATTGATAAAATTATTATTTTCTCTCATCAAGCTACATACTGACAAAGTAAAGAGATTTTTTTGAACTTTTTGCTAATTTATTACAAATTTAAAACTGAAATATCACATTTACATAAGTATTCAGACCCTTTACTCAGTACTTTGTTGAAGCATGTTTGGCAGCGTTTACATCCTCAAGTCTTCTTGGATATGATGCTACAAGCTTGGCAAACCTGTATTTGGGGAGTTTCTCCCATTCTTCTCTGCAGATCCGCTCAAGCTGTCAGGTTGGATGGGGAGCGTCGATGCACAGCTATTTTCAGGTTTCTCCAGAGATGGTCAATTGGGTACAAGTCCGGGCTCTGGCTGAGCCACTCAAGGATATTTAGAGACTTGTCCCGAAGCCACTCCTGCATTGTTTTGGCTGTGTGCTGAGGATCGTTGCCTTGTTGGAAGGTGAACCTTCGCCCCAGTCTGTGGTCCTGAGCGCTCTGGAGCAGGTTTTTAATCAAGGTCTCTCTGTACTTTGCTCTGTTCAGCTTTCCCTCGATCCTGACTAGTCTCCCAGTCGCTGTCGCTGAAAAACATCCCAAAGGCATGATGCTGCCACCACCATGCTTCACCGTAGGGATGGAGCCAGGTTTGCTCCAGACGTGACGCTTGACATTTAGGCCGAAGAGTTCAATCTTGGTTTCATCAGACCAGAGAATCTTGTTTCTCATGGTCTGAGAGTCCTTTAGGTGCCATTTGGAAAACTCCAAGCGGGCTGTCATGTGTTTTTTACTGAGGAGTGGCTTCCATCTCGCCATTCTACAATAAAGGTCTGATTGGTGGAGTGCTGCAGAGATGGTTATCCTTCTGGAATGTTCTCCCATCTCCACAAAGGAACTCTGGAGCTCTTTCACCTACCTGACCAAGGCCCTTGTCCCAAAATTGCTCAGGGCTGGATGGCCAGCTCTAGGAAGAGTCTTAGTGGTTCTTGGGGACCTTCAATTTTTGGTACACTTCCCCAGATCTATACCTCGACACAATCCTGTCTCGGAACTCTACGGACAATTCCTTCGACCTTGTTTTTGCTCTGACATGCACTGTCAACTGTGAGACCTTATATAGACAGGTGTGTGCCTTTCCAAATCATGTCCAATCAATTAAATTTACCACAGGTGTACTCCAATCAAGTTGTAGAAGCGTCTCAAGAATGATCAATGGAAACAGGATGCTCCTGTGTAGATTGCTGAGGACTTTTATTTAATCAATTTCATAATAAAGGCTGTAACGTAACAAAATGTGGAAACAGTCAAGGGGTCTGAATACTTTCCGAAGGCACTGTATATAAATACTAATTATAAACACTACTTCTGACTAATACTAAGATTCGTGCTGTTGCAGGAGCAGGAAAATGCACTCACCTACCTGGCATGGTACATTATTAGCTCTCATGCATACGGGCCGCTACAGAGTCATCAGAAACAAGCACTATTATTGTTGTTATTATAATAAATAATACATTTTATTTTAAGAGCTTTTCAAAACACCCCAAGTCTTAGCCAACTTTAATGATCAAGTCAAATCATGTCAAACTGTATTACAATCTTCCAATTCACACAGATGCTTCAGTTCCATAGTGCTTGGATCAGTATCCTCTCCTCATGGAGAGGGGGAGGGAGTCAGAGAAAGAGAAGGAGAGGAAGAGAGCAGGAGGAGACAAATAGACTACCATTTCCATTCCCTTTTCCTATGATGACGTTATTACTTGCAGTCTGGCGGTGTCTCTTAAGTTTATCTAGTCTAGGAACGTAATACCGTCAAACAGTAATAAACCTTAAAAACAGAGAGACATATCCAGACCCCCCACACACTCCCCAACCCTGGTCCTGGAGAGCTATAGGGTGTACAAGCTTTGTAAGTTACATATCAGCATTAATACACCCGATACAGCTTGATGAGTGGTTGATATGTTGAATCAGGTGTGTTAGTGCTGGGCTGGAAAAAAAGCCTTCCCAATGCAATTCACCTCCCATTCAGACAGATCCCTCAGTATCAGGAGAATACATACCAACTCTAACCTAAAACGACATATTATACACTATACAGTACATATTGTGAATAAATACCAGTGACATCACAGGGTCAGAGTTTAACTAATTTGGAATGCTGCTATACTGAACTCTGACGTACAGGTTCACAATCTCATATCCTATTGTGCGTTTAGAGTACTAATGAGAGAAGGAGGAGATGGGGAGTAGGCTTTAACATAGGGGTTGGTGTCTCAAAGGGAAGGAGAGGATGTGTAGCTGATGGCCTGCAGTTTGGTTCAGGTGTGTGTCTAGCTGACAGACTTAAGTTTGACCCAGGGGTAGTCCCACGGACCTCCATGGGCAGTTCATTGGCGAAATTGTGGTTGCAGAGCTCGTCCAATGGCGGCTCAGGGTTAGAGATCGCAAACTGGACCACATCCTCGATCACCTTCCTGATCTCAACAGCTACACTATATATACACAAAAGTATGTAGACACCCCATAAAATGTGTGGATTATTCAGCCACACCTGTTGCTGACACGTTTATAAAGTCGAGCACACGCCATGCAATCTCCATAGACAAACATTGACAGTAGAATGGCCTTACTGAAGAGCTCAGTGACTTTCAAAGTGGCACCATCATAGGATGGTCAGTTCATCAAATTTCTGCCCTGCTAGAGCTGCCCTGGTCAACTGTAAGTGTTGTTATTGTGAAGTGGAAACATCTAGGAGAAACGGCTCAGCCAAGAAGTGGTAGGCCACACAAGCTCACAGAAAGTGACTGCTGAGTGTTGAAGCATGAAAAAAAAATTGTCTTCGGTTGCAACATTCACTACCGAGTTCCAAACTGCCTCTGGAAGCAACATCAGCACAATAACTGTTTGTCCAAAGCTTCACGAAATGGGTTTCCATGGTCGAGCAGCCGCACACAAGCCTAAAAGGGGTTAGACCTGATTAGCAGGGTACTAAGTGTTAAGACACTACAATGGCGACGAGGATGATTACCTGCAGTGTGCATCACGAATACAGATGGAGCTCGTAGGAAGAGAGGAAGATTTTGACCCTGTAGCACAACAGCTAGCAAGCAGTGAAGACGAGGGGAGAGCTGACGAGAACGAGGCGGCAGATCAAAGACCCGTGGAGCCGGAGGTAAAGAGAATGGCTAGCATCGGGAAAATAGATGTGTTTGATGACACGCAAGAAAACTGGGCATCTTACATTGAACGACTGGAACAGTACTTCATTGCGAACGACATTGCTGATAACAAAAGAGTACCAGCGTTGTTGAGTTTAATTGGCCCAAAAACATACAGTTTGCTAAGAGATCTGACTGCCCCTCTGAAGCCCTCAAATAATATATGCCATTTAGCAGACGCTTTTATCCAAAGCGACTTACAGTCATGTGTGCATACATTCTACGTATGGGTGGTCCCGGGGATCGAACCCACTACCCTGGCGTTACAAGCGCCATGCTCTACCAACTGAGCTACAGAAGGACCAAACATTCACAGAGATTGTGGAGATATTGCAAAATCACATATCACCTAAACCACTCCTCATCGCGGAACGTTTTCGTTTCCACAAGAGAGATCAGAATGAGGGGGAGGGTGTTAGTACATCTGTAGCAGTGTTGAAGAAACTGTCTGAACATTGCCAGTTGGGAGAGAACCTAAATGACACATTAAGGGATAGATTTGTTTGTGGACTGAAACATGAACACATTCAAAAACGTTTGCAAAGGCTGTTGAAATTGCTGTGGCTATGGAAATCGCGACTAAAGATACATTTGAGTTGCAAAGTAAAAGAAGTACTGACCTGTCACAAATTTCCCTGCACACGTTTTCACGCAGTCGATAGCGCCCCCGTGTGGCCGAAAAATGTGACAGAGATGGTCACAGAGCAAAGGACTGCCGTTTCAAAGACGAAATTTGTCACAAATGCAGTAGAAGGGGGCACATTCAAAGAGCATGCAAAGCAAAATTCAGTCACAACAGGAAAACTGAGAAAATTAAAGGGTCTGTGAATGCACTAGCAGAGAACAGTGGCAGTGATTCAGATGAACGATTAATTGGTACAATGGAGTTAAACACAGTGACTTCTCCCAGCAGTAGCATAATATGGGTGACACCAGATATCGAAGGCAAACCCCTCAAAATGGAGCTGGACACAGGATCTGCAGTGTCTATAATTTCCACTACTGTCTACAATGAGCACTTTAAGGCTATCAAGCTGAAGAACACAAATGTGTTGCTGAAGACATACTCAGGAGAGAGATTGAGCCCAATGGGGGCGTTGCAGGTCAGCGTGCATTATGGGGAGCAAACACAGCAGTTACAGCTGTATGTGGTGCCTGGAACTGGCCCCCCCATTATTTGGCAGGGAATGGCTTTCAAAAATAAAGCTGAATTGGTGTGACTTGAAAATGCTCCACACGTTCCAGTCCAAAGAGAAAGGCACAGACCAAACACTGGAACACTTGCGGAAGAAATACATTACAGTTTTCAGTGATCAGATGGGAACAGTAAACGGCTTCACAGCAAAACTTGTACTAAGAGATGACGCAACCCCAAAATTCTGCAAAGCCAGATCTGTTCCATACTCCCTGAGACCAAAGGTGGAAGCGGAAATCGATCGCTTGCAGGATACAGGGATCCTGACGAAAGTGGATAGAAACGAATGGGCCACACCCATAGTTCCTATTGTGAAGAAAGACGGGTCTGTTAGTATGTGTGGGGACTTCAAGGTAACTGTGAATCCAATGTTGCATGTGGACCAATGCCCCCTACCACGCCTGGATGACATCTTTGCTGCACTAGCTGGTGGGAAACACTTCAGTAAAATCGATCTGAAACAGGCTTACCTGCAGCTACTGGTTGAAGAGAATTCCAAACAGTACCTGACAATAAACACACACAAAGGTCTATACAGGTATAACCGCCTGGTTTTTGGCATTGCATCAGGCCCAGCCATTTGGCAACGAACTATTGACCAGATTTTGCAAGGAATCCCAGGAACCCAGTGTATCCTGGTTGACATGATCATAACAGGACGCACCGACAAAGAGCACCTGGCTAACCTGGAAGAGGTCCTGAAAAGACTGAAAGAGTATGGTCTACAGGCAAACTTAAAGAAGTGTGAGTTCTTCAAAGACAAGATTGTCTTCTGTGGACATGAGATTGACTGCAATGGATTGCACAAAACACAGGACAAAATCGAGGCAGTGGTACAGGCACCACGACCACAAAATATCACAGAAGTGAGATCTTTCACGGGACTGATCAATTACTACAGAAGATTCCTCCCAAACCTTTCAGCAGTACTCCAGCCTCTAAATCAGCTCCTGGAAAAGAATAGGACATGGCGGTGGACAGAGCAGTGTGAAAATGCATTTCTGGAGGCAAAACGGCTCATAACATCTGAACAGGTCCTGATGCATTACGACCCTGAAATGCCAGTGAAGTTGGCTTGTGATGCGTCCCCTTATGGATTAGGGGCAGTCCTTTCACACACACTGAAAGATGGGTCAGAGAGGCCAGTTGCATTTGCGTCACGAACATTGAATGATGCAGAGAAAAACTACTCACAAATCGACAAAGAAGCACTGGCACTAGTGTGGGGCGTCAAGAAATTCCACGCATACCTATATGGCAAGCGTTTCACACTGGTTACAGATCACCAGCCGTTGCTTTCCATTTTCAGTCCAAAGAAAGGCATTCCGGCAATGACAGCAGCCAGGTTACAGCGATATGCCCTGTTCCTTGCCAGTCATATGTATGACATTGAGTTTAAGCCGTCAGCCCTCCACACAAATGCAGATGGATTATCCAGACTGCCGTGTACAAGAGAAAGACAAAGGAGGGTGGATGCAGTGGACATGTTCCATACCGCTCAGCTTGAGGCACTACCGGTCACAAGCACAGTTATCAAACAGGAGACAAGGAAAGATGTGACCTTGTCAAAAGTGTACACCTACACCATGTCAGGATGGCCAGCTACTTGCAGAAAGGAGTTGACTCCGTATTTCCAGCGGAGAAACGAAATTACAACGTACCAAGGATGTTTGATGTGGGGAATGAGAGTCATGATACCCCAGAAATGCCAACATCTAGTCTTGCAGTAACTACATGAAGGTCATGTTGGAATTGTCAAAATGAAGCTGCTCGCAAGGAGCCACTTCTGGTGGCCAGGTCTGGACCAACAGATAGAAAATATGGCAAAGAACTGTAGTGGATGTTTGGAAACCCTTCACATGCCTGCTCCTGTCCCAGTCCACCCATGGGAATGGCCCGCAGAGCCATGGCAGAGAATTCATGTGGACTACGCTGGTCCCTTTGAAAAGCACATGTTTCTGGTTATAGTTGATGCCCATTCCAAATGGCCAGAGGTGTTTTGCACTGACTCCTCCACCTCAGCTCAGACGATAGAGTGTCTCAGAACAACGTTTGCACGCTTCGGTTTGCCACTGCAGCTGGTAAGTGACAACGCACAAGCTTTTGTAAGTAACAAGTTTACAAGATTCATGTCAGTAAATGGAATCAAACACTCAACCTCAGCTCCGTACCACCCTGCCACCAATGGGCTGGCAGAACGCTTTGTGCAAACCCTAAAGCAAGGACTCCGTGCAGCAAAACGAGACGAAGGGACTTTGCAAACAAAACTGGCCAAGTTCCTGGCCTCCTACCGAAACACCCCACAACAAATGAAAGCCCAGCCGCACTGATGTTCGGGAGGCCTCTCCGCACACAGCTGGACATCATGAAGCCAAACAGGCGTAATGAAGTGCTGAACAAACAACCCAAGATGCTCTCCGGTGGCCGAGAGCGCCATCTGCAAACAGGACAGGAAGTGATGGTGCGAGACTACAGAAGAGGAGGGAAATGGACAAGAGGGACCGTACACACACAAACGGGACCCAGAACTTACCAGGTTCAAGTGAGCCCAGACATAATGTGGCGGCGTCACATTAACCAAATGCATTCCACGGAAAACAGCACAACAATCGAGAGAGAACAGGCACAGAGATCCTGAGAGTGACACACAAGGAACTGTAGAGGACGGTGGGGCAGTAGAGAGACCCCAGGCTGAAAGAAGGGAACGTGTTGATGAAGGTGCTGCTATAGCAGAAGCTATAATGGAACAAGCACACACTGAGGATGTTCAGGAGCCTCCAGACAATCTGAGGCGCTACCCAGAACGAAGGCACCGTCCATCAGACAGACTAGACTTATAAACAAACAAACAAAAACAAACTGTTCAAATTAAAAGATGCAAAATAACTACAACAAGTTCTGGGAAATGTTTCAGTTGTGGTTTGGTAAAAGTAACTCTGATTGTATAAGAGAAGGAATGTTATGTTCTGTTAATTACTGATGTCCCCTTTAAGGATGGAGCACCCTTGGTCATGCGCAATGTTGTTCTATGTTATTCTGGTACTAACTAGTTTGAGTAAATGTGAAGCTCCAGTTCAATTGATTGTATTCAGAGTCTTTCTTATTACATAAATAAGTTAAGTGTTAAGACACTACAAGCAGGGTTCAGCTCTATCCCTTGGTCGATGAGAGAAAGACACAGAGCCCTGGAAAGGAAGCTGTGCATCCCAAACCAACACTGAAGAGTGTCTAGACAGGCTAAAATAGGGAGTGAGGAAGAGTGGCAACACAGAGGTGGGTAAGGTTAAAACAAAACAGAGTGAGGAGAGAGAGGTGGTGTGGGTGGGGAGTTAAGGGGCGCAGAGGGACCGGAGGTCAAGTAACGGTCACAGGGTCAGAAATATCGTCTCACCTATCCCCAGGGTCGCTCATGCTGTGTCCATGGTAACGTTAGGTCTCCAGCTCCACGTGACAATAAGACTCTGCCAGAGAGGTTTCTAAACAAAAATACTCAAACAAGGAAGCCAACGCAGCCATGACACTGCTGAATAGCCTGATCAAGGATTTCTATTGGAGCGGCAGTTTCTCAGCATTTATGCTCTCTAGCTCTGCACCACGCCAGGAGTGGTTAAACTGGGACGAGATGCAGCTCTGTACTGGAGTCTCTTCCACAGAGTGTCTCTATGCTGGTCACATATCCTCCCTTTGTCAGGGAAGAGACACTGGTGTGATACTAGAAGCTGATCATCCCTCTGAGATTAGATTGTCTGAGACAA
The DNA here is from genome assembly GCF_021184085.1 of Oncorhynchus gorbuscha. Taxonomy (NCBI): domain Eukaryota; kingdom Metazoa; phylum Chordata; class Actinopteri; order Salmoniformes; family Salmonidae; genus Oncorhynchus; species Oncorhynchus gorbuscha. The sequence continues at coordinate 60,991,670 of NC_060179.1, read as the reverse complement.
AGTTGTACTTAACTTGTTTAAGAGCTTGAAGAGTGTTATAACTTTCTCATCTATGCACCTTCCAGTGGTCTGCTGCGAGCTTGATGGCCTCCCTCACACACAGAACACCCATGCCTTCCACCTACACCCAGAGGCAGGAAGGTCAATATAGCAGAGATACTGTACACCCACTGACCATGTGTTTCCTACCTTGAGGCCAGGAATAGTCTCCCTCTTTTGAAGTACTCAGTGCTAGGAGAAGTCCTCTCTACAGACGTCTCCATACCCAACTTGTTATCACAGATGAAGATACACGGCAGCTTCCACAGAGCGGTCATGTTGAAAGACTCAAAGATCTGGCCAAAATTGGATAAGTGGAACAAAGTCGATGCTGATGATGATTATTATCTGATAGATATACTGAACAAAAATATAAATGCAACATCAGTTGTGGAAAAAGTACTCAATTGTCATACTTCAGTAAAAGTAAAGATAACTTAATAGAAAATGACTCAAGAAAAAGTGAAAGTCACCCAGTAAAAGTCTAAAAGTACTTGGTTTTAAATATACTTAAGTATCAAAAGTAAATAGAATTGCTACAACATACTTAAGTATGAAAAGTGTAAATCATTTCAAATTCAACGGCACAATTTACTCATTTTTTTTATTGACAAATTGCAGGGGCACACTCCAGCACTAAGAAATCATTTACAAATGAAGCACTTGTGAGCCAGATCAGAGACAGTAGGGATGTTCTCTTGATAAGTGTATGAATTGGACCATTTTCCTGTCAAAATGTAATAAGTACTTTTGGGTGTCAGGGAAAATGTATGGAGTAAAAAGTACATTATTTTCTTTAGGAATTTAGTGAAGTAAAAGTTAGCAAAAATATAAATAGTAACGTAATGTACAGATCACCCCCCAAAACTACTTAAGTAGTACTTTAAAGTATTTTTACTTAAGTACTTTACACCACTGCACAACATGCAACAATTTCAAAGATTTTACTGAGTTACAGTTCATATAAGGAAATCAGTTGATTTAAATAAATTCATTAGGCACTAATCTATGGATTTCACATGACTGGGCATAGGCCCACCAACTGGGGAGCCAGGCCCAGCCAATCAGAATGAGTTTTTCACCACAACAGGGCTTGATTACAGACAGAAGTCCTCCTCAGTTTCATCAGCTGTCCTGGTAGCTGGTCTCGGACGATCCCGCAGGTGAAGAAGTCAGATGTGGAGGTCCTGGACTGGCGTGGTTACACGTAGTCTGCAGTTGTGAGGCCAGTTGGACGTACTGCCAAATTCTCTAAAACGCCATTGGAGACAGCCTATGGTAGAGAAATTGGACTTTGATAGGCCGCCCCCAGGTGGTGAAGGTAGGAAACAGCATCTCCACCCCGCTGATCCTCAACACTGGGGCCCCACTAGGGTGTGTTCTCAGCCCTCTCCTGTACTCCCTGTTCACGCATGACTGCGTGGCCATGCACACTTCCAACTCAATCATCAAATTTGCAGACGACACTACAGTGGTAGGCCTGATTACCAACAAAGACGACGAGACGGCCTACAAGGAGGAGGTGAGGGCCCTCAGAGTGTGGTGTCATGAAAATAACCTCCACAAAACAGATGATCGTGGACTACAGGAAACAGCAGAGGGAGCACCACCCCATCCACGGGACAGTAGTGGAGAAGGTGGAAAGTTTTAAGTTCCTCGCCATACACATCACGGACAAACTGAAATGGTCTACCCACAGACAGCGTGGTGAAGAAGGCGCAACAGCGCCTCTTCAAGCTCAGAAGACTGAAGAAATTTGGCTGGTCATCTAAAACACTCAAGAGCATCCTGTCGGGCTGTATCGTCGCCTGGTACGACAATTGCACCACCCTCAACCGCATCGCTCTCCAGAGGGTGGTGCGGTCTGCACAACGCATCACCGGGGGGAAACTACCTGCCCTCCAGGACACCTACAGCACCCGATGTCACAGGAAGGCCTGTGGTTGTTGTCCAAAAAGATCAAGGACAACAACCACCCGAGCCACTGCTTGTTCACCCCGCTATCATCTAGAAGGTGAGGCCAGTACAGGTGCATCAAAGCTGGAACTGAGAGACTGAAAAACAGCTTCTATCTCAAGGACATCAGACTGTTAAAGAATGCAATCTCTGGCCATTTAAATAAACGGACTTAATAAAGGTATCACCAGTCACTTTAAATAACGCCACTTTAATAATGTTTACATAATCTACAATTCCTCATCTCAGGTGTACATTGGGGCAAAAAAGTATTTAGTCAGCCACCAATTATGCAAGTTCTCCCACTTAAAAAGATGAGTGGCCTGTAATTTTCATAATTTTTTATGAATTTATTAGCAATTTATGGTGGAAAATAAGTATTTGGTCAATAACAAAAGTTTATCTCAATACTTTGTTATATACCCTTTGTTGGCAATGCAAGAGTGAAACGTTTTTTGTAAATCTTAACAAGGTTTTCACACACTGTTGCTAGTATTTTGGCCCATTCCTCCATGCAGATCTCCTCTAGAGCAGTGATGTTTTGGGGCTGTTGCTGGGCAACGTGGACTTTCAACTCCCCCCCCCAAAGATTTTCTATGGGGTTGAGATCTGGAGACTGACTCCAGGACCTTGAAATGCTTCTTACGAAGCCACTCCTTCGTTGCCTGGGTGGTGTGTTTGGGATCATTGTCATGCTGAAAGACCCAGCCACGTTTCATCTTCAATACCCTTGCTGATGGAAGGAGGTTTTCACTCAAAATCTCACGATACATGGCCACATTCATTCTTTCCTTTACACGGATCAGTCGTCCTGGTCCCTTTGCAGAAAAACAGCCCCGAAGCATGATATTTCCACCCCCATGCTTCACAGTAGGTATGGTGTTCTTTGGATGCAACTCAGCATTCTTTGTCCTCCAAACACGACGAGTTGAGTTTTTACCAAAAAGTTATATTTTGGTTTCATCTGACCATATGGCATTCTCCCAATCTTCTTCTGGATCATCCAAATGGTCTCTATGGGATTTTCAAACTTCAGACGGGCCTGAACATGTACTGGCTTAAGCAGGGGGACACGTCTGGCACTGCAGGATTTGAGTCCCTGCTGGCGTAGTGTGTTACTGATGGTAGGCTTTGCTACTTTGGTCCCAGCTCTCTGCAGGTCATTCACTAGGTCCTCCGTGTGGTTCTGGGATTTTTGCTCACCGTTCTTGTGATAATTTTGACCCCACGGGGTGAGATCTGGTCTTGTAGGTCTTCCATTTCCTAATAATTGCTCCGACAGTTGACTTCTTCAAACCAAGCTGCTTACCGATTGTAGATTCAATCTTCCCAGCCTGGTGCAGGTCTACAATTTTGTTTCTGGTGTCCTTTGACAGCTCTTTGGTCTTAGCCATAGTGGAGTTGAGTGTGACTGTTTGAGGTTGTGGACAGGTGTATTTTATACTGATAACAAGTTCAAACAGGTGCCATTAATACAGGTAACGAGTGGAGGACAGAGGAGCCTCAAGAAGTTACAGGTCTGTGAGAGTCAGAAATCTTGCTTGTTTGTCGGTGACCAAATACTTAATTTTCCACCATAATTTGCAAATAAATTCATTAAAAATCCTACAATGTGATTTTCTGGATTTCTTTCTCATTTTGTCTGTCATAGTTGAAGTACTTATGATGAAAATTACAGAACTCATCTTAAGTGGGAGAACTTGCACAATTGGTGGCTGACTAAATACTTTTTTGCCCCACTGTATATACTATATACCATCTACTGCATCTTGCCTATGCCGCACGCCATCGCTCATCCATATATTTATATGTACATATTCTATTCATCCCTTTATATGTGTGTATAAGGTAGTTGTGAATTTGTTAGATGAATTGCTAGATATTACTGCATAGTCTGAACTGGAAGCACAAGCATTACACTACACTCACATTAACATCTGCTAACCATGTGTATGTGACCAATAAAATTTGATTTGAAATTAACATGAAATTATGTAGCACCAGCTCTGGTGGACATTCCTGCAGTCAAAATGCCAATTGCATGCTCCCTCAAAACTTGGTGACAAAACTGCACATTTTAGAGTGGCATTATTGTTTCCAGCACAAGGTGAATCTGTAATGATCATGCCATTTCTGGTATATGGAAGAATGTACAGACCATGTCAAAATCTAATGACTGCAGCTTTCTTCGTCAGCTGTCCAAATGGTTAGCATCAATGGGTATAACTTGATATTAAGAAACACCCATACCAGAAAACACCCTAAATTGCGGTCTGCAATTACACCCTTCTCGGCTCAGCGGCTTTGGAGAAGTGTGACCAACTGTCTATCATGCTGCATAGAGATGGAAAATACAATAGATAATAACATGGTGCAAAAAAATACAAATAAAATAAACTCGTCCTAGAAGATTGTCTCTCTCCCTCCCTCACACAAGAGACAATTTTTTTTTTACCCCAGACAGCACAACTTAACCCACAGAGGCAGTGGTCTATAGTCATTGAAATGTCAGTTTATTTTACAACGCATTGCAACTGGATAGCACTCATTTCTGCAATAGAGAAAAAAATAACACAGAAAAAGACATTTAAATACACATGGATCCAGACACTTTCCATACTGTAGACAGGAGGAGGTTGGTGATGATAGTACGAGTGATTGAGATTGTTTGGCATGTGTGTTTCCCGTCTAGGGGGTCAAGGCTAGAAGGGATCCAGCTTTGGTCAAATTAAAATCAAAAGTATATTTTTCCCCCTTCATTTTAACTAACCCTAACCCTTTTCCTAACCTAATTCTCAGAACCTGCTGCGCATGTTCCAATCTGCTACGAAAAGTCAAATCTGAGGTTAATTTGACAAAAGCAGGATCCTTTCCAGCAATGACCTGTCTGTGGGGGGGGGGGGGTTAATCGAACAGACATTGAGGCCATGGTACCATTTCTCCCATGGCACAGCAGACTCGGAAAGCTGCTGCACTTCGTCACTCAACTTTAATGCAGTTGGGATTGTGTTTAAATGTGTTTTATAAAAATACAGAAAAATTCATACATTTGTAATTCCTTGCGGATATGTTTCTAGGCAGAGTTAGCTAGTATGTTTGAGAGAGTTCCAATACACTGCTAAGCAATGGGAGTGTTTTAGGTGTCTATCACTGAAGTAAACCTGGTGTCAAAGACAAGGATTTTTTCCCTGGCCAAGTTACCCGACTCAGACAAACTCTGGGCACTAACATGTAAGATTAGATAAAAGAGCGCAAAAAAACCAAACACAGGACAGGGCGAAAGAATCTGGTAGTCCAATCAACACTGTTCTGAGGAGACCGCATTAAACATGTCAATGCACATCCAAGCTTTGAGAAAAAAATACAATCACTAAAATATTTGAAGCTTTGAACTGTGTTGTATTATTATTTTTCAGTGATGGTGGGATGTTGTTACAAAGAGGTAACATGCACATATAGATAAATCAATTTGCCTCTTATTAACCAGCAAGTGTATTCTATTTTTTGTATTTTGGAGAATCTACCACAAAATTAACAAAACACATCGTACGGCGTGTGGATAGAGCAGAAAGGACAAAGCAGTCACCCGATCACTAACACAGATAGACCGTGCCGCCTGCAACAGATAAAGTGCTACACTGGTGCAACTCAGAGGCAAGGTGAGTGACTACAGGACTGACTGAAACAGACTTCAAACCTCACCAATCGGTTGAAACTGATAACAGGAGCTGCGATTGGCAGTGTATTAGGTTACAGTTCCGCTCAAAAGTAGAGCGTGTACATATGACACTTAACGGTAAGTGTCCCTTTGTATACAGTATCTGTGAGACAACATTCATGCCTGACAGACCGTTAATTCTGTCTACCACAGCAACTCACAGTACCTTAAAACAACTCTACAGTAGTACCCATCTGTGTGTATGCACTCCTATCTGTACTGCAAAGTTTGATGCGTTTCTTACATAAGAAAAGTTCTGTGGTTTGTGTTTGACTTGTCTATACAGTGCAGGGCAGTGGATGTCACATGCAGGGGTTGATGATTGTACTGGACCGGAATCGTGATATTGGAGGGGTGTGGCTTTTATTCTTTACCAAGTCTCAAAACTCTTAAGTCGCCTCCTCTCCCTCATCACTGATTGGTTAAACAGAGCTCATTAACAAGTACTTTTACCTTAAAGATCAGTGATAAACATAAGGAGAGGGAGGAAGCCATTCAAGAATATTGAGACATCCCATATCTTTAAAACACAGCATGTCCCCCTGTCCTCTCAACCCCTCCCCCTGTCTCTGTAGCTCTTCTTCCCTCTCTCAAGTTACTGGAGCTCTTTCATTCTGTTGAGGGCCGAGCCGGCCTGAAACCATTCGATCTGTGTCTCGTTGAAGGTGTGGTTCAGCTGGAACTCATCTTTGGTGCCGTCACTGTGCTTCACTACTGTAGACAGGGGCTGGAGGGGCAGGGATACACCATTAGAGATACAGACATGTGAACCTTCTGGAAACAAAGTCCCAGATCCTAATCTGGAGGTGGGCGATTCTGATCCTGGACAGTCTCAAAGCCTACAGACTGGTGTAAGTGCCACTCACCTTTCCTGGGGTGAAGGTTGCAAGCCCTTTGATGGATATCTTGTCGTCTGGGCGGATCTTGTCGTAGTCAGCGGGGTTCTGGAAGGTCAGGGGCAGCATTCCCTGTTTCTTCAGATTTGTCTCTACAGAGAGAAGGAAAAATGAAGTTGGCGAGAGACACAATGTAGATGCAATGCAATGTTCTGCTTACACACAAACTGTCCCTTTTAGCCTGTACGCAAGTTACCATGGATCCTGTTGTAAGTTAACGTGGATATAGGGCTGGGTGATATGGCCAAAATAACAATGGTATTCTAAATGTTTGACGGTATTTGATTAATAAAAGTTCTACATTTGCTTTATGAGTAGTGTGTAACACCTATTCTAAATTATACTGTTCAATTCAACAAAAATAATTTCCTGCATTTACATGAATTTCTGCACTCATGAGAATTTCCACAATTAGGAAAAAATAAAAAATAAATTTTTTAAAACACTGCCTCTTTTTTTACCCCCCTTTTCATGGTATCCAATTGGTCCAGTTAGTCTTGTCTCATCGCTACAACTCCCGCACATCCTCGGGAGAGGCGAAGGTCGAGAGCCTCCGAAACACAACACAATCTAGCCACACTGCTTCTTAACACACATCCAACCCGGAAGCCAGCCGCACCAATGTGTTGGAGGAAACAATACACCTGGCGACCTGGTCCGCGTGCACTGTGCCCGGCCCGCCACAGGAGTTGCTAGTGCGCGATGAGACAAGGATATCCCTGCCTGGTCAAACCCTCCCTAACCCAGCCAATTGTGAGTCGCCCCATGGACCTCCCGGTCACGGCCAGCTGCAACAGAGTCTGGGCTCAAACCCAGAATCTCTGGTGTCACAGCTAGCACTGCGCCACCCGGGAGGCCCCTAGGCCTCATTTTTAACCAAATGTTGCAACTGCGATTTAGATCAAAACACAGGTGAACTTTGGAATCATGGAAATAGAATGTTTATTTTATAGTTAGAATATAAATAATAGTGGTCACTTTGAACACAGTGTTGTTTGACATGACAAAGAATGAAAATGCCTTCGACTAGTTATTGTGACAGGGCTGTAACCAAAGTGATGTTCAGTGTTTCCTATGGGACCCCATAATCTTTGGCTACATTAAATCTTTATTAATGTAGCCAACATATTCATGCTTCGCCTATTCCTCGGATTTAGAAGATACTGTTGCACAAACAATATGCGGATTTAAGCCTCCACCAGCACTGGTATTAGCTAGCTACGTTTGCTCAGATTCAGTACTTTTATTAGCTAGTTAGCGATTAGCATTAATGGCTAACACAATTTAGCTTAAATTGCTAAGAAAATACATCTGCAAACAGCTAGTTTGTAAGAAACAAACGTGGATTCATATTAAGATCAAAGTGGAAACATTGTCGTCATCATCATCTACATTGTTGCATGTGCTGCACTGACCATTTAACAAACATTCAAATACAGTTACAGAAGGTATAGTAAAAACCCAAACCGGTACGTGCATCAATACCGGTATATAGTCAAATACGTTATACAGCCCAGCCCTAAGTGGATCTTGTATGTAGTAAGTTACCGTGGATTCTGGCAAAGCTCTTGACAATTATGCATCTTCCTCCCAGGTGCCTGGGCTCCAGGGCTGCATGCTCTCTGCTGGATCCCTCACCGTAGTTGTCATCTCCAACAACCACCCATGACAGACCGTTGGCCTGGGAGAAGAGGAAGGTGAGGGGAGTTAAAAAATATTTTAAAAATAAAGGGGGAACTATTAAAATCCCTAATCAATTGCCATTTCTTACATTGATGGCTAAATGTTTAAGGGAATGCCTAATCGATATCAATCCCTCTTGGACAAAATGATAAAAGGGTCTGAATCTTAACGAGACAGACTTTCAAAGGGAAATTAGAGCGAAAAGTACACTTGTTTATCTCAAGTAAGGATGTTGTTTGAGCTAGGGGTCAAGGGTCATTGTTCATCATCCGGGGTGCTTACCTTGTAATGACGGGCGACGTCAGGCACACCGCCGTACTCTCCTGTCAGCTGGTTCTTGATCTTGTTAACGCCGTCGTTCTCGATGTTGACTGCTCCAATTAGCATGTTGTTGGAGATGTTGTCAAGGTGACCACGGAACTTGAGCCATGGACCAGCGGCACTGATGTGGTCTGTGGTGCATTTCCCCTTCACCTGGAGAGAGAGCATGAATGGTGGAATGGGAAAAGGAGAACAAGAGTAAGGGTGACTGGAAAGGATCACATTTTAAAAAGGAGTCTTCAGTTACAAAATATATTTCTATCTGAACGTTCTATAATGTCGCACCCTCCTGAACAGACCCCAGATTATCCTTTGACCCCTGACCTTGATGAGGATTTGCAGGTCCTCCAGGTCACCTCCGGCCCATTTGTCAAAGGGCTCCAACAGCTGCAGCCGGGTGCTGGTGGGGCTGACGTCCACCCTCAGCTTTGAGCCACCCTCGGCAGGGGGGTGCTGGTAGGTGTCCTGACCGGGGTCAAAGTCCAACTTGGGCAGCTCGTCTGCACTGGGGGCCTTTAGCTTAAACTTTTCTCCATTGGCGGCCGTAAGGTAATCAACCTCGGGGTTGAAATCCAGGGTTCCTGCGATGGCCAGGGCTGTGACGATCTGGAGGAGCAGAGGACAAGGGAGAGAGAGGCAAGGTGTGTGTACACGCAAGTGTATAATATTTCTATGCGAGTGAGAAAAGACAAAGTCAGAAAATAAGGTGCATTTAGCGTCCTAAAAGTACCTCAGGGGAGGCGACAAAGGCATGTGTGGCTGGGTTGGCGTCATTCCTGGCGGTGAAGTTCCTGTTGTAAGATGTGACGATGGTGTTCTTCTCTCCCTTCTTCACATCACGCCTGAACAGAAACAGCAACTTAATATTGTATCCCAAATGGCACCCTATTCCCTATATAGTGTACGACTTTTGACCAAAGCCCTACGGGCCATGGTCAAAAGCAGTGCACTACACAGGGAATAGGATGCTATTTGAAACACAACCAATATCTTAAGACACATTTAAGTCTAAATTAATAACAGAATGAACATAAATAGGGCTGTGGCAGTCATGAAATTGTCAGTTGGTTATTGTCATGCAAAGGTCTGCAGGTCTCACAGTAATTTATGTTAATTAACAAACAAGTTTAGCATCTCCAGGCCTCCACACAAAGCTGCTGTCTTGGCGCCTTTGGAACAAAATCAATTGAATATACACCATCACAATATATCCCTTTAGGACTATCCTAAACAAACAAAAATAATATTGGGTGACCGAGAGTAATCTGTTCTACCAATAAAATGGTAGAAAAGTTTAAAATGTGAATTTTTCATTTTTTAGACACATCCTATGTGTTTTCACCTAATCAACTATATGTACTGAGCTCGTCTTATGCTTTGAGTGCACCGTTTGATTAAATAATTGAAAGACATGAGTTCGTCCGCAGTTGATTTGATTGTGCTGGGCGGGCTCAGACTTCCAGTGTTAAAAAATAAAAAGACATTGGAGTGACTGACGAGCACCCGTTGTCTCTCCCTCTTTCCTCCCTGCTGCAGCGACCAGCACAGATCAGTGTTTACTGCGCTGTTCATGTTACTGAACCTGCAAAATAATTACAGCCATTTGACAAAAGTTCTGTTACAGAATCCCTAATTTGTTTAAGAAAAACATGCCCTATTCCAGCAACCATTCCTCTCGTTACGTGACACATGTATGCATCGCAAAATGGATGCAGAGGACATGACAAATAAACTTGAAAACGGGGGAACGTTTACTGCTTGCTCAGGAGGAAAAAGTGTGTGGAATAAATTTGACTAGTTGTGGAAAATACTGGCAGCGCTGTGCGCCAAACAGGTGCTGTTGGATTACAATATACATTTGTCTGATGGTTTGGAACAATGTAAACACTACATAAGCATACCAGACTTTTTTTGGGGGGGGGGTAAACCTTTATTACAGCAGACTAAAAACAATCGCATGATACAGTAGCCTATATAAGTATTGAAGTTACACGTCGCGTGCGTCGCAAAATACATTTAGAAATCAATGTCATTCAATTATTGCTCGCGCCAACGAGCGTCTGTGATGCCAAGGGCTAAAATAGAACTCCTATTTGTGAAGCAGATCGAGCTGAAAGTCCTGCCTCTCCCATCTCCTCATTGGTTTATAGAAGCAGGTACCCACGTGCCATTTCCTCATTGGTTATACCCACATGGGTGATTGAAAGACAAACTGTTTTGCCGTGGTAAACTATGAAAGTGTAGATGCCAATAACTATATAAATTCAAAAGATGAAAAGGCCTGGAAGGAGGAGAGATGACTAGAAGCGATTCGGTTGGCCGTTTTATGTGTGGATTAATTGGCGGAGTAGAAGAACTTGTGTATTTCAGGTAAAATAACTGTTTATATCCCAGGACAAATTAGCCAGCATGTGCAAGCTAAATAGCCATACATGTTTACTGCTTTTCGACCTGTCCCCAAATTAATGTCATTGGTTCAGAGCTTTTGATATTTTAACCTGCGTGTCGTAATCGCGTTTGGTGTAGGGGGACAAAATAAATGTATGCACGATAGCGCACGGTTTGGGTTCCGTGCCTGCTCGCCTCCCTACCACTGAGGAAGGCTCAGCCCACAAAAGCTGCCCTGGCCCCCCAATGGTGGAACAAACTCCCTCACGACGCCAGGACAGCGGAGTCAATCACCACCTTCCGGAGACACCTGAAACCCCACCTCTTTAAGGAATACCGATAAGGTGGTTAAGGCTGTCATAAGGTGAATATTTAGTCGCTCTGGATAAGCTAAATACTTAAATGTAAATGTAAATAATGTTAATGACCATAATTATTATGATCGTTATAATAACAATAAGACCAAGAAATGAGTCATTATTAAAAATATTATATGAGACAACTTCGAAGTGTAAACACAATAAACAAGTAATACCCTAACAAAGTATAAAGCCTTTATTACAGAAGAGCAAAGATTTTTTTTTTAAACAGACAGATTTGTGAAATTGTTTCAGAGGTTGTGGTTGCTTGAGGCTCACGGAATCAGTAGCTCAGTTGGTTAAACACTCCCCGGGACCAAACAGGCAACGTGACAAGCATGATCTGCGTCTGCTAAATGGCATATATTATTATAATTATTATTTAATGTACCAAAATATATTAATGTACCTAATTAAGGTTAAGGTTTCCTCACTATTCTTAAGGCAATGGCTGTTCTCGTCTCCAGGGTTCGTAAAGTCAGCGGCAAGTAAAATTTATGGACTTAAGTGCTTTTTCAAGCACTAATATTTATTTACAGACCATCAATCTGTAAGTTCCTATTATGCAATTTTTCCTAGTCGCCAACAGATGGTAGTATATCGCCACAACCTCATGAAAAAAAGACTGACTTACAAGTTCTACTCAATAATACCCGTTTCATGACTACATACATTAGTGCTAAGTCAGAACTGAAGATGTTGACTGATTTCCTTACATGAACTGTAACTCAGTAAATTATTTTAAATTGTTGCATTAATATTTTTGCTCAGTGTACATATTAAATTGTCTTAATATTTAAAATATGACATGAAAGTGAATTCTGATAGTGTAAAGTGTAAAATGTTGCATTCTAAACCCATTTGAAAAGACACAAGTTATGAATGTGTTTGATAAAGATTAAAGACTCTCTCGGGCGCCTATTTAGAATTTTAGGGACCCCAAGTTTGGGAACCTCTGAATACTAACCCATCTCCCTGCTTGCGTCAACGCTTCCTCACTCTGCATCTCCTTCATTGCAACCTGACTCACCACAGTCGGGTTCACTACTCTATAAAGAAAAGGCATTTGGTTATGTCAACTTATAGTAGCCCATCTTTTAATTATAGCTAGCGTAAATTGGCTGGGCTCCCTGCCTGTGCCATTAAACCCCTACATCTCATCCAGAACACCGCAGCCCGTCTGGTGTTCAACCTTCCCAAGTTCTCTCACGTCACCCCGCTCCTCCGCTCTCTCCACTGGCTTCCAGTTGAAGCTCGCATCCGCTACAAGACCATGGTGCTTGCCTACGGAGCTGTGAGGGGAACGGCACCTCAGTACCTCCAGGCTCTGATCAGGCCCTACACCCAAACAAGGGCACTGCGTTCATCCACCTCTGGCCTGCTCGCCTCCCTACCACTGAGGAAGTACAGTTCCCGCTCAGCCCAGTCAAAACTGTTCGCTGCTCTGGCCCCCCCAATGGTGGAACAAACTCCCTCACGACGCCAGGACAGCGGAGTCTATCACCACCTTCCGGAGACACCTGAAACCCCACCTCTTTAAGGAATACCTAGGATAGGATAAGTAATCCTTCTCACCCCCCCCCCCCTTTAAGATTTAGATGCACTATTGTAAAGTGGCTGTTCCACTGGATGTCATAAGGTGAATGCACCAATTTGTAAGTCGCTCTGGATAAGAGCGTCTGCTAAATGACTTAAATGTAAATGTAAGTATTCAGACCCTTTAAGTACTTTGTTGAAGCACTTTTGGCAGTGATTACAGCCTCAACTCTTCTTGGGTATGACGCTACAAGCTTGACACATATGTATATGTGGAGTTTCTCCCATTCTTCTCTGCAGATCCTCTCAAGCTCTGTCAGGTTGGATCGGGAGAGTCACTGCACAGCTATGTTCAAGTCTGGACTCCGACTGGGCCACTCAAGGACATTCAGATACTTCCAGAAGGACAACTATCTCCACAGAGGAACTCTGAAGCTCTGTCAAGAGTGACCAAGGCCCTTCTCCTCCCCATTGCTCAGTTTGGCTGGGCGGACAGCTCTAGTGGAGAGTCTTGGTGGTTCCAAACTTCGTCCATTAAAGAAGAATGGAGGTCACTGTGTTCTTGAGGACCTTCAATACTGCAGACATACACTGTCAACTTGTGGGGCCTTATAGACAGTTGTGTGCCTTTCCAAATCACACCCAATCAATTGAAATTTACCACAGGTGGATTCCAATCAAGTTGTATTGTAGAAACAGCTCAAGGATGATCAATGGAAACAGGATGCACCAGAGCGCAATGTCAAGTCTCATAGCAAAGGGTCTGATTACTTATGTAAATGAAGGCATCTTTTTTTATAAACTATCAAACATTTCAAAAAAAAAAAAACGATGTTGCCTGGTCATTATGGCGTATTGTGTGTAGATTTATGAGGAATTGGTTTTATTTTAATCATTTTATAATAAGGCTGTAATGTAACAAAATGTGGGGGGAAAAGGGTTCTGAATACTTTCCGAATGCACTGTACGGGCTGCATGATTCGACTATCGGCTATTGATGAATTGAAAAAAGAAAGCTGCCACTACCTTGCCTCAGGCTGCACACGCCGTTTCCTCATATTCTCACCCATCAGAATATTCTCCATTTAATATTTACTAATATGTCAAATTAGTTTAGATTGGCCCATTATTAAATTGGCAAGATAAAAAGACGAGTCATCTGTATACACTGGAATAGCGAAGATGTTACTTTCCTGCAGGTATGTTTTTCACTCTTATAGGCTACTTGAGTCATTTCGCTGCACGACAGAAAAATGACACCCAAACCGGTTCCTGCAGATACCCAGTGCTTAATTTGGGAAAGTGAACAGTAACAAATTTTCACAACGAAAACATTTGATTAGACTGACAGCCCCTCTCTGCACACTGGATAAAGGAATGAAGGAGAGAGTAGAAACTCACCGTGGTGAGATTCGGTAGCTTAAAAGGGTATTGTGTCAGCCTACTTTTATTTATACACGTTTTCCTGTCATGTATATTATGCGGTAAGCCATGTATTGTACAAAGACAATCATTATTTTAATTCAGTTCCCTTGGGGGTGGGGGCTTGGGCTCAAATATAGGCCTATGCTTATTAATTCAAAAAACAGCATATGGCTGTTTCGGATTAATCGTCACCTTAGAAAAACGCTGTCCATTTCATTGTGTTAGGCTTTGAAACATCCACAACTGTTTTCCACTCAGTTGCAACCTGTTTAACTTCTTTTTCAAATTGATCAATCACAGTGAGGTGAGTTTTAAAAGCATATTCCGTTTTCATGCGATTTGTGATTATATTTGCATTGATGTCAGAGTGGTTCAAAAGGACAGTAGAGCCCCCGAGTACCAGGCCATTAGCAACCTGATGAACGTACTACTAATGCATGTCCAGAGTGCATATCTGGAGATTACCGTGACCCAACGGTCACATCGAATTTTACTAAGGTCATGACTCATGACTGCCAGTAATACGATCACCTCAACAGCTCTTAACATAAATGAGTAAGTCAACTAATTATTACCTGTCCCACTGTCCAATGCAGGGTCCACAGGCGTTTGCCAGGACCATTCCACCAACATCACCAAGGATCTTGGACTACAGAACATACAGCTTCAATTAGGAGCAGCTAAAAGAAGTAGTTCCTGCTGAAAATATCAACATCCAAGGCTCCAATTACAAATTGGCTACATATGATTCCCTTAAAACTAGAGAGCAGAGTTGTGCCAAAGTTGACATCCTAAGAATCAAGGATGTTAACAATATTTTACAAAAGTTATCCTGTCGCCCTGATTTGCTAGGTGAGTGACCAGCACCCAAGACATCCCTGATCATATCCCCTTCCCCTATACTAGACATCTGCCCGTGCCCAGGGACTCACATATCCATCTCGCTCGATTGTGGCGCGAATCTGTTCAGACCCGGGGGTGATGGTGAACGCAGCCTTGCACTTCAGACCTTTGTCCAGGGCCTGTTTGGCCACGGAGGCAGAGCGGCCCATGTCCTCATAACTGGAGTTGGTGCAGCTGCCAATCAGACCTGAGGGGAGGGGACAGAGCTTAAGGAGCCACCTGCTGCAGGTCTACTTTCTCAGTAGAAAATCTATAGATCAGTATACAAGGCTAAAGTCAGATGTATAGTTAATAATATGGTAATATCACAGCAATAGCACAAAAATAGCTCTAAACAGAGACATGGTTGTGAGAGCCAGTGGTCAACTGTGAGGTCAAAAGGCTGCACTGACCCACTTTGACTTCCAGGGGCCAGCCATTTTTCACTGCGGTGGCCCCAATGTCTGCCATGGGGTGGGCCAGGTCAGGGGTGAAGGGCCCGTTGATGTGGGGCTTCAGCTTGGAGGGACAGAGAAAAGTAGCATGGTTAGGTTGGGGATGTGGGGGTGTATGAGAGAGAGAAAGAGCAGGGGAGGGCACTCACCTCATCTAGGTTGATCTCGACCATTGAGTCATACTCACAGCCCACGTCAGGAACCAGCAGGTCAGCGTAATCGTCAGCCAGGGCAGCAATGTCTGAGATAGGGAGGGCAACTGGTCAGATAAATGGATCAAACATCTCTTTAAAATGAAATGACAACCATTTCAGGGGAGTGTCCATAGTAGCACCCTATTCCCCTTATAGTGTATTATATAGGGAATAGGGTGCCATTTGGGACACATTCCCAGGACTTCCACAAACATATTCAGCATATAACCGGAGACTTGAACTGAACTGACTGACCTCCACGGCCAGTCTTCTCCAGGTAGGTCTTCATGCGGTGGTTATAGGGGAACACAGAGGTAGTGGCTCCAATCTCAGCCCCCATGTTGCAGATAGTGGCCATTCCTAAAACCCACAATGGTCTGTAGGTTACTATAGGCATTTCTACAACACAAAATCACAATGTGGCTTGATAGTAAACACTTTGATTATGTATGGTGTGAGGAGCACAAAAAAATCCAAGTACAGTATATTAGATCAGAGATCAGCTGGTCACCATCCTAGATAGATTATAAACTGTCTCATTGACTGCATAACCACTATGAAGTGTGCAGTAGTGTGTAGAGGTAACAAAGTCCTCCCTCTCTCGGACCTGTGCAGGAGATGGAGTCCACCCCAGGTCCGTGGTACTCCACAATGGCTCCAGTACCTCCCTTCACAGTCAGAATCCCAGCAACCTTAAGGATCACATCCTTGGGGGATGTCCATCCTGACAGCTTGCCTGTCAGCTTCACCCCAATAACCTGTCGTTGGAAAACATGGTTAAGTGAGGTTTATGTAGTATCAGTTGTAGAAATGCATTATACCACTGTACTATATTACTGGGGACTTCAGGAAAAAGGTTTCTGTTAAATATAAACTAGGAATCACACTTACATTGGGACACTTGAGCTCCCAGGGGATGCCAGCCATGACATCAACAGCATCAGCCCCTCCCACTCCAATGCAGATGGAGCCCAGTCCGCCACCATTGGGTGTGTGAGAGTCTGTGCCAATCAGCAACACCCCTGGGTAGGCATAGTTCTCCAGGATGATCTGAAATGGTGCAATATGGTACTTAACACTGCAAACATAGCTCTTCATTATAAATGTGCAATATCTTGTTAACATAACATCACATTAACATAATGAAATTCTGGACCTGCATTCATAAACAATTTATTGTAATGTAATTATATAATCAAGTGAATGCATGATCATAAAACACTCAGAAAAATAGTGCCTTCAAAAGTGTAATTTCAGATTAGCCTCATTACTGTACCTGATGGATTATGCCAGAGCCTGGTTTCCAGAAGCCCACTCCATATTTAGCTCCAGCACTGGCCAGGAAGTTATACACCTCTGCATTAATATCCTAAGGACCAAGAGAAAAGGACAAATATTATTACTGGTACTTTATTCCCTAGTCCTGCCTCCATCCCCCAGGATGGAGGATTTCACATTTTAGTCATTGAGCAGACGCTCTTATCCAGTGCAACTTACATGAACAATTAGGGTTAAGTGTGTCGCTCACATAGCCAGCTCGGTATTTGAACCAGTGAATTTTCCGTTACTAGCCCAAAGCCATTAACAGCTAGGCTACCTGCCTCCACCCCCATGACCAGGACTGAAATATCATGATTTTAGGGGCAGGGTCATTTGTCCTTGCAGAGGTGCCCAACCTGCTAGGTCGCCAAGAACATTAACCAAAAGAGACAATAAATGCATTTGAAAAAATAAAAGCAAGTGTTTTTTGGTTAAGAAAAAAGTACAAAAATAATAAGCTATGTCAAAGTGTAGGTGATAGGCTATGCATATTGGCTACAAGCCTCATGTCAACACCAACATGAGGGAGGCACCAAACTTGAATGAAAATATTAATTATCCTACATTATATTTATCACCTAAAGGCTTGATTCTGTCAACATACTCAAGATAGGCCAGTGCCTGTTGCACACCACAACGTCACCCACCTTGCAATCTGAGCGGAGTCAGTCAGCATTTTGAAGCCATTTAACCATAAAATGTTTCAAACCTGGACTTTTTATTTTATGAGGCATGTCTTACCTTACTTCAAAATAGCCTCGTCAAATTCTGGCCATAGGAATGTTGAGGCAATTATTTTTATAAACCCTTCCTCATATTGAAACCAGTAGGCTATTTCTCTCATGTTCAACTTTCATTGTCCAGCAGCCAGACACAATCCTAGCTGCAGCTTAATATCTTCCCTCTTTCTAAAGGATATTTTCATTTGCCACATTTCCGCGCGAATTGCATTTTGGAAGAGTGGCACATATAGCCTACTGCACGTATACTGTGAAGAGACAACAGTTTATCAACATATTAAGCAAAAAATTATCTGATCTTCTGCACCAGCCCAACTGCTTTTAAAACAGTTTCTTTCATGAATTTGGTATCTATCATCCCACAACGGTTCCAGATTATGTTTGGAATATTTATTTCTCATACAGAACAAGCTGACCAATAGAAAAGGTATATTTTTGTACTATGGGGGATAGTAGATTGACATAGGCTATTGCTAAATGTTATGCAACTTGTTGACTGAGGAAAAGTAAATGTGGACAGTCCCAACTTATTCAATGTGTGCCTCAACATTAAATAAGAATGACACGCACATTGTATCCCCAGATTATACTCAGCCACTTTGGCCGCAAGGCATGGATTTTGTTAGGGGGCATTATGGCCACAAAAGGGGGAGACGGCCGTGGCTGTTGCCAGGAAATTCGAGGCCTGCCCCAGACCGCTCACCTTTGCCCTTGCCAGGTCCTTGGCTCCTCCAATCTGGGCCTCGATCAGATGATCACAGTGGATGGTGGAGGGCACAGCCACCTGGGGCAGGCCACTGCTGATGAACTGCAGCATGGCCATCTGGGCCGTGGCGTCCTGCATGGCCACGCGGTCCGGCCGCAGACGCAGGTATGTCCTGCCCCTGGCAATGTCCTGCCCCACAGGGTCATCCAGATGGCCGTAGACAATCTTTTCTGAGAGGGTGAGGGGACGGTTGAGTCTGAAAGGGAGGGCAGAGAGTGTGCAGAGTTACTGTAAAGGGCTACAAGTAGCTCTAATTGTACAGCTGACAATTAACATAAAAAGCCTGTGTTACAGTCCCATCATTGCCTAGGCAAGACATTGAAGTTGGCTTAGTCAGAAACAGAATGCCACCACACTAGATAAGGCCTGCCACCCATCTCACTGTAAACATAGTGAAACAGGTTCATGTTCTAGTGTAAACAGAGAGGCACACTGACCTCTTGCGCACAATGTTGACATTCTCATTGAGCTTCTCATAGTTGACGAAGTTGCTGGGCTCAAAGCGGCTCATTGACACTTTGGCCTTGGCATTGAAGGCTGCAGACACGTGCAGGCGCCGCACACCCTGGCCCAGGGCAAGCTGGGGACAGAGAATAATAATTTTAAAAAGTAAACATCAAAATAATTTGGGCCTAGAGTTAGATAAGTCTTTGGTTGCTGTACTGTAGCCCATGAGTAAACAACTTGGATGAAAAAGTGTGCCTGCACCCACAATGAAATAAACCATAAAAAGGGAAGGGTGGGTTTATTACAAAGTTATGCACAAGTGTGTGTATAGAGAGCAGTATGTGGATGAGAGTTGCCAATAAAAACTTTAACATTTCCTTGTTGAGCACATAAAGACTCATTCTAGCTCAAGGTGAAACTGCTCTTCCTGTGCCTCTAGATGGGAGCAGTGGAATTGTATGGCTTTAAGGCCTTTCATTGTATGGAACCAGATGAGATCATAGGCACAATGTGGGGTTAACAAGCATTCGAGAATATATGCATGCGTTTGCCAGCAAATACAAAGACAAAGTTATCTGGAAAATTCTAATGTTTAGTCACTAATCAGCACTAAATGAGTCCTTCAATTGAAATCCCTGAACCCAAGCATACAACTGACAGCTACAACAGCTGAGACGTACAGCAATAAACAGGTATTGTTGGCTGTGTCACCAAAGAGGTGCTGTCACTCAAAAGGTATGGGGGGAAACCAGATCTGTGAACATCAAACAGCTCTAGAGATCAGATAAAAATAAAAACGCCTTAGCATAACGCCAATAAATCCATTTAGACTTGAAATAAAAAATAAAAAGACCAAAAAGTCAAGATTCGTATGACAAACTGCTTTCTAATAACACCCCTCACTCCGGACACTAGTCTAACCGTGTTTTCACTGGACATGCTGCGTCGTGCTTGCCAGCGCCTTGTGCGGTTGCTATGCGCACTAACCTTGCATTAACCTTGCGACCAACAAACGTGTCCTCGGTTGAAATGACATATAGAGCGCAATGACATCGTACATTAGGGCACCTTCATCCAATTTTCAACGTTACAAATCGCTTTAAAAAGCTATATTTGTGTGGAAATTACAAACTTGAGTTCATGACGAAGCTTTGACTCAGGACAAGATGACCTGGGTAGCCGGCAAGACTGATCGTACTCTCTCAGACAAACATCATATATAGACATCAGGTCCACATCCAAAGTACATTCACTTATATTTGAAGGTGAAGTCTCACACATCGATGGTACATAAAGGTGATAAAATGTCACCTACCTGCAGCCGGGCAACGGTGAGACAGTATGTCGCCATTTTGTTCACTGACAAAGATGTGTCGAGCAGTGGTGACGTCAGGTTTTGTAGCCGTCTACGTCGCGTGTCTTTGCAGGAAAATAGATCGCACGTGTAAAGTTGTATTAGAAATATAGCTTTTCTGTGTCCTACTCTAATTTTGAATTCAGAAATGTATATATTATATATTTTCTTAACTAATATGCAACATTAATGCCAAACATTAAGTCCTTTATTTTGGATCTAATATTATGTATACCTTGCTGCAAGGACCCCGGGATGAATTATGTGCAGTTCATATTTATTATTCTCCTTTTGAATTTAGCTAGATTAATTCACTGACATATCCATAACCATAATATTTTAACTAACGTGAAATAACCTAAAATAATATGATCCGAAAAAGGAACTAAACAAAAAGAAAGGAAGAAAGGGTCAAAGTTCAACATAGCCATTGCATGCCCTGCATTCGACGACAATGGCTAAACATCATCCAGATTTGATCTTTTGTAGAAAACAAGCCGGTGTCGGTAAGCTGGTCGTTTTATTTTTACCGCATATGATTGTATTACTACTAACTTCTTGTCAGCAATGATCCGTGCTGTAAATGGGTTATTGCTGTGCTCAAGCCTTTTGTTGATAGGGGCTAGCTAGCTAAGCTAGTACAGTAACGAGCATGCTAGTAGGAGCAGTTAGCAAATGTTGTTCATTCATTTAGCTAGTTAACGTTACCATAACTTGCTTATTCGTCAACCCTTTGGAATGCCTTCTAACGTTATAGTTAGCTATATTCAAGCGAAATTAACTCCACTTTATTGATTGCATAACGTTACTCGCGTAGCCAGCTTCATTAAATAATTATTTGTTGGCTAAGTTACTGTACAATCCTTTTCAGTAACTGATTTATGTTTACTTTTCAGCTATTGGAAGATTGTGCGAGAAATGTAAGTTTCAATATAACGTTTACAACTTTACATTCATGTATGTCTCAAATAGGGTCATGTCTCGGGGGTTGTTAAGGGCCGCGACGCTCGGTTTGAACATTAATACATTTTGAAAGCGTAAGGGCTTTATCTTTCACATTGGCAATAAATAAAATGTTTAGGGTTCCCAAGCGGACACATTTCCATGTTACAGCGCTTGTTTAAGGAAAACAGATTGAAGACGGTGCACTACTTGTGCTAATTAACGTTAACTATCTGCGTCTCCGAACACCTGTGTAAACGGAAGACAGGCGCCACAAACGTTTTGTCACTGAAAGACTGCAGGCTGCAGCCGTCTTAAAACAGTGTTTATTTTGCATTTGTGAAATTATTTTTATTTGATATGAAAGTAGAGGGGTTTTGTTTCTTGAGCCGTATCGCAATTGAGAATCGATTCACGTTTAGATTGAGTATTTGGCTGGTTTGGCTTCCAGAGCCAATTCGCCCTTTAAACAGAACATATAAGGTCCTTTCACTAAGGAGTAACAGTCAGTCTCATTTAGTCAAATATTGGGCTAAATACAACTTTTTCATACATGGTTGGCCGAGGTGGTCAGAAGGTGACTTTTTGGACCTGATTGCCAATGCATTCAGGAGATACAGGTGCTCAAAGTTGACCCCATTTTACATACCCTACCTAGTTACAGTTTGTTACGCAAGATATGTGACAACTATGTTTCCATACTCGAGGATACAGTTTAGCTGATACAAAACGTTGCCATAGATTTTTAAACTAACCTGCTACTTTCATCGTTCTCAAATCGGGAAAGGTTAAATGTCCAGTTGCAGGTGATTCTACCTAAACCAGAGAACTCAGGAAAATATTAAATCATGTTTTGTACTGCGCAAGGAGGTTCCTTGCCATCTTAATAAGCTTATAGGGGCGGCAGCGTAGGTTAGAGCATTGGACTAGTAACCGGAAGGTTGCGAGTTCAAACCCCCGAGCTGACAATCTGTCGTTCTGCCCCTGAACAGGCAGTTAACCCACTGTTCCCAGGCCGTCATTGAAAATAAGAATATGTTCTTAACTGACTTGCCTGGTTAAATAAAGGTAAAATTAAATAAAAAAAAGTAGCCTATGTCACTTGTGCAATATGCAAGCACCTGTGCTCCGCTGGCCTCTCCTCTCCAAGCACCTCTACTCCGCTGGCCTCTACCGCTCATTAGCCCTTCGGAGTCCCATGCAGGAATAGCTAGACTAGAATAGCTTGCTGGACATTTTTTTGTTTGTTGCATTTCTTATACCAATACACTATTCGAAGACGGGCGCAAGCTCTTTGTTGCTGAATGTTAAATACAGCAGCCCAATTGAACTCCCTGGTAGATTGAAAGAAGCGTGAACGCGGTAGGGTATAGCAGTTTATTTATTCAGACCCATAACCATTTGATATTTGTCAAGAGAAGTGAAAGCCTTCTGCATCTAAATCTAGTCTTATATTATTATTATTAAAGGATGACATTAGAATGGTGAAGATAAGGACAACTTATTTAATTTAATTGTTGAAAGCGAGGAAGGAATAATAGCGAGAGAAAAAGGTGGGAGGCTAATAACATTTGGAAATATTATGGGAGGTACTGTGTGTGTGTGTGTGTGTGTGTATATATATATATGAGTCAGCCTACTAGCTATACAAAGAGGCCCTATTATATCAAAATCAAATTCGCTAGCCTATACTTATAACTTTGTAGGCCGCATGTGCTACACCATAATTACATGTTCTCTTCTGCTTTATCATGGTTTAAACAATGTGTGTAATTCCAGACCATATAAATCAGGAAAGTACAATTCAGTAATGTAACGACCCTGGGAAATCGACTCTGCCGCACGAGTATGCTTTTGCACACAGTCGATTGCGCGCCGGACCTCGGGCTCGAAGGTTGAGGGTTCGATACCTGCTCCCTGCTGTTTCCTTACAGTAATAGGTTTCACTCTCAAAGATTTGCCTGCTGGAGCTAGTTTAATTTATTTACCCAAGAGCACCTATAGCTAGCAACATCTATGGGCGTTAATGGTTTTTCTGTCGTGTGTAATGTGCCGATATCATATATGTATTGGATAATGGCACAATCATTTGGGCTTGGGTTCATAAAATGTATTTTATATATGGCGGATCAGGAAGCATCGGGTTTGAATTTTCATGCCGCTTAACGCTCTAATCAAATCCAGACATTTTATATGCTTTTAAATAACACTTCTGGCTTTGGCGGGAAATACCGGGTTATCCAATCGGTGAAAGCGTTACAATGTTTATCTCTCAATACGTATGAAGTTTAGTCTAGTGCTGTATGTTACAGTAGCGGTGTGTGGGTAAAATCATCGGAGAGGGCAACCCCCCCCAAAATAGCCATATTGCAACACAATTATCACAACACATTCATTTGCTCTATAACCTGTTAGTTCATATGTCTTGACACTGGGCTATATAGGCCTAAGGCTGAGACAATAACAATAAGAAGACAGTGGCAGAATAAATTAAACCACACATTTGCTTCATTACAAAACCGGTGAAGTCCACAAAACATATTGCATGTAACAACAATTACATGACCGACAGCATGATCAAGCAAGGTAATGTTTACAACATTTTTAGACGACAAAACAACCTCCTCTATTCCAGCACCATTTCAACTTCATCTAATATCACCTATACGTAGTCTAATACAGTGATAACAAAAACTATTTAGTCCAATCAACGTAAGCTAAATATGACGTTTGGCTTGTGATGTTGATTGGTCTGAAGCCAAATTCAAACTGGTTTCCCTTTGTTTGTTTTTTTGGTGCGCCAGGACTATTCACAACTGAGCTCACTCGGTTTAGCTCAATACTGACTGGCTATTATTTTAGATTTCTTTGGGGGGGGCAACTGCTCGCTGGCTTCCCCTGCGTTCAATGCTACGGGCGGTAACAATGTCATACTCTTTCTGACCATACATCATCAAATGTATTTATATAGCCCTTCGTACATCAGCTGATATCTCAAAGTGCTGTACAGAAACCCAGCCTATAACCCCAAACAGCAAGCAATGCAGGTGTAGAAGCACGGTGGCTAGGAAAAACTCCCCAGAAAGGCCAAAACCTAGGAAGAAACCTAAAGAGGAACCAGGCTATGAGGGGTGGCCAGTCCTCTTCTGGCTGTGCCGGGTGGAGATTATAACAGAACATGGCCAAGATGTTCAAATGTTCATAAATGACCAGCATGGTCAAATAATAATAATCACAGTAGTTGTCGAGGGTGCAGCAAGTCAGCACCTCAGGAGTAAATGTCAGTTAGCTTTTCATAGCCGATCATTCAGAGTATCTCTACCGCTCCTGCTGTCTCTAGAGAGTTGAAAACAGCAGGTCTGGGACAGGTAGCATGTCCGGTGAACAAATCAGGGTTCCATAACCGCAGGCAGAACAGTTGAAACTGGAGCAGCAGCACGGCCAGGTGGACTGGGGACAGCAAGAAGTCATCATGTCAGGTAGTCCTGAGGCATGGTCCTAGGGCTCAGGTCTTCCGAGAGAGAGAAAGAAAGGGAGAATTAGAGGGAGCATACTTAAATTCACACAGGACCCCGGATAAGATCGGAGAAGTACTCCAGATATAACAAACTGACCCTAGCCCCCCGACACAAACTACTGCAGCATAAATACAGGAGGGGTAAGGAGACACTGTGGCCCCATCTGAAGATACCCCCGGACAGGGCCAAACAGGAAGGATATAACCCCACCCACTTTGCCAAAGCACAGCCCCCACACCACTAGAGGGATATCTTCAACCACCATCCTGAGACAAGGCCGAGTATAGCCCACAGAGATCTCCGCCACGGCACAACCCAAGGGGGGCGCCAACCCAGACAGGAAGATCACGTCAGTGACTCAACCCACTCAAGTGACGCACCCCTCCTAGGTACGTCATGAAAGAGCACCAGTAAGCCAGTAACTCAGCCCCTGTAATAAGGTTAGAGGCAGAGAATCCCAGTGGAGAGAGGGCAACCAGCAAGGGTGGTTCGTTGCTCCAGAGCCTTTCCGTTCACCTTCACACTCCTGGGCCAGACTACACTCAATCATATGACCCACTGAAGAGATGAGTCTTCAGTAAAGACTTAAAGGTTGAGACCGAGTTTGCGTCTCTGACATGGGTAGGCAGACCGTTCCATAAAAATGGAGCTCTATAGGAGAAAGCCCTGCCTCCAGCTGTTTGCTTAGAAATTCTAGGGACAATTAGGAGGCCTGCGTCTTGTGACCATAGCATACGTGTAGGTATGTACGGCAGGACCAAATCAGAAAGATAGGTAGGAGCAAGCTCATGTAATGCTTTACAGGTTAGCAGTAAAACCTTGAAATCAGCCCTTGCCTGAACAGGAAGCCAGTGTAGGGAGGCTAGCACTGGAGTAATATGATCAAATGTTTTGGTTCTACTCAGGATTCTAGAAGAAAAAGAAAAGCACACCTATTTAGGCGAGGTGCTGGCTAGCGGGAGTAGAAAACTTGAAAATAAAAGAGAGCCGCACAATCTAGGAGCTCAGATGCAAAAATGTCATTACCAACGTTTCGACAGCCAAGCTGTCTTCATCAAGGTATACTCACAAACACTGCGGGATGACTCGTTTATGTAGTGTCAAAAGGCACATGCGTCTGTAATCATGGCCAAGAGTGGCCTAATATCATTGGTTAATTATCAAATATGGCATACAAAGAACAGCATGCAAACAAAAAATGGATATCATACGATCATAAATTAATTTCCGACTACACAAGCTTACAAACAATTACAATGGCAAAGTCACAATAATCACAAGAATGGCTTCAGATCAAAGTCTATGTTGAGACCGAAGGGAGCAAGCGTCTTCAAATGAAAGATCCAGACAGTCTCTCGTTTTAACAATAAATTATCAAGGTCACCCCCTCTCCTAGGGAGGGTGACATGTTCGATGCCAATATAACGCAGAGACGAAATCGTGTGGCCTGCAAGAAGTGGGTCGCAACTGGGTAAGTCAAGTTTTTACACCTAATGGTGCTACCATGCGCTGAGATACGTACTTTTAATTCACGCTTTGTTTTACCCATATCATTTTTACCACAAGGACAAGTTATAAGATCAATAACTGCCTTAGTGGAGCACGTAATAACACCTTTGATTGGGATCGATTTCCCTGTTTGTGGGTGTTTGAAGGATCTACATTTATAAGTGCCATTGCATTGAGTACAGCCATTACATTTGTAATTTCCATCCAGTAGGGGCGCAAATATATATATATATACACACTACTGTTCAAAAGTTTGGGATCACTTAGAAATATCCTTGTTTTTGAAAGAAAATCAGCTTTTTGTCCATTTAAAATAACATCAATTGATAAGAAATACATTTGCCCATCTTAATCTTTTATTTTTATTGGCCAGTCTTTGATATGGCTTTGTCTTTGCACTCTGCCTAGAAGGCTAGCATCCCGGATTCGCCTTCACTGTTGATGTTCTGCTCTGGATAAGAGCGTCTGCTAAATGACTTAAATGTAATGTAAATGTAATGATGTTGAGACGGTTTTGTGGGTACTATTTAATGAAGCTGCCAGTTGAGGACTTGTGAGGCGTCTGTTTCTCAAACTAAGCACTGTAATGTACTTGTCCTCCTGCTCAGTTGTGCACGGGCCTCCCACTCTTTCTATTCTGGTTAAAGACAGTTTGCGCTGTTCTGTGATGGTGGAAGTACTACACAGCGTTGTACGAGATCTTCAGTTTATTGGCAATTTCTCGCATGGAATAGCCTTCATTTCTTAGAACAAGAATCGACTGACAAGTTTCAGGAGACAGTTCTTTGTTTCTGTTTGGAGCCTGTAATCGAACCCACAAATGCTGATGCTCCAGATACTCAACTAGTCTAAAGAAGGCCAGTTTTATTGCTTCTTTAATCAGAACAACAGTTTTCAGCTGTGCTAACATAATTGCAAATGGGTTTTCTAATGATCAATTAGCCTTTTAAAATGATAAACTTGGATTAGCTAACACAACGTGCCATTGGAACACAGGAGTGATGGTTGCTGATAATGGGGCTCTGCACCTATATGTATTTT
Source organism: Oncorhynchus gorbuscha (assembly GCF_021184085.1). Lineage (NCBI taxonomy): Eukaryota > Metazoa > Chordata > Actinopteri > Salmoniformes > Salmonidae > Oncorhynchus > Oncorhynchus gorbuscha. Next base: position 60,964,181 of record NC_060179.1, on the reverse strand, counting down.
GATCAATTTGATGTTTTATTTTATTGAAAAAGTTCATTTTCTTTCAAAAACAACACCCTTTCTATGTGACCCCAAACTTTTGAATGGTTATATATTTCAACACTTTGATGGCTTTGTTTATGTGCATGGCTCAGTTCAAAATTGCATTAACACACTCATCCCTCTCTCCCCACTCTCCCAGGCGATGGAAAGTGTGTGATCTGTGATTCGTATGTGAGGCCGTGCACACTGGTGCGCATCTGTGACGAATGCAACTACGGGTCGTACCAGGGGCGCTGTGTCATCTGTGGAGGTCCCGGGGTGTCTGATGCTTACTACTGCAAGGAGTGCACCATCCAGGAGAAAGATGTAGGTGTCCTACCCTCTCACCCCTTTCTCACACTCTGATTGTAAAAGGAGTAGGAAGATCTGAATGCTCCTGTATAGTTAATATAATCTACATTGGAATAAACTATATGGGATAATTCAACAGTGTGCAGCAGGTACTTCTTTAACTAGCTCAACCTAATATTTATTTATTTCTTAGTTCGTCTTTTTCTTTTAGATTTGTGTCAATTGTTAGATACTACTTCACTGTTGGAGCTAGGAACACGAGCATTTCGCTACACGTGCAATAACATCTGCTAAATATGTGTTTATGACCAATGAAATGTAATTTTATTTCTACTCCTTTCACAACATTTAATGTTGTAAACAATTTATAGATGTCTAAGCAGGAAATTGAAATGAAAGTGGTTCTATAATTTAGAGTAATTTTCAGCAATCCAGTTTATACCCATTGTCTCACGTCAGATAGCGCAACGATTCTGACGGTTGAGGGATGAGCATCGCATATGAGTAATACCACCTGTTAGAAGACAATGGTGTACCATAAATATTAGAGGAAAGGAGAAAGCATTTCCCATGGAAAGAGATGATAAAGATTCCTGTCTGTCAAAGTGGTCTTGCTTTCTAATAGTGTTGCACAGGTATACAGGCACCAAAACGTCATGATGCCAACATTTTAGAACACCCTAGTACCGTTTCATATGATACTAGTGACTTTTTCTGTCAGACCGATCTAAAGAACCTGCTGGCTCCTGTTATACAATGTTTATAAAGTCAGTTAAATTTAAGCAACAGCCACTAGTCTATTGTATGCAGGTTCAATAATATCCACTTCGCTTTCATTCACATATCAGTTGTAGCCGCATCCCTACCAGCCCTCACTCATCTGCTTCTCCAAGTCCGCTCTTCACACACAGCTATTCCTGTCTTTTTTTCTTCATTTTCCCCCCACAAATATTATTTATTTGCGATGGCTAGTGGAGATTCAGACCCTGATGAGTCTTCTGTTATTAGATTTGTACATTTTGTTCGATTGGAGCAGCGAGCAATGTTGATACATTGTATAATTTCATTTCCCAAGTGGGCGCAGTAGTCTAAGACACTGCATCTCAGTGCTAGAGATGTACCAACAGCCAACTTGGTTCGAATCCAGACTATATCACAACCGGCCGTGATTGGGAGTCCCATAGGGCGGCACACAATTGGCTCAGCGTCGTCCGAGTTTGGCCGGTGTAGGCCATCATTGTAAATAATAACTGACTTGCCTAGTTAAATCAAATGAAACGTTTTTTTTTTTTTTCACCCCTCTACGAATAACTGCCCTTTGAGGGAAAATGTCCCTCCCTGGTCTTTGTGGTTGAATGTATTTTTGAAATTCACTCTTGGACTGAGGGACCTTACAGATCATTGTGGGGGGGTACAGAGATGAGTTAGTAATTACTTTTTAATGTAACTATTATTGCACAGTGTGAGTCCATGAAACTTACGGGATTTGTTAAGTGCATTTTTACTCCTGAACTTATTTAGGCTTGCCACGAAAAAGAGGTTGAATACTTATTGACTCAAGACATTTCAGCTTTATTTTGTTTTTATTTGTAAACATAAAAAATAACAATTCCACTTTGACAGTATGGTGTGTTGGCCAGTGATCTCAATTTCACTAAATGTTTAATTCAGGCTGTAATGCAACAAAATGTGGAAAAAGTCTAGGGGTGTGAATACTTTCTGGGCTCAGAACATGTTTGGCTGGTCATAAAACCTTCCCAATAAGTACTACCCGTTAAGCTATTTTTTTTCACACTGACGTGTCTTGGTTTCTATACTGCCACTCTGGTTTATACCTGCACTAACCATTTGCTATGCTCTCTACACTTCTTGGTTTGACCCTACAGCGAGACGGATGCCCCAAGATTGTGAACCTGGGCAGCTCAAAAACGGACCTGTTTTATGAACGGAAGAAGTATGGCTTCAAGAAGAGGTGAAGACAGGACAGTCCAACATGCTTTGCTTCAGTTTTGTTTTTACTTTTCTTTTTGTAAACATGTTTTGACAATACAATAAAGCTTTCTTTTATATTACTGCAATGTATGTATTTCCCTTTAGTTATAGGAGTAATGATCTAGTGTTCACACTTCTGAATTGAGCGTTAGACATTAGAATTCTAATTTGATATCATGAATTAGAACTGGGGAATGTCCAGCAGGAAGGGTTGACTAACAACTCTCATCACCTGACTCAACAGTGGATTTAAGTGCACTCTCCTGATTTGAGGTGTGATTCAGTGTTCCATCCCCACTTGCCAATCTAATCAACACCTCTACATTGAAATTAGATAAGTGTTGTGGATGCACAAATGTTTGCTGTATTCACAATTGGGTACAGCCCCTAACACACATCCATTGTTGGTCTTAGCTACGTCCTCTTTTCATTTCTTCCTCCATACCTCCCCCACCAGATGGCATCTTTCCAGTTTCTCAGAGTGGCTTATGCAACACCAGGGGTGTATTCACAACAAACCAAACCAAACTGAGGGACCTACCTGAATTTGTCCAATACTCATTTTTGGTGTGAAAGGTTTTCTGTTTGAGTAAACCATTGCTATTGCAAAAGGTTGTGAACTGATGATTACACCCCTGGCATGCCCCCCCCCCCCCAAAAAAAGTGTCCAGTTAATCCCATGGCTAAGTTGAGAAAGCTTTGTCCTAACGCTACTGGTGTGTTCCTTTCTCTGGATGGTTTCAACTGTCCTGTCTAATATTTACACAGGCAGGTACTTCAGCCCCAAAACACCTTCACTGTTTTCAACAACGCTTTATTTTATATATACAGGACATACATTAGCCACATGCAACAATATGTAGAAACTAAATCTAGACAATTCTCAAACAGTTAAGAATTTCCCCTGCACCAGTTGAATAACAGATGTTAACATTTTCTTGGTTGTAGCGTAAGAAAGTAATTGTGCTAGTGTTTAGGGGGAACCCAATCCAGTCGGTTTACCTTCCTGACATTGTTCACTGGTTGGTTTAATCAATATATACATAGCTTATCTGAATCATTCTTGATTTGTCTGTTCTCAATCATCTATTTCCCAACATGTTTGATCTATTGAGTTCTAGTCAAAGGACTGGTATAATTACAATCACTGCCACACAAAGGTCTTGTCTCCAGATTTTGCAAACAACCAATAAATGAAGCTGTCAATTTGAACAAGGTTCTCACCACAACGCACAAAACCAAATTTAAAATGTCAATAAAAAATAAAGTAAAACACATCCAGACTACCTTCAAGGTAATTCTTCAGATACATTCCAAAACGAGCTGAAAGCACTGCAATCACTTATTTTCCTCCAGTTACATCAGCAGGAATTAGGAAAGTGACAATCAGGCTTGATAACAAGGAAACATGATGGACCAAAGGGGGGAAAACTAAGGAGACAGAAACCCTGAAAGGAGGATTGAATTTCAGTGTATGATATGGTATTGCCCTGACTGGGCACTGCACTGAGTCAGCTGAAGACACTTGAAGGTCCTTGTTGAAACAGGCCCAGATCAAGCCACATTGAGTTTAAAAAAAAATCCTGCTCTTGACAAAAGGAATTAAAAAACTGCAACATACAAACTTCCCCATAAGTTTTGATGTCTGTTTTCCAGTTTCATGAGGTAACTACAATGTATTGTAGTCATTGTAGACAGCACAGAATCAATCACCTTTTTACATTGTGTGGCAACTGTCCATATATGATCAAGGTCCCAGAGAAGTTGGATAAACCACTTTCCATAGTAGTAAACAGGAGAAAGGTTGGAGTTTTACTTTTGGTTGAGAACACAATTGCAGAAAATTTGTAAATTGCACAGTAATGTCATAGATAAGTCAACAGGTTTTTGTATGGAGTTATTTGAATATAAGGAAAAAGTGTCCAGAAAAAAAGCTAACTTTAAGCATTTCTTTATAACACAAAACACAGAAGCTGAAGAAAGTTTCCTGGAAATAACAATGATCCAAGACCATGGGACAATATACAAGACAGAGAGACTGAAATATTACCAAGCATTATGTACAGTTTGAAGCAAGTGTTAACATGTACAGGAAAAGACTTGCATTGAAGGTCTTACTAACATGGTCTTAAAACCACTACCAAGCCATATTAGTCCCCGGATTCATTTTAGTTATTGTATTATATTTTTGTATTTTAATTAACCTTTGACTTTAACGGGAGACATGGAAGCAAAGTTATGAAAACCAGAACTGCTTATGGACAATCCATGCTAGTTTAGACTAAAATCCCCCCAAAATAAAAGCCCTTTTCAGTTTACTAAAATGTCATCCACCCTTATCCCCCCCAATCCCAATCTCTTTACCAGCAAATGTTGTACAAAACATGATCAGAATACACATTCTCATTGTAGTGTATTGAAAGAAGCACTCCCACAAGTTAAAACCAAGTTAAATAAATGGCTGAAGAATAGCAACATTTACCTGGATCTAACTCTGCAAATAGCACTGCTGGGTGATTTGAAAAGTCAATCAATCCATCAATAAGATAATTTTAGCAACAAAAAAAAGTATCTTTAATTTACAATCTGTAGAAACTATGAAGAATAGAAAGGTTCAGAAACATCACAGCACAGAAGAATATATGGCAAATAGAAATCGAAACTGGATGGTGTTCAGAGATAGATGAAAGGAGTTGAGTGGAGCTGAAGGGTGGGACTAAAAACAAGATAACTAATGTCAAATATACTGTGTCTGTAAAATGTATATAGGTTAAGAACGTTTGTGAAACAGCACAGTTAAAAATATGGTAAAATCAAATTAAAACTGGATGGTCTTCAGAGATAGGTTGAGGGGAGCTGAAGGATGGGACTAAAAACAACTATTGTAAAATACTTTGTGTCTGTAAAAGGCCAAAGTGTTGTTGTCCATTAGTTTACTCAAATTAGGGGAGGGGTGGTAGGGTTAGGGGAAAATAAAAAGGAAAATATATATTTACAAAACAAATATATGGGGGGGGTTAGAAATTATGCATACAATTACATTGATGGAAGCTACAATCTATCTGCAATATTAAAGCTGATCTACCCCCTAAATTAAAACAAATAAAAAGTCAAATTAAAACAATAAGCAGCGGTCACTAATACAATTCCACAGTATCTACACGGCAACATCATTCACTCTCTTCCACACTCCATCTTCTGATCCATCTATCCATTGTAATTTGATTCAATTACTTCACCCACGCCACAAATAAATCAATAATAGTCTACTGGTCTTCCAGCAATGCACTTGAAAGAGAAGAGAAAAAGTAGATTATTTACCACATTATTCATCAATTCTACCCATCAAACTTGTGTTATACAGGGAGTACTGTGTTATAAAGGAGCAAAACACATAAGGTCATGTCTCACTGGTTATTTTGTATTTGAACATTTTGTAGTGTATTCATTGCAATAATATGCCTGCCTTTCTCTACCTCAACGTGATGTCATCGTTTCCTTTTCCTCATCTGTCTCACTGAGGTGCTCATATTTACTGCATATCACTGTCTCTCATTGATTCATATGCAGCTAATGTGAGCAGTGCAACAGTGGATATTCACAATTGATTTATGACCACAAACAAAGGATGTTGCTACTTAGTGCCCTGACCAAAATGAAGTGAATAGCTGATGCAATCTGTGTGCAACGGCCGGCAGTTGTCTGTGTTTGGTCCCTTACAGCTCTCCGAATTTGGCCACGTAGCGGGCCACAACATTCTTGCTGCGGGCAAAGTCATTCCGTAGCTCGCCCACTTCCTGTCGTAGCGCCGTGTTCTCACGCTCCAGGAACGCCGCCCGCACCGTGATCTGGTTCTCCTTGAGTCGGCGCGCGTCCCGGGAACGCTTTGCCGCCACGTTGTTCTTCTTCCTCCTCTGCCAGTACTTCTCATCCTTGTGAGGAGGAGAGGGGGAAAGAGAAAGAGCAGAGAGAGAACAAGGTTGTTATTGAAAGCGACCTTAATGTTGAGAGCATTAAGGTCGCTTTCAATTCAATGTCACTGCTGTGTTATTGAAAGCGTCCAATGTCGCTGCTAAGTTATTGAAAGCTTTGTTAAAAAGCAAAAGCTAGTTTTCCCCTCACTGGCGCTAGGTCATTTAAAAAGACCTTCAGAATGACAATGCTCTATGACAGTGGCCACCAACATTTGAGTCATGATCACTTTCGCAGTCAAATCAAATTTTATTGGTCACATACACATATTTAGTAGATGTTATTGCAGGTGTAGCAAAATGCTTGTTCCTAGCGCCAACACTGCAGTAGTATCTAACAATTCACAACAATACACACATCTAAAAGTAAAACAATGGAATTAAGAAATATATAAATATTAAGATGAGCAATGTTGGAGTGGCATTGACTAAAATACAGTAGAACAGAATACAGTATTTACAGATGAAATGAGTAAAGAAGTATATAAACATGAAAGTGACTACTGTTCCATTATCAACGTGGCCAGTCATTCCATGTATATAGGGCAGCAGCCTCTAAGGTGCAGAGTTGAGTAATCGGGTGGTAGCCAGCTAGTGACGGCTATTTAACAGTCTGATTTTAGTTTGGTTTATTAATTTGACCATTTAAAAAAACAAGCACACACAAAACTTAAAAGCCATACATGCGCACATTAATAAAATCATTGAGGATAACAAAGTCTAGGACTTATTTCCATTGTGGTCCTCTTGAGAAAAGATGGATAGACAAGATCCAACACAGTATGGCAGTGAAATAATAAAATAAAAACAGAAGAAGAAGAACATCTATCTCATAGTTCCAGTTACATCATAGGGGTTATTCATATGGGCACAGAAGACATCAAACATATTTTTACTTTATGTTTAAAGCTGTCCAGAGAGGACGTTGTTTTTATAGGCAGAGGCAACATATTCCATTCTGAGGCTCCAGTATACAAGAAAGTACCTTTCCCAGCATTACTCCTGAACCTGTATAAGCACACATCAGCAACACCTGATCTGGTGCTGTGATTGTGTGCCTCCCTAACACGAGGAAAGTAAATCACTTAGATATCTGGGCGCAGGACCATAAATACTCCTGTAAACCAAACCTAGTCTAATCTGGGACACCCTTTGCCTCAACAGGCAGCCAGTTTAGTTGCTGAAAGCAGCTCCTGCCTATGTGAATACATGGACTCACCTTCATTACTACCCTAATCAGCTTACTCTGGGCTATCTGGAGCTTCCCCTTCATAAGTTTGGATAAGCACCCAAACCAGGAAGTACTAGCATAGTCAAAATGGCATTGATTGATGGCAGTAGCTAGCACTTTCATGGAGTCCTTATCAAGCAGCTTGGACTTTCTAGCCAAAAACTTAGTCCTGGCATTAACCTTCCCTAGCACCTTATTAGCCATGCTCACACCTCCCAAGCTTCCATCAAGGATACATTCCAAGTAGCTAACAGAGGTTTTAGTAGTCAGCACCTCACCACCTAACTCTACCTCAGGCGAGCAAAACCTTGAGAGTGGTGCATCTCATAAGCTGTAGACCACACTATTTACCAAGAGTTTATCTCTATTTTTCATAGCTGTCTATTTACCACCACAAACCGAAGCTGGCACTAAGACGGCACTCAACAAGCTGTATAAGGCCATAAGCAAACAGGAAAATGCTCATCCAGAGGCGGCGCTCCTAGTGGCCAGGGACTTTAACGCAGGGAAACTTAAATCTGTTTTACCTAATTTCTACTAGCATGTTAAATGTGCAACCTGAGGGAAAAAGAACTCTGGACCACCTTTACTCCACCCACAGAGACACGTACAAAACTCTCCCACTCCCTCCATTTGGCAAATCTGACCATAACTCTATTCTCCTGACTCCTGCTTCCATGCAAAAACCAAAGCAGGAAGTACCAGTGACTCGCTCAATAAGGTAGTGGTCAGATGACACAGATGCTAAGCTAGCACAGACTGGACTATGTTCTGGGATTGTTCCGATGGCATTGAGGAAAACATCAGTCACTGGCTTTATCAATAAGCGCATCGATGGTATCATCCCCACAGTGACCGTACGTGCCCCAACCAAAAGCCATGGATTACAGGCAACATCCGCACTGTGCTAATGGGTAGAGCTGCCGCTTCAAGGTGTGGGGCACTAATCCGGATGCTTATAATAAATCCCGCTTTGAAAGGCTTGTCATGGCTCACAACACCATTGTCCAAGAAAACTGAACAAAAATAACACATACGTGAGAATGCTATTCACTGACTACAGCTCAGCTTTCAACACCATAGTGCCCTCAAAGCTCATCACTAAGCTAAGGACCCTGGGACTAAACACCTCCCTCTGCAACTGGATCCTGGACTTCCTGACAGGCCACCCCCAGGTGGTAAGGTAGGGAACAATACATCCTCCACGCTAATCCTCAACACGGGGGCACCTCAGGGGTGCATGCTCAGTCCCCTACTGTACTCCGTGTTCACTCATGTCGTGCTTGGCCATGCAGTCTCCAACACCATCATTAAGTTTGCCGACAACACAACAGTGGTAGACCGATCACCGGCAACGATGAGACAGCCTATAGGGAGGTCAGAGACCTGGCAGTGTGGTGCCAGGATAGCAACCTCTCACTCAACGTGATTAAGACAAAGGGGATGATTGTAGACAACAGAATAAGGAGGACCGAGCACATCCCCCATTCTCATCGACAGGGCTGTAGTGGAGCAGATTGAGAGCTTCAAGTTCCTTGGTGTCCACATCTGCAACAAACTATCAGGTTCCAAACACACCAAGACAGTTGTGAAGAGGGCATGACAATACCTATTCCCCCTCAGGAGACTGAAAAGACTTGGCATGAGTCTTCAGATCCTCAAAACGTTCTACAGCTGCACCATCGAGAGCATCCTGACTGGTTGCATCACCGCCTGGTATGGCAACTGCTCTGCAAGGCACGACAGAGGGTAGTGTGTACGTCCCAGTACATCACCGGGTCCAGGCTTCCTGCCATCCAGGACCTCTATATTAGGTGGTGTCAGAAGAAGGTCCAAAATATTGCCAAAGACTTCAGCCGTTCTAGTCATAGTCTGTTCTCCTTGATACCATACGACAAGTGGTACCGGAGCGCCAAGTCTAGGTCCAAAAGGCTTCTTAACAGCTTCTACCCCCAAGCCATAAGACTCCTGAACAGCTAATCAAATGGCTACCCAGACTATTTGCATTGTCCACCCCCCAACCCCCTGCCATTTTTATGCTGCTGCTACTCTGTTTAATATCCTTGCATAGTCACTTTACCTCTACCTACATGTACATATTACCTCAATTACCTCAACTAACCAGTGCCCCCACACATTGACTCTGTACCGGTACCCCCTATATATAGCCTCGCTAATGTTATTTTATTCTTATTTTAGTAAATACTTTAACACTTAAAAAAAATACAACTGCATTGTTGATTAAGGGCTTGTAAGTAAGCATTTCACTGTAAGGTCTACACCTGTTGTATTCAGCGCATGTGACATATAAAATTTGTTTTATAGTCCACGATCAGCTTCTTCATTCTTGTTGACATTGAGGTAGAGGTTATTTTCCAGGCACCACTCTGCCACGGCCGTCACCTCCCTGTAGGCTGTCTCGTAATCAGGCCTACTACTGTTGTCTCGTCTGCAAACTTGATGATTGAGGTGGAGGCATGCATGGCCACGCAGTCATTGGTGAACAGGGAGTACAGGAGGGTGCTGAGCAAGCACCCTTGTGGGGCCTGTATTGAGGATCAGCGAAGTGGAGGTGCTGTTACCTACCCTTTCCACCGGGTGGCAGCCCATCAGGAAGTCCAGGACCCAGTTGCACAGGGCGGGGTTCAGACCCAGGGCCGCAAGCTTAATGATGAGCTTGGAGGGTACTATGGTGTTGAAGGCTGAGCTATAGTCAAAAAGCAAGCAGAGATCAACTGCTCAGATTATAATTTTTGTTGTTGCATGATTTATTTTTCTACATTAACCTAATAAAAACAGTTCTGTAGGAATGAGGTTTGTGGAGTAGGTAGGCCGAATACATCCTCACAGCACATTAGCTATATGCCTGGCAATATTGTTCTTCTCAGACCATATTATATACACTGAACAAAAATATAAAACGCAACATGTAGTGTGTTGGTCCAATGTTTAATGAGCTGAAATAAAAGATAACAGAAATGTTCAATACTCACAAAAAGCGTATTTCCCTAAAATGTTGTGCACAAATTTGTTTACATCCTCATTAGGAGCATTTCTCCTTTGCCAAATTAATCCATCCACATGACAGGTGTAGCATATCAAGTAGCTGATTAAACAACATGATTACACAGGTGCACCTTGTGCTGTGGACAATAAAAGGCCACTCTAAAATGTCTAGTTGTCCCACAAAGTCACAGATGGCAATTTGAGGGTGCGTGCAATTGGCATGCTGACAGCAGGAATGTCCACCAGAGCTGTAGCCCGATAATTTCATGTTCATTTCTCTACCATAAGCCACCTCCAATGTCATTTTAGAGAATTCGGCAGTACGTTCAACCGGCCTCACAACCGCAGACCACATAACCACGCCAGCCCAGGACCTCCACATCCGGCTTCTTCGTCTGGGACCAACCACCCGGGTAGCTCATGAAATTATTTCGGTCTGTAATAATGCCCTTTAAAAAAAAAATGTTTTAAATTCTGATTGGGTGGGCCTGGCTCCCAAGTGGGAGGGCCTATGCCATCCCAGACCCATCCATGGCTGTGTCCCTGTCCAATCCATAGATTAGGCCCTAATTTATTTATTTCAATTGACTGATTTATATTTTTGTTCAGTATATTTTAACACTTGAGCTTTGATAACAAAATAGATCAGTTTGTGTAGCACTTGCAAGGCACAGCTGAGCATAAATTGAAATCATTTGTACCTGCATCTGATGATCATGGTGCTTTCAAGACAACTGGGAACTCTGGAGAAAAAAAACTTGGAATTCGGAGTTGGATGACCGTTCAAAAATATTTTCCCCCAGCCGGATCTAGTTTTTTCTGAGTTCCCATTTGTCTTGAACAGACTGAAGTCGGAGATGTCCAAGTTCTGAGTTTCCTTTTGTTTTGAACAAGGCATTAGTCTCAGCGGAGGGAGGGAGAGAGCAGCAGAGGGTCCGCCTCTCTTGGTCCCTCTCTCCCTTCCTTTCCTCCGGTGAGACTGACCAGAGAGTGGACAGGGTCTTCCACCTGATGGCGAAACTCGAGTCGCACCGCATCAGCATCTGCCTCATGCATGTTCCTATGACCAGAGAAAGTGAAATATTTCTCGATATTAAAATAGACACGGCAAGCTGCTAATAATAAAAACGCAGGGCTATCAATACACTTGGCTACTAATTCAAAGCAGCTGCAGCGTGAGTGGTAGTACGAAGAAGCACATTTTATGTTGTGTAATAGTGTTGAATAAAAACAGTGTTGACAGTGCTGTTTAAAAACTTAAATCTAAACTCACTTATAAAAACAGCAACTCTTTACATTCTCTCTCAGGTCATGGTTTTCTAAAAGTTATGAAATCTCATGTAGGCTAATATCAAACTTTGCTGGAAGCTGTAGGCACGGTGACACTCGATTTAGCCACAGATCTCCCAACAGCGGCAAGAAAAAAAAGGAGCAAGTCTTCATCATTGGCTTTTCTACAGAAATGTTTGGTGATCGACTAGGAATGTGGTGACCACTGTTCTATGAACTAACTGGTGGTACTGTAAACCCCAATTAAATAACTATTTTTAAAAAAAAAACATCCTATTTCTCTTCTTGGAATTTGAAAAGAAAATGTATACACCTACCTACCACACCCTTATCATCGTTTCCGACCTCCATGTCTCTTGACTTACCTTAGAATCCTCAGGTACATACACCTTCTTGGCCTTCTTGATCATGGGCTGTGGTTTGAGTTCCTCATCTGAGAACTTGTGTTTGCGTGGGTTGAACAGCTCTCCTCCAGGAACGCTGGACAGGACCAGGTCCGTAGGGTCCGGATCAAAGTTCACATTCACCTCAATCTCCTCCGGGTCGATGGTTTCAGGGGTCAGCCTGTCTTTGTCTGTCACCACCTCTGTGGGGAGATACAGGTGACCAAGCATTAGGTTAAGGTTTCAAGTATACCGTTTTGGTATCTTGGGTTCTAACTTGAAATATATTTATTCCAGTCACTATATAAGAACATATGGATTTCATTACATGTATGATAACTTTATATTCTGTGTCAATGAAGGGTGAATAAGGGAATGTGTATTGAAAGTTACTGTGTGAGGCAAAGAGCAACAGTTAATATCTGATAAGGCAAGCCAGCTGCGGAACTAAAGAGGAGCGAGGAATTTGGCTTGAGGTCAAGTCAGCAGAAGAAGTGAGAAGAAACCTCTTGAAGGGGGTCCAGAGGGGCCCACCACAACAACCCTCTTTACAGTTCTCTCACACACATACACTTCCACGCCCACAAAGGTTCTAGCATCAGGCAGGGCCATGACTACACCAGTAAGAGGAACCAATGAAGTTCCTGCCTAGCAACAGACATGTATTGGCTGTCTAGATGTGTAAGGAGTTGACCCCGCCTAGTAGGAGTTTATAAATATATGTACTTGTATCTTCATAGCTTGTCTTTTTAGCTGTTTGGCCCAATGGGATGAATAAACTTGGCTTGAGCTTTTTCTAGTCGTCCGTTTGAGTCATTACTATTTGTTCAGAACCTAACAGGTTGATGGGTAAATGCTACAATCAGTTTTAAGGGTAAATAAATGCTCCCAATGTAAATGGAACATTCTGTTCGGTCGAAACATACATTTGGCTCTAACCTGTTTATATCCTGAACTGGAGAATTAAAAAAATAAATCCAGGCTTCTACATTCGATAAAGATGGCCTCATGTAGCCCAGCCCACATCTGTTGGTCAGCTCATAATAAACACCATGGTTGTCTTGACCACTCAGCATAGCTAGGATCTATTTTTACCACCATCTACAGCAGCACACACAACAGTACATACAGCCTTGAATGACATTCAAACAAACCAGTATGTGTTTCTCCATACATGTGCCATGTGTGCCCTTGGTGCTCAGACATGTCTGACTGTCTATGGCAGAACCAAGAACAACTTACTTGGTTTACTTTGAGCTTAAATACATTTGAGTCACGCTTTGTATTACTTATGTATTATACCATGTAACTACTAGGTAATTCTCTATGTAATAACACTAACAGACCATTAGTGCATAAGGCTCTAATGATTTCACAGGTGTAGCCTACCGGTGTTGGCTGTGATATCAGCACTGTTGAGGGTGACGGTGACCACCTCCTCCTCACACTGGTCTAGTTCCAGGACCGGCAGCAGGGAGTTTGGGGCAGCGGAGGCTGTCGTGGTGCTGGTTGGCTTCTCTGTCTTCCTCCCTGCAATTTCCATGTTGAGAGCATTGTTCAGGGACAAGGTGGGGATGCCGTTCTCGATGAGGAACTCCTCCAGGTCCATGTACTCCAGGTGGAAGGTCTCCCCGTTGTACGGGATGGTCTTATCCCAGATGGCGGGGGTCAGGGCGGCCGACGGACCCAGCCCGCTCCCTCCTCCAAGGTCCACAATGTCCCCCGTAAAAAGCTTATCCTTGTCATTGTCTGTGGCAGCAAAACAGAAGAGCCTTGTATAATATTATGGGTTATGGCAAGCATGATAAAACAAGTTGCGAGAAGACAGGTATTGTAAAATGGGTTTATTTGACATGGTCATTCAGTAAATGGTTTAATCCATTTACACTCAGGATATATTCCATATAAGTGGTCCATGTGAGAACCAAACCCACAAATCTGATCATGCAAGCACCATATTTCAACCAATGGAAGAGATATGATGAAATATTAGGCCTACATCACTATTTGGTGGAAAGGGGCCGTGACACTAGCTAGACGAATATGTGACCTAGCCTACTAATATATGCAGTTTTCAAAACAACTGGGAACTGAAAAATCTCCTGCTTCAATGCGTTCAAGACCACTGGTAACTCGAAGAAACGAAAATCGTTTTGAACGGTCATCCAAATCAGACTTTGTGACCTGAAAATCACTGTCCATGTTTCCATTAACTTGTCCATATATTTTTTTGTGACATTTATAAAATTCGCATACAATATGCAGGCTAGGGTGCGTTTCCATGTAACTCGTGTGGATGAAAAGGCTTAATTAAGCCTGTATGACAACAGCGCCCCCGCATACCTTCATAATGATTCGGCAATCATCGTTTATTCGAAAAACACTGTCTCAATCATCATTTGTCGCAAAAAAGAAAGTTCGTCAGAAGAATAATCCACCCCTATCGAACGGAAGAGGGGGGGTATATCTTTAGAAAATGTCTACTATATCTGCCATTTCCATTTACACGTGTCGCATTTTCTTTTTTGCGACATTGCTTTTGTCAATAGAGATGAGTAAATGGAAACCTGCCTAGTGAGTGGTGAGGAGGAGGAGAGTTGAAGGGAGTGGGGAGAGAAGAATTTACTGTCAACTGTGTAGAACTGAAGTGCAAGCTACCCAATTTCAGTTCAAATTCAGATAAAAGGATACCTGAATGCTTGGTTGATCATAACACTATAGAAACAAACAGACGGGATGTGATTTTGTGTAAGCCTATCCATTTTAGGCTACTACTTTGCATAAATTGTATTCGCATTCGGCCTCTTCTCAGTTTGTTGCCTATAACAAACGGTGCGTGTAACCCCCACACAGAAGCATCAAGACTTACCATCGTCGCTCTCGAGTAAATTCGGTTGGGGCATTAACATGATTTTCTTCAATAACACGGGAAACGCACCCGGTGACTCCTTGAATGTTTTATTCTTGGTTGTGATCATCTCCAGACATTTTTGCCGGTAATTACGCAACAACTCAATTTAAAGATAGGCTACTTCAACAATGAAGCATGGACTACCCTACCAATCTCCTGTCCGTGAAGAAAGTAGCCTATTAATTCAGAGATAGTGACACCGAGATTAGGCTAAAGGTTATGTTGCAGCAAACGACTCGACATTAGTTAACCTCTCAGGTTCTGACCGATTCTCCAAATAATCCAAAAAAAAAAAACGTTTTTTGGTCAAGAGAAATCGCACCTCGTAGAGAAGAAAATATAAAACAGCCCTGCCCCGATAGGTGCTCTTCTCTGCCATTATGAATATTAACATTCTTTGCGCGACGTAGGCAAGGCGTGACACCATTGGTAGACAAAATATTATATATCCGTTGTAATCCTGCATAAATGAGAGGAAAACTTGTCGGGAGGGGGGAGCAACCCCAATGACATCTCCATTCTGTTAGACTTCTGCTGGCTTCACGTGCTCGTGGAAAATGGTAATGCCACGTTCAAAACACCTGAGAATAGTAGTTTAAAGTACTTAAGTAAAAATACTACTTTATTTTATTTTAGAATGTAGTAAAGTCAAATGTATTTTTTACTCCATACGTTTTTCCTGACAACCAAAAGTACTCGTTACATTTTGAACGCTTAGCAGGACAAGAACAATGTCTAATTCACACACTCATCAAGAGAACATCCACAGTCATCCCTACTGCCTCGGATCTAGCGGACTCACTAAACACATGCTTTGTTTGTAAATTATATCTGAGATTTGGGTGAGATCTCACACCATAATTTGCAAATTAATTAATTAAAAATCCTACAATGTGATTTTCTGGATTTTTTTCCCTCATTTTGTCTGTCATTAGTTGAAGTGTACCTATGATGAAAATGACAGGCCTCTCATCTTTGTAAGTGGGAGAACTTGCACAATTGGTGGCTGACTAAATACTTTTTTGCCCCACTGTATATTTTGAATGTGAGATTCTTCAGTAGCCACCCTTTGCCTTGAGAGCTTTGCACACTCTTGGCATTCTCTCAACCAGCTTCACGAGGTAGTCACCTGGAGTGCATTTCAATTAATAGGTGTGCCTTGTTAAAAGTTCATTTGTGGAATTTCTTTCCTTCTTCTTTGAAGCCAATCAGTTGTGTTGTGACAAGGTAGGGTTGGCATAAAGAAGATAGCCCTATTTGGTAAAAGACCAAGTCCATATAATGACAAGAATAGCTCAAATAAGTAAAGAGAAATGACAGTCCATCATTACTTTAAGACATTAAGGTCAGTCAATACAGAACATTTCAAGAACTTTGAAAGTTTCTTCAAGTGCAATTGCAAAAACCATCAAGCTTTATGATGAAACTTGCTCTCATGAGGACCGACACAGGAAAGGAAGACCCATAGTTACCTCGCTGCAGAGGATAAGTTCATTAGAGTTTACCAGCCTCAGAAAATAGGCAATTAACTGCACCTCAGATTGCAGCCCAAATGTTGTTCAGAGAAGACTGCTTGAATCAGGCCTACATTGTCGAATTGCTGCAAAGAAACCACTACTAAAGGACACCAATAAGAAGAAACTTGCTTGGGCCAAGAAACATGAGCTTTGGAAATCTATCCTTTGGTCTAACGAGTCCAAATTACAGATGTGTGTGTGGTTCTAACCGTGAAGCAGGGAGGTGGTGGTGTGATGGTGCTTTGCTGTGATATATTTAGAATTCAAGGCACACTCACCCAGCATGGCTACCACAGCATTCTGCAGCGATACGCCATCCCATCTGGTTTGCGCTTAGTGGGACTATCATTTGTTTTTCAACAGGACAATGTCCCAAAAACACACCTCCAGGCTGTGTAAGGGCTATTTGACCAAGAAGGAGAGTGATTGAGTGCTGCATCAGATGACCTGTCCTCCACAATCACCCGACCTCAACCCAATTGAGATGGTTTGGGATGAGTTGGACTGCAGAGTGAAGGAAAAGCAGCCAACAAGTGCACAGCATATGTGGAAACTCCTTCAGGACTGTTAGAAAAGCATTCCAGGTGACTACCTCATGAAGTTGGTTGAGAGAATCCAGGCAAAGGGAGGCTACTTAAAAGAATGTCAAATATAAAATATATTTTGATTTGTTTAACACTTTTTTGGTTACTACATGATTCCATGTGTTATTCTACAATGTAGAAAGAAAGAAAACCCCTTGAATGAGTAAGTGTCCAAACTTTTGACTGCTACTGTATATTTAGACATGGGCCTTCATACGCATATATACCATAACAGCCAAATGCACAACATACTAATAAGCTCTTACTCAAAACATTTAGATATAGGGATAGACATGATACACAAGTTGTCAAACATTTGTTTTCTACAGATCAAGCAGAGGCAAAGACAGCATTCTTGTATTGTAATCTGAGGAGTAAAATAGATTTTTTTCGGGGGCATTACTGCAAGAGTACAGAGTGTGCTGTTCTGTCTGTATACAGAGCTAGTCTAGCATCCTCACCACAGTAAGAGGGAAAAATATAGATGTCATCCACTACTGTCTTTAAGACACCTTCATAAATCCTTTACAAGGCCTACATAGATGCTTCACAAATTTAAAAGCTATTGATTGGCCTACTATACAGTATAAAAGCTATTGTATCAGGTCCTCCTTCCATCTGGCATTTTGCCAAATGTGTCATCACCCTTTTTCACTCTCTGGATGTTTGCTTCTGAATAATTTGTTTAGCATCTATGAAGGCCTTATACAAAAAGTCCATCCAAAGGGGTGATATGGTATTCAGGAGACAAGAGTGTATCTGTCACCATCAAGACGAGGGGATGGACCTCCAGGGAATTACTGGCGCTGCCAGCATGACCTTACACTTTGTCCCCCTCCCCTCGTGTGAGAGATACGATCTGATATACTTTATTGTCCATTTACATGGAAATTAATTATACAAATACAAATACACAAACGACACAATATAAATACACATGCAGTACAGAAAACTGGAAAGTTAGTACACAAGTCACACATTTACATTTTCACCTAATTTAAAGCCTCTGCGACCTACTTTCCGACCTTGTATTGGGCATGCATCTGTCCTATGTCCCACTGTTCAGCAGTCTGATGGCTGATGGAATGAAACTCTCCTGGCTTATATTATTGCTTAACAGTGGGGCCCTTTATCTCCATCCTCAGGGCAGCAGCTCAAACATTGGGCAAGATTGTGTGTAGGTTCCTCTATGACGCACTTGGCTTTGATCTCGCTACACAGCCAAGGGCACCAATGTGTGTACTTAACAGTGTCTCCCACGGCCTTACAAACATTTGTGTGAATGTGTCTAATTATCAGCAATTGGTTTGGGAAGAGGATATCACAAGATTAGTGAACTCTGTGTTTACAGTTCATATTATTATACTACCAGCATTTCCTTACCAAGTGCATACCAGGCAGCTCTTATGTGGACAGGTTGTATCATTAGGTTTTAGGTGCCAAGTCCTGTCCAGTGGTATTTGGCTATTGGGAGTTGATGCCAGTGGTTCAAGTGTTGTGAATGCCATGAGTAATTTGTATCTTGAGTGTGATCAGTATGTTTAGGAGTACCTGACACCACTTGCATTTTGCAACTGTCCATGTTTAAATTGTCTCATGAATTTAAGTGAAAAATCATATCAACTCTAATCTTGTTTTACAATCTGGTGTTTTACAATCTGGTTAAGTAATAATAATAATAATAATATATGCCATTTAGCAGACGCTTTTATCCAAAGCGACTTACAGTCATGTGTGCATACATTCTACATATGGTTAAGTGTTGACAACATCTGCTTTCGACTGTTTATATAAATCACATCCAATCCAATCTCACAAATGAGAGAACACAACCACATCCAGAACAGAACAAGTGAATAGAGCCCTCTAACGATGACAAACCGTAATCCTACTTCTCCCTTCAACCCCCACACCACATGATGCTGGCATGTTGATTTAATCGGAGGTCAATCTTGTGATCAAATTGCCTAGGCTAAACCGAGACGCTGTCAAAATGGCACCAGGGTTTTATTGAGGTTACGCAATATATATAGGACATGCAGTGAGAAATGAGTCCAACATTTTGTATTTATAGTCGAAGAGTGTTCACAGACAGCACATTGTTTATGCTTGCAACAAATGTATCAAATACGTTTTATTTTTGGGACACTGGTACGCGCGTGGTTTACTATAGTGCTGGGGAAACATTATTCGTTATCATTCAGACACAGCGCAATTTATTGACAATGTTCACAAAGAAATCACGATTATTTTGCTTCTTCTTACCGTTGTAATCAAATGTAGGAACAGTGAAGGGGTCCTCTAGCAGAGCTTTGAAAATCTCCGGAATGTCTGAAGACATCTTTCTAAAAGTTTTTAAAGATCTCCTGGTCTGACTATCAATTAAAAACTGGAGCAGATATATGAAATTGACAAGATTTATCAACGCTTCCAAGTTCAACAGCAGAAAAAATATCCACATGTAAAACGAGATTGATGGACATGTGGAAAATGTAAACCTCGTTTTTATCACCACAAGGTTTGTATCCCGCCCCTCAGCGATTTTCCCCCATGATATAGCCAATCACTGCTAGAAACTTACGGAAAGAGTCGTGATAGGTTTCTCCTGTTGTCCGACAAAATAGGGAAAGCCAATCGGATGCGTTTACTGTATTACCTAAGAAACAAAAATACGTTGTTACGAAATAAGTCTACGTGCTCGGCAAAAAAATTACGAATTAGTTGCCTCGCCGTTTGTCTTTCCTAAATAGGTCACTGATCTAAATATATGTAAACGGTAAATTAAACTGGCTAGCGGTTTGCTCTCTACACAGAAAATAGGATTTTGCAGAGGATTATGGGGTATAGCATTTGTGTGTGGGGGGGGCTTGCCTGTTTTGCATTAATACATGTCACATATCAGTTTGCAAACAATGTAAAAAAAATATTGAGTTAATCAAGCTACATACAAACATTGTCTCTTTTATGTTTTCTTGAGTAAGGTAGCTCCAAAATGCAGATGTTTCAGCCAAGTTTTCTGCTTTCTGTGGTGGGGCAAGCCAGCAGAAAATACAGAGCGTTGCGCTGTGATTGGCTCAGTGTTCGGTCACTCATGGGGACACTACGTCACCCCCAAGGGGAGATATCAAAAATTCTCGGGTGCAGCAATAGAGTTACATTACAAGTGCCCATCCAAGAAGGCTCAATGTCATTGGCCACAGATAAAATTATGTTAAATCACGTAAAATGTACAGTAGCAGTGATTGGACTGATCATGTCAACATCCTACTTTCAAAATCTTAGCTAGCAGTCATCATCACAAATCAAGTCGACAATCTACTCACAAATCCTTTTTATTCCTTGTCATATGAAGAGAAATAATGAATAGAAATTATAGATAAAACGGATTGGTGCTCATCGGCCATTGGACATAAACATTACACAACAAGTTGGAAATAGCTAATTCAACAATGAGTGGTTTGGAAAGATTCAGTGACAGTGGCTGTGTGGTCTCAAATCTGTGATTAAGGAGCTATTTTCCTAATTTAAAATGATAAACATTCAACATTGGCCATGTTGTCAATGAAGCATGATTTGTGCTGCACTCAAAACACAAAACTGAGAAAACTTGACTTCAGTGAGTTCAAGACAACTGGGAAGTCGGGAATAAACAAGCTCCGACTGAGAAAATACGTTATGGACGGTCATCCAAGTCAAAATTGTAAATCCGGCCTCCAGTTGTTTTGAAAGCACAATAAATCCAGAGAATGCCAGACTTTGAGGACAAAATTTGCCTACAAAGGACCGCCGTGCCACCTTCATGCTCAAATTAATCCAAAAATGTATTGTATGCTGATGCATAAATTATGTAATATGCCAGGGATATAAGTATACTAGAGCTAAGAAAGTAATATAAAGTGGATGTTGTGTCATAAGATGTTAGTAGTCCATGTGCCTCACCCTAATCATTTGGTATACTTACCCCTCTTAATTTTGCCTACTGTTCTTAGTTGGTGGTGCACATGTAGCCTATAACCTGTTTTCGAGAAATGTAATCATAGAATATTGTAAAAGCTTTCATTGTCTACTTATATGACCCCTGTATGTATCCTACAGTTCTGACTTGGTGTACAGGGAGAACACCAAAAACTGCCCATGTTCTGAATTCTGTCCTGTACATTGCAAAAGTCCTAGCTCCTCATTGTCTTAATCGAAATGGATTGCCACTGATCCACTTGTCGTCCCCTTATGCCATAGTTTGTACATCACAATTGTCAGTAGAAACCACATTTGTTTAAGCGAGTCAGCCATATCAGATATGTTTTTTTAAGGCCTTAAATGAGGCCGAATTAACTGTTTCGCTGCCAGACAAGGTGCTGCTGATAGCCAGGTGTAGCAGTAGTAAGATGCTGGGACTGCTGTTGGGTGCTCCGTTCCGGTGCTCTATGTCCTTTCCTTTTGCTCCGCTAAAAACCGCTCCATTCTCACAGGGAATCTATTTTGTGACTACCTAAATCTACTAATTGTTTTTTAAAGTATTGAAACCAAACCACGTGGATTTGAATGAAAAGTTTTGAATAAACATGAAAAGGTGAATGTACTGTAAGAAGCGAGCATCATTTCAAATAGGCTACATGTCATATTAAACAGAACATAAATACTAAATAGGTCAAGACAGGGAGCCTAAGAAGTAACGGAAGTTATTTAGGCTATATTAATTTAAATTATTTCAAGGCTATAGCCTACAAATAAATACTTTGCGAAGCATTTGCGAGTGCGACACAATAGGCTCGTAAGGACATAAAGCGCGCAGCATTTAAACACATTCGTTGTATTAATTTATTAAATCATTATAGTATATAAAATTGCGCAAATAGGCTGTGACTTAGAATTAAATATAAATTAAACGAAAAATGACTTATTAGTGCGATGGTGCCTGGAGAGCCGGTCAGCAGCGGAGAATATCCTCTCCACACCTGCAGTGCCACTGGGGATGCTAAACACCGTTTTGGCCACTCTTGCCAAGCTGGGCAGAGAAGCAGTGTTGTTTTTTGTTTTTTTCTATTGGTAAGGCAAAATAAACGAAAACTCCTTGAACGTGGGAATATGCCAGGTCTATTGGGCCAAAATCAATTATGGCCTATTGTATAGATACTGGAACGAAAATGAACTAAACGTCTAAGATATCTGATATATAGTTTATAAATACTTTGCTACAATGACAGTTATCTACCCACCTCATTCATTTCTTTTAGCATGTCCACATAGTAGCCAAGTAAACCATCATAATTTTTGTATAAGAGTCTTTTCAGATTCCACAATGGTTCTTTAGTTGTGGATATCACTGCACTCCCTCCCTTGCTCTTGGTCCTCATCTCTGTAAGTCAACTTGATTCATAACATGTGTGTTTATCAGTTTATTTAAAATATATGTAATATTTAGCTAACTACACGGCAGCAGCTAAAGGAAGTCTATTAGCAGCACACAAGACAACAAATGCATATGCAGGGGCGGGCATGCCCCGAGACCGTGGAGCGCTAATGGAGCGAAATATGAGCGGGCGAGAAGCCTGATGCTCCATCCAGCCTTTGGGAATGTCGCTCCACGCTCCAGTCAAATTGGGCACACTAGATCTCACGAATCTCTTTCGGCTGGCACCCTGTCCTATCTTGGACACATGTAAAACACTTTTCACTTCAGTCAACATCAGCCACGTTATAGGAGTAGTCATAACCATGGAGACCTCTTGCAAGGTCATACTTCTAGGCTGGGATCTGAGTCTGGGTTAGAATCCTAGGATCATTGTAGAGCCAGTACATCAGGGTTTTTTGGTTTCAGCGTTGACGTTGCCTACCAGTAATAGCAGAGGTGCATAAAGATAGCGGCCCCCATGCACTTACCACAAATCCCTCGTTTTGCTGAGATACATTGCTAAGGTATTGTAGCCTACATTGCGCTACTTTATTTTTTAAGCACAGTATAAATGATCCCAATTTTAGCTTGACGCTGGCAATTTTAGAAACCAAAAGGGTAGATTGTGCTGATTTATTTGCACATTGTAAACGATGGCGCGAGACATGGTTCATACTCAGTGGATAATGCTATAAAAAAAAATCAAGTAATATCTGAAATCTTTATGCACGTTCGCCATTAGAATCTCACAGAACCACTGGAAGCCTATTGAGTCCAATAAAACAAATACAGCAGAGAAGTAAAGATACATTTCGAATGATCATTTAGGTCAATATTCTTGCTGTGTCCAAACTTAAATATTCCAATTAATACTTTCAATATACTGTTAAAGCTCCAATATATAACTTTGTGGGTGTCACAACCAAATTCACATAGAAATGAGAGTTATAGATCTGTCATTACCATTGAAAGCAGGTCTAAAATAAGCATCAGATCTGTTCTGTGTGCACTATTTCTATGCTTCCCGTTATTTACTTTCGGTTTTGTAAACCAGCTTAAAACATCTGGAAATATATGATTATTTGGTATTGAAAATATATTTCACAGATGGTCACAAAATGAAATTAGCCTATTAGAAATTTAGCAAACAATAAATGGCGGAGAGAATTCTGCATACTACACCTTTAAATTAATGGTGGGGTGAATAAGAAAATCAAAGTCACACCATTTCTCGAAAACAGTCTCTGTTTATTGTTAAACACTTGAGAGATTGTGGTCATAATTCACTTCAAACCAGGATGAGAAAAGGTTAAAAAAACGAAAAGAGGCCTCGTTTTTTTCACTTCTTATAATTCTGGTTCCTATTCCATGTTGTTGAAAATAATCCGTAACTCTGACCTTTATTTAACCAGGCAAGTCAGCTAAGAACACATTCTTATTTTCAATGACTGCCTGTTCAGGGGCAGAACGACAGATTTGTACCTTGTCAGCTCGTGGGTTTGAACAGGCAACCGGTTACTAGTCCAACGCTCTAACCACTAGGCTACCGTGCCGCCCGTCAATTCACAATGATTTTTCTTCTTTTAATAGAGGGGATATTGTGTGGATTGAGGTTTACAAGCACATTTTCGGACTTCTACTTGAAAAGATTAACGGGAAAAAAATAAAACAACATCTGACAATGCTTTTTGGGGTCAAAGCTTCTTAAACCATTAGAACACAAATGGTTGCTGATACCACAATGGTTTGTCTACTGTATTTCTGATCAATTTGATGTTATTTTAAAACTGTACAAAAACAGAAACAAATGAGTCAGTCATGATCAAATGCAGTTCTCTCTGTGGATATTGATACCATCAGGTCAGACCACTGTTCTTTCCTCCAATCCTCTCTAAGCACAAGGCCAGATACATTATTATTAACCATTCTGATATAACCATTTGTTTACTAACATGAGTTTGTTGTTTTAATTATGGCTGTTTATTGACACTTCTAAAGATAGCAGTCAGAGGTGACAAGCCTGTTTGTTTACAGCACACTTGTCCTCTGCAGCAGAGGGAACTATGGGTCTTCTGTTCCTGTGGCGGTCCTCTTGAGAGCCAGTTCCATCATAGCACTTGGTTTTTGCAACTGCACTTGAAGAAACTTTCAAAGTTGTGTATTGACTGACCTTCATGTCTTAAAGCAATGATGGACTGTTGTTTCTCTTTGCTTATTTGAGCTGTTCTTGTCATATATGGACTTGGTCTTTTACCAAATAGGGCTCTCTTCTGTATACCACCCCTACCTTGTCACAACATAACGGATTGGAGGAAAGAAATTCCACAAATTGACTTTTCACAATGCACACCTGTTAATTGAAATGCACTACAGATGAGAGAATGCCAAAAGTGTGCAAAGCTGTCATCAAGGCAAAGGGTGGCTACTGAAGACTCAAATATATTCTGATTTGTTTAACACTTTTTTGGTTACTACATGACCATTCATCGAGCAAGTGACCTTGGATGTGTCCTGTTTTTAATTTAACCTTATGATTTTACTTGAAAGCCAACATTTATAGTAACACAAACCCACATTCCTGGATTTCACAACATTTCATAGTTGTGAAGTCTTCACTACTATTCTACAATGTAGAAAATAAAAGAAAAACCCTGGAATGAGAAGGTGTGTCCAAACATTTGACTGGTACTGTATGTATGCATGTACCACTTTGAGCCTGTAATCAAACCCACAAATGCTGATGCTGCAGATACTCAACTAGTCAAAAGAAGGCCAGTTTAATTGCTTCTTTAATCAGAACAACAGTTTTCAGCTCTGCTAACATAATTGCAAAAGAGTTTTCTAATGTACAATCAACCTTTTAAAATGACAAATTTGGATTAGCTAACAACGTGACATTAGAACACAGGAGTGATGGTTGCTGATACCACAATGGTCATTTACAATATTAACAATGTCTACTGTATTTCTGATCAATTTGATGTTATTTTCAAACTGTACAAAAACAAGTGCTTTTCTTTAAAAAAAACAAGGACATTTCTAAGTGACCCCAAACTTTTGAAAAACTCAGCATGAAAAGAAACATCCCTTTTTCAAAGACAATTCGTAAAAATCCAAATAACTTCACAGATCTTAATTGTAAAGGGTTTAAACACTGTTTCCCATGCTTGTTCAATTAACCATAAACAATTAATGAACCTGTGGAACGGTTGTTAAAATACTAACAGCTTACAGACGGTAGGCAATTAAGGTCACAGTTCTAAAAGCTTAGGACACTAAAGAGGCCTTTCTACTGACTCTGAAAAACACCAAAAGGAAGATGCCCAGGGTGCCTGCTCATCTGCGAGAACGTACCTTAGGCATGCTGCAAGGAGGCATGAGGACTGCAGATGTGGCCAGGGCAATAAATTTGATTGTGAGACGCCTAAAACAGCGCTACAGTGAGACAGGACGGACAGCTGATCGTCCTCGCAGTGGCAGACCACGTGTAATAACACCTGCACAGGATCGGTATATCCGAATATCACACCTGCGGGACAGGTACAGGATGGAAACAACTGCTCAAGTTACACGAGGAACGCACAATCCTTCCATCAGTGCTCAGACTGTCCGCAATAGTCTGAGAGAGGCTGGACTGAGGGCTTGCAGGTCTGTTGTAAGGCAGGTCCTCACCAGACATCACATGCAACAACATTGCCTATGGGCACAATCCAACCGAAATTAATATTAAAATGTGCACATAATTAATCACTTTTGCCATTAATGCAAACATATGTGTTCTTTTGTTGAGTAAGTATTTATCAAATAAATGCATGATTATTGATTAAAATCACACAATTTCGGTCTGTCCGTCAGTCTACACTCAACGCCTACCAAACTCTGCCTATAAAAAATAGTCAGTCCACTAGTGCCATCATTAACAGGAACTGACATCATTCAACAATTTTCAACTGCATGGTACAGAAAGAGGCAAGTAATCACATTGTTTTATATCTGTATTTTGTTGTTATTTTAAAGTCAGGTGAGGATCGTCGACCTGAACAACTCAACCCCGTTACATTAAATAAACATGGAAAACTAGTACCTATCAAAATTATATTTCAACACATAAAAATATACAATCTATTAATTTCATGCACACCATGTGGTCTCCTGTCCTTCACATGAGAAGCAGAGGCCATTTTGAGCCAAAAACCATCACATTTCATTGTAACAGGGTTGTAAACCTGTGACAGGGTTGAGTTACTTACTGCATCTAAACAAATGAATTCATCAATATATTATACATGGTTTACATTCACTTATGAAACATGCTGTAATGTGTTCAATGTGAGCAAAAAATATATTTTAAAAGGCAGGTAGCCTAGTGGTAGGAGAGTTGGGCAAGGCTCTTAACTTCCGTTGTTCCTTTAAGTCGCTCTAGAGCCTAAATTACTCAAGGATTATAGTGTAGACATGTATATATTCTAAGAAGCTTTGATTTAACGTTATCCATTGAACCATCTAGGGAATGATGGCACCCACATCAGCAGCAGAAAGACAAAGGCAGTGTCAGAAAAAGGGAGCAATACCTTGAGAAAAAGCGTCAGAGAAGGAAAAGAAATGTTGAAGCAGGGAAAAGAAACGGAGAAGAGCATACAAAAGAAGCAAGGAGAGGAAAGGAACACTGAGGAACTTGACCACTCCTCCACAAAGTCCAGATGTTGAACATGCGATGGAGATGATGCCAAGCTCGATAAAAGCGGTACCCTCCACCATGAGACTACACCAGGTCATCACCCTTTGCTCCTGGTGAGCTGATGTTTCGTGATGTCAGCAGCCTTTGTTAAACAAATAAGGACCTAAACTGTGCATGCTGTAACACACAGCACTTCAGTTTCAGGAAGAAGGTCCTCGCTGCTCCAGAACAGCCAGCCAATGAGGAAAATCCACAACCTGTGGATGAAATCCAGTGTGGGAAATGCAGGTGTTCTTGGGCAGTGGTGTGTAGTGGAATTTGATGACCTTTATCCAGGCATCATCCTCAGCACGGATGGCATGTGTACAAGTGAAATGTATGCATTGTGTAGGACCAAACAGATTTTACTGGCCTTATCGAGACGACATCCACTGGTATCAGTTTGATGAAGTCCTTGAGATGATTCCACCCCCACAGCGTGTGACATCCCGCCACCAAGACGTTGAGAGAGTTGTGTTGGCCAGACTCTCAAAAAGAAAACAATGAATGAATATGGTGCTCCTGAGAAGAAGGATCGTCATGCTGACGTTAGTGCTGTAGTTCTAGCTGTTCTAGCATTCGAAATGCCCTTGGAAAATGTTCCTACTGTTTGATGACACGTTGAACTTTTCTGATGAAACCTGTTGAATGTTATTAATTACCCCAATGCGTTTTTATATGTTGCCATATTTACTGCAGTTTGGTTAATAAAACCCATATTAATCTAACTATATCTAAATGTCCTTATTACATGGTTACATACAATGAAATGCAATGTTTTGGGGGTAAATCTTGGAGGGATTTTGATTGTAAACTAAACTAGTTCATATGGAAACCGATGTGTCTCTTCTACCCCGTTACAAGACAATATTTGTTAAATAAAATGTCAAAGATGAATACATATGAATTTGATGTTTTCTGAGCTCAGTCTGAAATGTTAAGCACAATCCCAAGAAGATCAGATTCATGTCAAAACTCTGAATTGAAAGCATTTTTTAAATTTAAATGATGACCTGCTGACACAATGTCTATTTCAGGGTTTAATATAGCAAAATTCTAAGATTTTACATACATTTTATATTTATAATAATTTAATTGGTTTGGGGGACACATGAGCATTAGGTACAGTGCCTTGCGAAAGTATTCGGCCCCCTTGAACTACTTTGCGACCTTTTGCCACATTTCAGGCTTCAAACATAAAGATATAAAACTGTATTTTTTTGTGAAGAATCAACAACAAGTGGGACACAATCATGAAGTGGAACGACATTTATTGGATATTTCAAACTTTTTTAACAAATCAAAAACTGAAAAATTGGGCGTGCAAAATTATTCAGCCCCTTTCAGTGCAGCAAACTCTCTCCAGATGTTCAGTGAGGATCTCTGAATGATCCAATGTTGACCTAAATGACTAATGATGATAAATACAATCCACCTGTGTGTAATCAAGTCTCCGTATAAATGCACCTGCACTGTGATAGTCTCAGAGGTCCGTTAAAAGCGCAGAGAGCATCATGAAGAACAAGGAACACACCAGGCAGGTCCGAGATACTGTTGTGAAGAAGTTTAAAGCCGGATTTGGATACAAAAATATTTCCCAAGCTTTAAACATCCCAAGGAGCACTGTGCAAGCGATAATATTGAAATGGAAGGAGTATCAGACCACTGCAAATCTACCAAAACCTGGCCGTCCCTCTAAACTTTCAGCTCATACAAGGAGAAGACTGATCAGAGATGCAGCCAAGAGGCCCATGATCACTCTGGATGAACTGCAGAGATCTACAGCTGAGGTGGGAGACTCTGTCCATAGGACAACAATCAGTCGTATATTGCACAAATCTGGCCTTTATGGAAGAGTGGCAAGAAGAAAGCCATTTCTTAAAGATATCCATAAAAAGTGTTGTTTAAAGTTTGCCACAAGCCACCTGGGAGACACACCAAACATGTGGAAGAAGGTGCTCTGGTCAGATGAAACCAAAATTGAACTTTTTGGCAACAATGCAAAATGTTATGTTTGGCGTAAAAGCAACAGCTCACCCTGAACACACCATCCCCACTGTCAAACATGGTGGTGGCAGCATCATGGTTTGGGCCTGCTTTTCTTCAGCAGGGACAGGGAAGATGGTTAAAATTGATGGGAAGATGGATGGAGCCAAATACAGGACCATTCTGGAAGAAAACCTGATGGAGTCTGCAAAAGACCTGAGACTGGGACGGAGATTTTTCTTCCAACAAGACAATGATCCCAAACATAAAGCAAAATCTACAATGGAATGGTTCAAAAATAAACATATCCAGGTGTTAGAATGGCCAAGTCAAAGTCAGACCTGAATCCAAACGAGAATCTGTGGAAAGAACTGAAAACTGCTGTTCACAAATGCTCTCCATCCAACCTCACTGAGCTTGAGCTGTTTTGCAAGGAGGAATGGGAAAATTCAGTCTCTCGATGTGCAAAACTGATAGAGACATACCCCAAGCGACTTACAGCTGTAGTCGCAGCAAAAGGTGGCGCTACAAAGTATTAACTTTAAGGGGGCTGAATAATTTTGCACACCCAATTTCAGTTTTTTATTTGTTAAAAAAAGTTTGAAATATCCAATAAATGTCGTTCCACTTCATGATTGTGTCCCACTTGTTGTTGATTCTTCACAAAAAAATACAGTTTTATATCTTTATGTTTGAAGCCTGAAATGTGGCAAAAGGTCGCAAAGTTCAAGGGGGCCGAATACTTTCGCAAGGCACTGTACATGTTGATCTTATAACAAGCATCTTTTATAATCATATTCCATATTGTCTGTGACAGGTTTGAAGATAAGTGGTGTCCATTTCAGACAAAAATGGACAATAATAAAATGGCTTTAATGCCTGATATGGGGAAAAAATGATTGAAGATTTAATATGTACTTGTTGTGAGGTGTTCAGAAAATGCATTTATTTTAGTTAAAAAAGTTAATTTTTATATTACCGCAGCACAAGTATGTATGTATGTATTGTATCGGTTTTGACTTGGTTGTTATTTATAGGGGTGCCAGGTAGGTTGTGCCTACCAGAGAAAACATTGGTTTCTCCTTTTGGTTTGGGAGGGAATGAGTCCCATCTGGTCCGTCAAGTCTACACCAATACAAAGGACTTATGTAAAAGTCAGGATGGAAATAAACTTTTCATAAACCCTTAAAACATTGGAAAGAACTTCAAAAACAACTGTATTCTTTTGCGTGGGTTGTATTACCAACATAAATGATTACACACACATACAATAATATAACACAATGAGTTCTGGTTCCTCCAGAAATGTCCTGTGCCTCGGGTCTAAAAAGAGTCCAGCCCGGTAAAGTAGTTCAGGGAACCCAAGTGACCTTTGTCACGCAATGTTTGTCCGTTCACTCAAGTGTAGCGTAAACCCAGAATTAATCATACAATCAATAACAATTATTTTACCACACAACTATAAAGCGTATCAACTCTTACTAAGTCCTCAACTACAACTAACTACATAAATCATCACAGTATACATCACATCAAAACAAATTAAATACAGTATACAAAAAGGTAGTAGTCAGTCGGTCAGTCAGACAATCCAATCCGCCAACAGATCTCCAGCAGAGAAAGGCCACGAAGAACAGAGAGGTGTAAGTTCACAGACGCAAAGAGTGGTCCGATCCTGGGTAAACTCTATTAGGCTACAAAACAAATGGAATAGAGAAGCTTCGGAACTGAGGGTTGAAAACATCCTCATTCACGTCTCCATCACAACCCCACTTTGCGCAGCTGATGCTGGCTATTTAATTGGGAATTAAAGGGAAAGCACCCTATTGGAAGGAAAAGCCCTATTTAATTGGCAATTGAAGGGGAAGCGCCCTATTGGAAGGAGAAGCACTGAGACGGTTCATAAAATTCATGGCCGTCACAGTATGCATGCATGTACACATACATACACACACACAGTGTGTGCATGCATATACACACATCTAAATTTAAGACTAGGCTAAAAACGTACCTTTAAGTGTAAATTATGGGTAGTCCTACCTTACTTTTCATTTACTTTTTATGTCTTCATTGATATTGTGCTTATCATCTTTTCATGAACTCTGACACCTCATTCCAGACAATCAGTTTTCCCTTGATTAATCAGCATAGGTTTACATTTGAGGGCTAATGTGGCAAAGGTAACTTCACGTTATCCTAGTTAAACTGGTGGTCCACATGCCAAATGAAGCCACGTCACCTGACCAGAATGGCTGTGACAGTCATGGAATTTTGGATGATGGTTATTGGTCTTTTTGGGGGATTTTAAGAGGCACATTTTCTCCTCTCCTCCTGACTGCAAGTTGTTTCAGCAAGGAGCAACAAAGATTCATCACGTTGTGAAGAGTCCGTATTACCGCAGAAACCAACTCAACAGCACGAATAACCGACTGTCCCGTCTTCAATCAGTCGTTCGTAAATAAAAACAAAACGGTTGTGAAAAATAATAACAACAATGGTTCGTCTGTTTCAGGATTATGCTGTAATTGTGCCAGCCCTACTGACCAAGACAAACCAGGACTTGTTCATGTGGTCCACAAAAACTCTAGACTCTAAGCATACGGCACAGTATGTTTGAGTGGGTCCGAGTGAAGAGTCTGTGAGAACTGAAGCTGAACTGCTACAGTCACTTTGACCCCTATAGTCCTCCAATGTCAATGCCATATTATGAAACACGGTGTTCCATTCTGAGCCTGCTCAGTGCATATGTATGTGAATGCGTGTACATGTCAGTGCTGACCACAGGTTGGGCTGCCTGACTTGCTTATGTAACCAAAAGACTGCTATGCAATTTCTATCAATAAAGGGGAGGATAGGTGGGGTAGGGGTTCATTTTAAATGTTATATAAGATTTGTCTTAGGTATTCCGAATACATTCCACAACCATATATAATTTGATGGCTTTCTCATTATGGCATTGACTGGCTTTACATTCATAGTCCTCTACCAATATTGCAGACAAATAGAGTGAAGCACTAACTACCATGGACAAAGAAAATGGCGTACTCACAATTTCTGTCCTATTTCACTCTCCACCTTTCTACGTTCCTACAAGGAAAGGAGGGAAGGATTTGGTTGAAGGCATTTGTCCCTAGCAACATATATAGGGGCTTATTTGTAAGGCCGAGTGACCGCGCAGTTTCACCCCCTTAGACACCTCTTCCCCAGAGCTAAACAACCTAAACACGTTCTGCACATTTCTCTGCGTCATATTTCTGAACAGCTGAATTAAAAAACCCACAGCGATTTGAAATAACATTTCAAAAATGTATATATTTTGTAGCCTAATTTGTTTGGTTGTTTATCGATCGGGAAGAGGCGTCAAGAGAATTCAGCCATGCAGCCACTCCGTATTTGTAAAGGGGCGACTTTGCGGGTTGTAATGTAGGGGAAGGGCAGACACGTCCAGTACAGTGACATTTGCAGCGTGCTAGAAATGCAATGAGGCTCAGATTGAAGTTAATAACAGCCAAACCTTAGTCAAACCCCTCAGATTATGGACGTGCATTTTCTTATACATTACTTTCTGTGTGTGCATCGCACAAGGCGGTGCCTGTTGCATCAGCAATTTGTCGTACTGTAAGGGGTGTGTGTGTTCGCATTCAGACTCTCGTCACAGGCGGTAGGTACTGTAGCTGGTCTCTGGTGTAGTGGGATCAGGGTCACTTATCCACAGCTCCAGGGAGCGGCTCAGCCTCAGCCTGACAACACTCACACATCTCCTCCTTCTGCCCAGACTGACACTCACAAAATGGGTTTCTCCACATCCAACATCAGAAAAGGCTAGTATAAAAAAAATATACCACTTGTTTTTAATCCTTAAGGAGTCTACTGACACAGCCGTGAATCAAATCTAAGTAACATAAAAAATCCCCATCAAAATCCATTAGTTCAAGCTAGAGCTATCAGGTTTTTTGTACGGGCTGCGTCTCAATCTACTGCCTATGTCGGCCTTCTGCATCTGCATAAGATGGCCGAGCTGTAGCCTTGTTTGTCAGACCATGAGGAATCTCACAAAAACCTATGTAGCGTCCGAACGGTTTGGCCTACAAACTATTATTCCACTCTATGGAAAGGGGAGACTCTCACAAGTGTCGTCTGAAGGTAACCCATACAAAAAGGAATGGAAGAAAGAAGGTAGTTGTGCCAACAAAAATAAGGGATCAAATGTGTCCAGAAAAACGTAAATATTTCCTGAGCTTTCTCATATCTCCTAGATATAGCACATAGTCAAACAATAAATCATAAGGTTTTGAAGTGTCTTTTTTGCCATTTATGAACCTGTTACTCAATGTGTTTCTATGGGCTATAGTAGAAAAGGCCAAATTCTATATTTTATCAAATCCTGTATTTTTATTTTTGGGGGATCCCTAAAGGGGTCATAGCTAATGACCATCTTAAAACAGTTCCATGTTACCTTAGTACCCCACCTCCCCTATGACTTAAGCCACTCACCAATGACTCAGTGGCTCAGTGGAATCTGTCGTCAGGGAAACCAATTTCTCCTCCAGAGGCGAGGCTATAAGGCTTGCATCAGTGAGTCTATTCTGACTGGTCAGCCTGAGCCACATGTCAAACATCTGCTGCATGTCCCTCACTGTGGACGGGAGGGGACAGGGATTAGCGTTGCAAACAAATACACTGTAAATACATGATTTGTTTGGCCATGACACACGCAAAAAGAGGAAAAGCAACATAAAGACAGAATCTTACAGCTGTTGTTATTCATGTACGTCCAGACGTCCCTTTCTTCCAGAATGTGGGCGAAGGAACAGTTCCCGATGTCAGTGGCACTTCTCCTGCTTCATCACATGGACACACATCTAGGCAGACTGCTTTATTATTGCACTGTCTGTCCTGATTGTATACTTTCCTGTGATTTTATTTGACAATCCTTATAATCGGATGTCAAAACACAATTGAAACGGATGCTGACATACTGGCCCTTCTTTACAGAAACCCTTTAGTAGCACGACAAATAGCTAACCTACCGTGGAACAAAGGCCAAGCTGCCTATAGGTGTAAAGACGAGAGGAGGAGAGCTGTAAACAACATCAGCTGTATTCAGCATGTGAGAGGTCTGCTGGAAATGACTGCCTGATTGGAGAGATTAAAACAGGCCCCGAGGGGAGGGAGGGATGGAGAAAATTAGTAGAGAGGGGTGACTCAGTTCATACTTAGGTGGGTGTGACTGTGTATGAGAGAGGGGAAGGGTGAAAAGAGTGAGTGATGGAGGGATAGAGAAGGGGGAGGGACTTACGTCATACTGCTGTGGGTATGCATGGGAGAAGGGAAGAGGCCGCACAACGACCCACTTCTTCTTCTCCAAAGACTTCACCAGCAATACCCAACGCTTCTTAGTCCAGCTGGAGAAAGGGGGAAAGGGGAAGACAGAGATGAGGAAGAGAGATGAGAGATGGGCGGGAGAAAGAGAAAGAAAAGGACATGACTATGGACTACAATCATAAAGTTAGTGAAATTGACCATTCAGAACAAGGTATTTTGCATTTCTATAGAGTTAATCCTTTAATGGGCCTATTTCTTTAACATTCCTTTTATCCTATTAATTATCATTTCAGGCCTGGTCATGAAACAGATGGTAGCCCCTGCAGCCTCATATTGACACAAGAACTTCAGCACTTACCATGAGTGCAGATGTCAGTTTGATATCGTCTCTCACCTGTCGTGCAGTACTTGAGGGCCTTGTCTGGTTCGTGGACATGTCCATCCATCTGGCCACAGACAAACGCCATCTTCAGGTTTAACCCCCTGCCATCCCCTCCACCCCTGAGGTTGTCTCCCACTCCCCCTATTCCCCCCACCACAGCTATGGTGTGTGACGTGCACAGGCTGAGAGCATGAGTGAGAGAGATCTTGTAAATCAGGCCCTTAAAACAATAACTCAAATGGTGTATTGTATTAGGAGACAAGGGCATCGTGCCCATCTCATGCTCACCTTCTGTTTCTGAGCATTCTGCTCTAGCCTGTACCAGAGCCTCTTGGACTTCTGTACCATCTCATGGGTAATACCTGGGAGAGAGAGGGAAGTTAATAAAGACACACAAAGTAACAGATGATAGCGTGAACTGTGGTTATTTTGCTGGAATCCTTGATAGAGTGTGTCTGTGTGTGCAGCCATGCTTGCAAACACATGAGTACTTCTGTACCGGTGTCCTGCTGCAGCACCTAGCACTTGAGTTCTATGACGGAGTGGGCAAAGGAGCAGCTGGCATGCACCTCGTGGCGACACATGTCAAACTCGCAGAGGGGGTGCAGCGGGCGCACCTTACTGTGGCGCACGTTGGCAGAACACACCAGATTCACTAGGCACCTGAGAAAACAGGGATGAGATAGAGGGGGAAGAGATGGAGGAGGAGAGAGAAGGAGAGGGCAGAAGGGGACAGGGTGCAAATAGCTGACTTGAATATTGTCTGAGGTAAATTGGATTTAGAATCCATTATACCAAGACAAAGTGCGTATTTGGATCTGATACAATGAAGGACAGAGAGAGGATGACGGAAAAGTACAGAAAGGTCTAGGAGACTCACTTATCAAAGGGATG
Source organism: Oncorhynchus gorbuscha (assembly GCF_021184085.1). Lineage (NCBI taxonomy): Eukaryota > Metazoa > Chordata > Actinopteri > Salmoniformes > Salmonidae > Oncorhynchus > Oncorhynchus gorbuscha. Next base: position 60,928,267 of record NC_060179.1, on the reverse strand, counting down.
CCGGGCAGTGAGGTTTGAGCAGACAGCCAAGTTCTCTTTGCTGCACTTGCTGATGATGGGAGGCTTACTGTCAAAACATTCTTGCAGAGGGAGAGAGAGCGAAACGGAGTGCGTGTGTATATACAGAATACTGCAAAGTTCACCATGTGGAGGTCTATGTGCATCACACCCTACTTCACAGAGGAACATGAACATGCCCATGTGCTGCTGTAGCAGGAGTGTGACGCTGAGTGCCCGTCTCTCGGTGCTGCTCAGCGGGTCAAACAGCAGCTCCCTTCTCAGAGCCCACTTCTTCTCCTGGGTCCACAGGTATATTTCCTCCTGGCAGTAGGCAAACGTGCAGTTCTCCCCTTACTTGCATTCCTGGCGCTCCTGGACCTCTTCAGAGGAGGACAGAGGAGGAGCAGGAAATAGGTATGAGATAGAGAGTACATAATATTTACTATCACTGATGAAAAATTCTGTTTAAGCAACATTAAAACTACTGCCAGCACTTCTGTGCTTATTTGAGTAAGAGAACATGCATGTGCTGGTGACACTGTCTCTGATTTATTTAGAATTCAAGGCACATTTCACCAGCATGGCTACCACAGCATTCTGCAGCGATACGCCATCCCATCTGGTTTGCGTTTAGTGGGACTATCATTTGTTTTTCAACAGAACAATGACCCAAAACACACCTCCAGGCTGTGTAAGGGCTATTTGACCAAGAAGGAGAGTGATGGAGTGCTGCATCAGATGACCTGGCCTCCACAATCACCCGACCTCAACACAAACCAATTGAGATGGTTTGTAATGAGTTGGACGGCAGAGTGAAGCAGCCAACAAGTGCTCAGCATGTGGGAACTCCTTCAAGACTGTTGGAAAAGCATTCCAGGTGAAGCTGGTTGAGAGAATGCCAAGAGTGTGCAAAACTGTCATCAAGGCAAAGGATGGCTATAGAAAGGGTGGCTATAGAAAATATATTTTGATTTGTTTAACACTTTTTTGGTTACTACATGATTCCATGTGTGTTATTTCATAGTTTTGATGTCTTCACTATTATTCTACAATGTAGAAAATAGTAAAAATAAAGAAAAATCCTGCAATGAGTAGGTGTTCTAAAACTTTTGAGGCCAGTACTGTGCGTACCTTTGCAAAACACAAAGGCCCCCAGGAAGTTATTTCGGTGGGGTGGGGTCTTCTTTGTTCTTGAAGCGAGACAGCAGCAGGTCCCTCTTACAGCGGTGAGCTGCTTCCACCTGGTACTGGTAGTCTATATCCCACAAACCTGCAGAGAGAAGAGTAGGGGAACTTATCAGAATAAGGAATATCACAAAAGCATAAACAACAACAATAGAATAAATTCAATCTGGGAATTTAAAAAACACACATAGTATAGAGTATAAAGTATAGTATCAAGTATAGAGACATCCATGTTGTGATAAACTCAGAAGACAGGAGAAAGAAGATGAGAGTATCCATCGGAGTGTTCAGGCGTTATGCCGCTGTCTTACTGTTTGAGGGGAGCTGTGTTTGTAGATCCCAGAGATGATACTGTGAGAAATTCTTCCCCCTGGAGAACAGAACTGCAACTCAAGGACACAGGGATACCAGACACCATGTGACCATACAGCAGTGCTGCTGACACAAACTAGCTTCAACAACAACTAACACATTCCCGAGGACTGTTCAGGGTCACTGGGCAGTTGCGGGAAGGTTTAAGTAACAGCTGATGCAGGTTTAAACTGTATGGTTGCAAAATAAGACTGGATAGTGGCAAACAACAAAATAAAGCCTGCAACAATGGCTTTGCTGTTTTCAATATAATTGACATCACCAAATCACACACCCGGATCCATACACCTTGTTCATATGTCTCATCCACTCACCAGGCAAGATGTACTCAGAGAGGGAGTCCAGCCCTCCAATTCCAGCCCCTCCTTTGCCCTCTGTGTCCCCAGCCTCCAGGGAAAAGGCCCCCAGGGCATCCAGCACCTGTGTGGAGGTCTGGTCCCTCTGGCCCAGCGAGGGGTAGGTCTCCAGAGCGGACATCTGGCTGACAGTGAAGCTGAAGAAGGCAGGGGGTAGCTGGGGTGAGGGGGCTGGAGGAGTATGGAGGGTGCAGGCCCACAGCCGTGTTGGGGAGGTTGGTGGGGATAGTGCCTTGGACTGGGCTCTGTGACTGAGGGAGAGAGACATATTATTCTAGATCTCCTTCTAGACCAGAAATGCATAGCTCTGTGCTCCATGTAAGGTACTTCAGTGGTGGAAGTTCAACTACTAAAATGTGCAACCCGTCAGGCAGTAGTGGAAAAAGTATGCAAATGTCATACTTGAGTAAAAGTAGATACCTTAATAGAAAATGATTCAAGTAAAAGTCACTCATTAAAATACTACTTGAGTAAAAGTCTAAAAGTATTTGGTTTAAAATATACTTAAGTGTCAAAAGTCAAAGTTAATTTCTAATTCCTTATATTATGACAACTAGACGGCATATTTTCTTGTTTTTTATTTATTTACGGATAGCCAGGGGCACACTTCAACATTAATTTACAAAATAAGCATTTGTGTTTAGTGAGTGCGCCAGATCAGAGGCAGTAGGGATGACCAGGAATGTTTTCTTGAAAGGGGGTGAATTGGAGCATTTTCCTGTCAAAATGGAACAAATACTTTTGGGTGTCAGGGAAAATGTATGGAGTAAAAAGTACATTATTTTCTTTAGGAATAAAGTAAGTAAAAAAACAACTTATGTAGTACTTCAAAGTATTTTTTACTTAAGTACTTTACACCACTGCTGTCATGCAACTCCCGGAAATACTTCCTTAAATGTTCCTATATTCTACTGACGAATGTCTGTACCTCCTCTCTCTCATCAAATGTCTACAGGTCAATAGAGGGACGGTACAGCACGGTCAGTATCCTTCCTTGACGTGACCTTAGTAGCGACCTTCTCACCTCGCTGACTTTCTCGGAGATGCAGTCATCCCCCAGCAGGCTGTCCAGATCGTCGGGGATCACGCTGCACTCCTCCATGTGCTCCGACACGGGGACAGAGTAGGGCATGCGGGGCAGGCCTGTACTGGGGCTATCTGATAGGTCAGCACAGGACGTGGCCACTGGGCTCATCGCTGACAGGGATGGGTGTGGCCAGAGGGGCGGGGATAGATCAACTGGGAGGGATAAAGAACAAAGAGGAAGATGAGATCGAGCCATGGAGGGAAAGGGAATTTGAGAGACACGCTAATGACAATGTCAAATAAATTGTTAAAGTTAAATGTTATGTTTTTATGGTAAACTGACATCTCTGATGCAATGTCAGTCAAAGATTTTGCCCATTGGAGGACATCTAAAATAAGAGACAAGGCTTGGTTAATCAAAACATTAACCATTCAACCTTAATAACAAAATGCCAATAACCACATTTCCACCCAGTTTTCATGCGAATAAAGTCATACCGTATAAATAAAAATCAAGAGAGCTGTGATGGAAACAGGATATTTTGGTAAAATGTTATAAATGAAGAAATATCTTTTGTTCATTCGTGATCTTTTTGTGTCGGTAAAATGAATGTGAAATGGTAGTGGAAATGCTTTTATGCAAAAATATTGATATAATAACCATAATATAGGAGTAAACTTGAAGTCACGCAATGATATGGTGTGGTCATCCCACTACGCCTCGGGAAACCATGCAGTTAGGCTCCAGATTAAATAAGTTATGATGAACTTCACAGGGTGGTGAAAGTGCCCTTGATGCTCCTTTCCAATAAATATTGAGGCTCTTATTCTGGTGACATGATGATAGATCCAAAACGGCAGTCAAGTGTTTATTGCGCTGTCCCTGCAACATTATTTGAGCCATTTAGTTCACTTGTTTCTGACTGAAAAGCTGTTCCCGAAATCCCTCATTTGTTTAAGAAAAACATTCCACATTGCCTCAACCCTTGCACTCTTTACGTGAATCATGTAAGCATTGCATGCGACCAACAGGGCCTGACCTATAGCCGATCATAATCACATCAATAAATTGGTTATAACAAACTCTGAACACAGTAATGTCGACAGAAAAATGGATGCGGAGGACGTGAAAAATAAACAGGAAATGTGCAAAATGTTTACTGGTTGCTCCGGAGGAAAAAGTGGAAGTCAGATCTGTGGAAGACATGTGACAGTTGTGGAAACTACTGGAAATCCAGAAAAATTAGGGTATAGGAGCAAGTGTTGCGTGAGTATTGTGTGTGCCAAACAGCTGCTGATAGACTACAATATATATATATTTTTACCATTTGGAATAGTGTAAACACTAAATAAATGTGTACCAGAAAAATATTTATAAAGCCTTTATTACACCAGACTAAAAAAACAGTTGAATGTATTCGTGAATTGTAGTTTATTTATTGTTTAGGTTAATTATTCAAAGCTCCCTTTATCTAATTTTAAGGCAAAAATGCTTGATTTCATTTTGAAGCATGAATGTCTTGTATGCTGTGTGATGGCAGGAACAAATTAATGATTGATACAGTAAACTATATATTGAAATATAAGCATAAGTAAGTTGAGGTATTAAGACTAAACCAAACAGGCTCTTAGGCCTACTGCTCGATAGTGATTATACAAGGCTGCTATACAACTCCTACTAATGATAACGGCATTGTTTATTATAATGATCATAATAATAACAACGAGATCAAGAAAAAGAAGAGTATAGGAGCGAGAACGGCATGCATATTATGTGTAACAAACAGGTGCTGTTAGATTACAATATTATTTTTCTGCCTGTTTGGAACAGTGCTTAATTACAGCATGGAAAATACTAAAAACAGCCAAATCTGTGAAATTGTTTTATATGGCATTTTGCCGTTCCATGAGGCTTGCTGCTCCAGTTTCAACTGTTCTGCCTTGTTATTATTCGACCATGCTGGTCATTTATGAACATTTGAACATCTTGGCCATGTTCTGTTATAATCTCCACCCGGCACAGCCAGAAGTGGACTGGCCACCCCACATAGCCTGGTTCCTCTCTAGGTTTCTTCCTAGGTTTTGGCCTTTCTAGGGAGTTTTTCCTAGCCACCGTGCTTCTACACCTGCATTGCTTGCTGTTTGGGGTTTTAGGCTGGGTTTCTGTACAGCACTTTGAGATATCAGCTGATGTACGAAGGGCTATATAAATACATTTGATTTGATTTGATTTATTAAACAAACAGTAAAACAGGCAACAGAAGCAGGATCTGTCTTATTTCTGTAGATATATATGGATGATTTATAAAGCCAGGCACATTTAACAGTTACGCTATTGATTATAGACCTAAAGTATTATTAGAGAATGTTGGTTATGTAAAAATTACCCCAGAATGTCCGTTATTCCAGAGGACGATTCGGACTGGATTCGTTTTTCCCAAACTGCCCAGTAATTCATAATTCTTTCTCAATAAATATTGACAGTTGACGGACGCCTGGAGGTTCTTCTAGGCGTGAAGATATTTCAACAAGTCCAGGCGCTAACAGGGCTACACTGTCAACTCAAGCTCGATTCCAAAGTTTCTAAACCATACCAAACCATCTCTGGAATACAGTGCATTCGGAAAGTATTCAGATCCCTTGACTTTATCCAAATTTTGTTACGTTACAGCCTTATTCTAAAGCGGATTCAATTGTTTTTTCACCCTCATCAATCTACACACAATACCCCATAATGACGAAGTAAAAATACATTTTTAGACATTTATGCAAAAAAACATCACATTTATGTAAGTTAAAGCACCTTTAGCAGCGATTACAGGCTCAAGTCTTCTTGGGTATGAAGCTAAAACCTTGGCACACCTGTATTTGGGGAGTTTATCCCATTCTTCACTCCAGAACCTCTCAAACTCTGTCAGGTTGAATGGGAGCTTTGCAACTGTAACGGCGTTTGTCTGTTGAAGGAAGAGAGTCGGACCGAAATGCAGCGTGTTTGTTACTCATGATCTTTAATGAATGAAAACGAAAAACATGAAATAACTCAATACAAAACAACAAACGGAACGAGAAACCTATTACAGCCTATCTGGTGAACACTACACAGAGACAGGAACTATCACCCACAAAATACAAAGTGAAACTCAGGCTACCTAAATACGGTTCCCAATCCGAGACAACGAGAATCACCTGACTCTGATTGAGAATCGCCTCAGGCAGCCAAGCCTAACTAGACACACCCCTTATCATTCACAATCCCAATGCTAGAAAACCCCAATACGAACACAACACATAACCCATGTCACACCCTGGCCTGACCAAAATATATAACGAAAACACAAAACATATTGACCAAGGCGTGACAGAACCCCCCTAAGGTGCGGACTCCCGGACGCACCTCAAAACCATAGGGAGGGTCCGGGTGGGCGTCTGTCCATGGTGGCGGCTCCGGCTCGGGACGTGGACCCCACTTCATTAATGTCCTGGTACCTCCCCTTCGCGTCCTGGGATAATCCACCCTCGCCGCCGACCATGGCCTAATAGTCCTCACCCAGAACCCCACTGAACTGAGGAGCAGCTCGTGACTGAGGGGCATCTCGGGACTGAGGGACAGCTCGGGACTGAGGGGCTCTCCAGAGATGTTAGATCGGGTTCATGTCCCGGCTCTGGCTGGGCCACTCAAGGACATTCAGAGACTTTTCCCAAAGCCACCCCGCATTGTCTTGGCTGTGTGCTTAGGGTTGTTGTCCTGTTGGAAGGTGAACCTTCGGCCTAGTCTGAGGCCCTGTGCGCTCTGGAACAGGTTTTCATCAAGGATCTCTCTGTACTTTATTACGTTCATCTTTCCCTCGTTCCTGACTAGTCTCCCAGTCCCTGCCACTGAAAAACACCATAGGGATTAGAGGTCGACCGATTAATCAGAATGGCCGATTAATTAGGGCCGATGTCGAGTTTTCATAACAATCGGAAATCTGTATTTTTGGACACTGATTTGTCAGATTAAAAACTTTTTATACACCTTTATTTAATCTTTATTTAACGAGGCAAGTCAGTTAAGAACACATTCTTATTTTCAACGACGGCCTAGGAACGGTGGGTTAACTGCCTCGTTAAGGGGCAGAACGACAGATTTTCACCTTGTCAGCTCAGGGGATTCAATCTTGCAACCTTACAGTTAACTAGCCCAACGCTCTAACCACCTGCCTCTCATTGCACTCCACGAGGAGACTGCCTGTTACGCGAATGCAGTAAGCCAAGGTAAGTTGCTAGCTAGCATTAAACTTATCTTATAAAAAACAATCAATCAATCATAATTACTAGTTAACTACACATGGTTGATGATATTACTAGTTTATCTAGAGTGTCCTGCATTGCATACAATCGATACGGTGCGTATCGTTGCTCTAATGCACATATGTCAGAGTCAAGGCCCGCGGGCCACATCCGGCCCGCGAGAAGGTTTTTTACGGCCCCTGGGATGATCTTGATTTATTATTAGAACCGGCCCGCAGACCGCAGCAAGCCGGCAGCCCGCAGATCTTTTACACGCACCAATACTACATTTCCCACAATGCAACGGTGACGCACCGAGCAGTAGGCTGCTTCATTTCAATATTTATTGGCACAGCAGTTGTCAGCATCACAGTAAAATTAACTTTCAGATACCCATCAAAAATGGCAAAACGGAAGGTGGACACTGAGAACCGGGGTTTCAAACAAGGTGGGAGTCGGAGTATTTGTTCACAGAGGTAGCTGGAAAACCTGTGTGTCTTCTGTGTGGAGAAAGTGTGGCGGTACTGAAAGAGTATAATCTGAGACGACATTATGAAACGAAACACGCGGACAAAAACAAGAATATGGACATGGAACAAAGGCTACAAAAGGCAGAGGAATTAAAACGAGGCCTCAAATCTCGACAGGCTCTGTTCAAAAAGCCAAATCACAAGGCCAGGCTGCTGTCAAGGCCAGTTTTATTTTGGCAGAAGAGATCGCTAAATCAGCCCGGCCATTTACGGAGGGGATTTCATCAAAAACTGCATGATTAAAGTTTGTGACGAAGTTTGCCCAGAAAAAAGGCAACTCTTTTTAAATGTGAGTCTGAGCAGAAACACCATTGCCGAGAGAGTAGACCAGTTGTCCATCAATCTAAAAGAGCAGCTTGTGAAAAAGGGAAAAGATTTCATTGCATATTCCTTGGCTGTGGATGAGAGCACCGACATTTCTGACATTGCCCAGTTGTCAATTTTCATCCGCGGAGTGGACTCCAGCCTAAGCGTGACAGAGGAGTTTTTGGCTTTACGTCCTATGCATGGCACAACTACGGGGCATGATTTGTATGAAGAGGTGTCAAGATGTGTAAATGAGATGGAGCTGCCTTGGGAAAAACTCGTGGGTTTGACAACCGACGGAGCACCTGCGATGTGTGGACACAGGAGCGGACTGGTGACGAAGATACGGGAAAAGATGCAAGAGGAAAACGCGACAGGTGAGCTGACAGCTTATCATTGTATCATACACCAGGAAGCGTTGTGCGGTAAAGCCTTGAAAATGGAGCATGTAATGAGCATCATCACGCGCACAGTTAACTTTATCAGAGCCAAAGGTTTGAATCACCGCCAGTTCAAGGCATTTCTGACGGAGTTAGAAACGGAGCATGGTGATTTGCCTTATCACACAGAGGTGCGATGGCTAAGCCAGGGAAAGGTGCTTCAAAGATGTTTCGAGCTTCGTGAGGAGATTTGTCTGTTCTTGGACAGCAAAGGGAAAGACACAACACAACTCCGAGACGAAATGTTTCTGTGTGCAATGGCTTTTCTGTGTGACATTACGAGTCATCTGAATGCAATGAACTTGCAGCTGCAGGGTCGGGATCGTGTCATCTCTGATATGTACAGTACAGTGAAGGCATTTAAAACCAAACTGACTCTGTGGGAGACGCAGATGCGGAAAGAAAATTTGAGCCACTTTCCCAGCTGCCAGACCATGAAAGAGAAGCTCTCTACCAGTGCGTTCCCGAGCGCACAGTTGGCTGATAAAATAGGTATGCTTGCCGCTGACTTTCGACGCCGATTTGCTGACTTTGAAGCACAAAAAGCAGGTTGGAACTGCTCGGTAACCCATTTGCTGTTGACGTGGAAAGCTCACCACCAAACCTCCAAATGGAGTTGATTGACCTCCAATGCAATGATGCACTGAGGGCAAAATATGCGGCAGTGGGTGCTGCGGAGTTCGCCCGTTTCCTCCCCGACACAATGCCCCAGCTGCGCATCCAGGCTGCTCAAACGTTGTCTATGTTTGGCAGCACATACCTGTGTGAACAACTGTTTTCTTTGATGAACTTGAACAAAACATCACACAGAAGTCGACTTACTGCTGAACACCTCCACTCAATTCTGAGGATTTCCTCAGCTCAGAGCCTTACCCCGAACATTGATGAACTTGTGGAAAAGATGGGACACCACCAAGTATCACCCTCAACCTCAAACAAGTGAACATTACTGTGCAATCACATATTTAGAGTTTTTACTCAGTTCAAGTTTAAAAGTTAAAGTTTAATATTTGTTTTCACTGCATGTTACTTCTCCTTAAACAAAGTGTTGTTTTTGATTAATAGATTTTTGCACTTTATTTTATTGTATTTCAATCCAATTATATTTTTTAAATATTTCAGTTGAGTGGATGATAGAAAATTGCTATTATTGTTTTTTTCTTTGAAGTAAATTTAGCCCACTTTTGCTAAAATAGAAAATATAGGCTACTGATGGTGCCTTGAATACCGGTTTCTTTCATTTAATGTTCATGTTATGGGGATTTTTATATAAAGGAAATTTGTCTTTTGTGTCTGTTGAAAATTAAAGATTACTGACAGAGCCATAAGAAAATATTGCTTTATTTATCTGATCATATTGGAATATATTTGTTAGGTTTTCAGTAGGTTCAATTAGGTTCACTAGACTATATGCGTCATTTAAAAAAATTTCAATGAACATTCGAACAGTCCGGCCCTCGGCTTGTAGCTAAATTTTTTATTTGGCCTTTATTTGACTTTGACACCCCTGCTCTAATGTGTCCATAACCATGAACATCAATGCCTTTCTTAAAATCAATACACAGAAGTATATATTTTTAAACCTGCATATTTGGCTAAAAGAAATCCAGGTTGGCAGGCAATATTAACCAGCTGAAATTGTGTCACTTCTCTTGCGTTCATTGCACGCAGAGGTCAGTGTATATGCAACAGTTTGGGCCGCCTAATTTCCAGAATTTTACGTAATTATGACATAACAGTAAAGGTTGTGCAATGTAACAGGAATATTTAGACTAATGGATGCCACTCCTTAGATAAAATACGGAACGGTTCCGTATTTCACTGAAAGAATAAATGTCTTGTTTTCGAGATTATAGTTTCCGGATTCTACCATATTAATGACCCAAGGCTCGTATTTCTGTGTGTTATTATGTTATAACTAAGTCTATGATTTGATAGAGCAGTCTGACTGAGCGGTGGTAGGCAGCAGCAGGCTCGTAAGCATTCATTTAAACAGCACTTTCGTGCGCATTGCAAGCAGCTCTTCGTTGTGCGTCAAGCATTGCGCTGTTTATGACTTCAAGCCTATCAACTCCCGAGATTAGGCTTGTGTAACCGATGTGAAATGGCTAGCTAGTTAGCGGGGTACAAGCTAATAGCGTTTCAAACGTCACTCACTGAGACTTGGAGTGGTTGTTCCCCTTGCTCTGCATGGGTAACGCTGCTTCGAGGTTGGCTGTTGTCATTGTGTTCCTGGTTCGAGCCCAGGGAGGAGTGAGGAGAGGGACGGAAGCTATACTGTTACACTGGAAATACTAAAGTGCCTATAAGAACATCCAATAGTCAAAGGTTAATGAAATACAAATGGAATAGAGAGAAATAGTCCTATAATAACTACAACCTAAAACTTCTTACCTGGGAATATTGAAGACTCATGTTAAAAGGAACCACCGGCTTTCATATGTTCTCATGTTCTGAGCAAGGAACTTAAACGTTAGCTTTCTTACATAGCACATATTGCACTTTTACTTTCTTCTCCAACACTTTGTTTTTGCATTATTTAAACCAAATTGAACATGTTTCATTATTTGAGGCTAAATTGATTTTATTGATGTATTATATTAAGTTAAAAGTGTTCATTCAGTATTGTTGTAATTGTCAAGGGAACCACACATTCGGAGATCATTCGTTCACCTACTCCGCGTCTCACAAAGACACAGTGGTTGGAACCCAAAAATCTCAAATTTGGACTCATCAGGCAAAATGACAGATTTTCACCGGTCTAATGTTCAATGCTCATCTTTCTTGGCCCAAGCAAGTCCCTTCTTCTTATTGATGTCCTTTAGTAGTGGATTCTTTGCAGCAATTTGACCATGAAGGCCTGATTCACGCAGTCTCCTCTGAACAGTTGATATCGAGATGTGTCTGTTACTTGAACTCTGTGAAGCATTTATTTGGGCTGCAATCAGAGGTGCAGTTAACTCTAACGAACTTATCCTCTTCCTTTCCAGTGGCAGTTCTCATGTGAGCCAGTTTCATCATAGCACTTGATGGTTTTTGCGACTGCACTTGAAGAAACTTTCAAAGTTTATGACATTTTCTGTATTGACTGATCTTCATGTCTTAAAGTAATGATGGACTGTCGTTTCTCTTTGCTTATTTGATCTGTTCTAGCCATAATATGGTCTTTTACCAAATAGGGCTATCTTCTGTATACCACCCCTACCTTGTCACAACACAACTGATTGGCTCAAATGCATTAAGGAGGAAAGAAATTTAACAAGGAGCACCTGTTAATGGAAATGCATTCCAGGTGACTACCTAATGAAGCTTTTTGAGAGAATGCCAAGAGTGTGCAAAGCTGTCAAAGCTGCTACTTTGAAGAATCTAACATATACAATCCATTTTGTTCAACACTTTTTTGGTTACTACATGATCCCATATGTGTTATTTCATAGTTTATGCCTTCACTATCATTCTACAATGTAGAACCTAGTAATAATAAAGGGAAAACCCTAGAATGAGTAGGTGTGTCCAAACTTTTGACTGGTACTGTACACATGCTAACTGACCATTTTAACATTGTTAAGCGTGTGTGTGTCTTACAAACTGAAAGTGTGCCGCTGCCCTGTTGACGTAGAGCTCTGCCTGAGCATAGCGGGCCACTTTGACCCCGTTATCCACCCAGTCGCTTTAGCTTGTAACTAACGTTAGTTTCACTTTGGTTTGTTTGTCTGATCTTCAACCAGCAGTGACACTACTTTAATATATATATTTATAGGCTAGTTATATATATATATATATATATATAACTAGCCTATAAATATATATATTAAAGTAGTAATATATATATATATATATATAAGTATTCGGCCCCCTTGAACTTTGCGACCTTTTGCCACATTTCAGGCTTCAAACATACAGATATAAAACTGTATTTTTTTGTGAAGAATCAACGACAATTGGGACACAATCATGAAGTGGAACGACATTTATTGGAAAATTATTCAGCCCCCTTAAGTTAATACTTTGTAGCGCCACCTTTTGGTGCGATTACAGCTGTAAGTCGCTTGGGGTATGTCTCTATCAGTTTTGCACATCGAGAGACTGAATTTTTTTCCCATTCCTCCTTGCAAAACAGCTCAAGCTCAGTGAGGTTGGATGGAGAGCATTTGTGAACAGCAGTTTTCAGTTCTTTCCACAGATTCTCGATTGGAATCAGGTCCGGACTTTGACTAGGCCATTCTAACACCTGGATATGTTTATTTTTGAACCATTCCATTGTAGATTTCGCTTTATGTTTTGGATCATTGGCTTGCTGGAAGACAAATCTCCGTCCCAGTCTCAGGTCTTTTGCAGACTCCATCAGGTTTTCTTCCAGAATGGTCCTGTATTTGGCTCCATCCATCTTCCCATCAATTTTAACCAGCTTCCCTGTCCCTGCTGAAGAAAAGCAGGCCCAAACCATGATGCTGCCACCACCATGTTTGACAGTGGGGAGGGTGTGTTCAGGGTGATGAGCTGTGTTGCTTTTACACCAAACATAACGTTTTGCATTGTTGCCAAAAAGTTCAATTTTGGTTTCATCTGACCAGAGCACCTTCTTCCACGTTTGGTGTGTCTCCCAGGTGGCTTGTGGCAAACTTTAAACAACACTTTTTATGGATATCTTTAAGAAATGGCTTTCTTCTTGCCACTCTTCCATAAAGGCCAGATTTGTGCAATATACGACTGATTGTTGTCCTATGGACAGAGTCTCCCATCTCAGCTGTAGATCTCTGCAGTTCATCCAGAGTGATCATGGGCCTCTTGGCTGCATCTCTGATCAGTCTTCTCCTTGTATGAGCTGAAAGTTTAGAGGGACGGCCAGGTCTTGGTAGATTTGCAGTGGTCTGATACTCCTTCCATTTCAATATTATCGCTTGCACAGTGCTCCTTGGGATGTTTAAAGCTTGGGAAATCTTTTTTTAATTATCCAAATCCGGCTTTAAACTTCTTCACAACAGTATCTCGGACCTGCCTGGTGTGTTCCTTGTTCTTCATGATGCTCTCTGCGCTTTTAACGGACCTCTGAGACTATCACAGTGCAGGTGCATTTATACAGAGACTTGATTACACACAGGTGGATTGTATTTATCATTATTAGTCATTTAGGTCAACATTGGATCATTCAGAGATCCTCACTGAATTTCTGGAGAGAGTTTGCTGCACTGAAAGTAAAGGGGCTGAATAATTTTGCACGCCCAATTTTTCAGTTTTTGATTTGTTAAAAAAGTTTGAAATATCCAATAAATGTCGTTCCACTTCATGATTGTGTCCCATTTGTTGTTGATTCTTCACAAAAATATACAGTTTTATATCTTTATGTTTGAAGCCTGAAATGTGGCAAAAGGTCGCAAAGTTCAAGGGGGCCGAATACTTTCGCAAGGCACTGTATATATATATTTAAAAATATATATATATATTTTTTATATATATATATATATACATATATATATATATATATATATATATATACGACCTTTTGCCACATTTCAGGCTTCAAACATATATATATATATAAAACTAGCCGTTAGCTGGCTGGGTCAGTTCAAAATAACAGTGACAACTGAATAACAGATATACAGCTTCATAACTGGGATTTTGTAAATTCGTAAGGTAGCTAAACTGACTGACATTAACGTCCTAGCTAAAGCTAGCTACTCACCGAAAACAACACCCCGCCCGACCTTGTTCTTCTCCAATAAATAACTTATAGAATATTAATCCTCCAGGGTAAATGGTTGTTGAATCTGGACGGAACATGTGAGAGTTTTTACCCCAAATTCTACACAGTTCTTCCCCAATGAAGTTGCGCTCAAATCAAGAGATGAGACGCTTGGTCCTGTAGAACTGCGGGTTGGTTGATAGTGGCTATTTTCAATGTGACCACTAGGTGGCAGTTGCATTGACGAGCAAGCAGAGTCAGAGTTAACAAGAGTTTGTAAATAAATGTTCATCATGTTCATAAATTCCTTTTTGATTGTTGAACACATTTTGAAAAAACCTGTGGGAAAAGTATTGATATTACACAAAAAGAGATGATGTATGCTGGTTGCTGGAAGCTGTTTACCGAACCAGGGCAGAGGAACCAGGGTCTCGCTCTGTACCTGTTTTACTGAGCTTCCTTCAGAAACAATTGGACTCAGGTCGCTCTGCCTCAACCTTGAAGGTGTATGCCTCAGCCATATCGTCTAACCATTTACTCATCGATGGAAAATCGTCAGGGGCCCATTTCCTCATCTGCCAATTCGTACAAGGTGTCCGCCAACTGCATCCCCCGGGCTAGTATTGGAGGCTTTGCGACAAAATCTTATTTTGAGCATACGGAGGAGGCGGACATAAAATGGTTCTCGGAAATTGCTTTCCTCTTGGCTATTTCATCAGCAAAACGTGTAAATTAACTCCACGTGCTCTCTATGAGCCCTATCTGCATACGATGGAAGACAGGCGACCTTGGCGTGACTTTATGGCCCAACCAGCCTTTTTGCCTAAGGTTTTATCACTCCTTGACATCAATCAAGCCATCAAACTGGCAGCCTACTGCCCCCCTCCTTTCCAGAATGTGGTGGAGCGAACAAATCTTCTGCCATTTTTCCAGTAACACTGGTGCATTAATCAGAGATTAGTGGTGCTATTCCTCGTGACCTTGTTGGTACTGTATGATTCATCCAAAGATTAAACCGCAGTGACAGTGTGAAGTAACTATGGGTCTACAAAGACCGTCAGTACTTTCCTGTCACTCGGAATCTTTAGGGCAAGAAGCAGTGTTGCCAACTCCTCAGTAAGGAAAGTAGCTATTGGCTGTCCTAAAAGTCGCTAAATGATGTCATCGCCTAATTTGCATAACTGTGCATGTAATTGTGATGGATGCTGTAGGAGATAGGAATAACGTCGTGGGAGAGACAAAAAGTGAGTAAAAAACACCCTAAATATGTTTAGAACTACAAATGAAATTTCTTCTGTCGATTATTTTTATTTTTTTATGTCACAATTCCAACCCTCCTCCTTTATCCGGGCTTGGGACCGGCAAGCGTGACCCAAAAGAGACACTGGAGGAGTTACATAGTTTAATATTTTCTTAATTTGGTTTGGTTTTTAACTTCGTGGTCCACTTAGGAGCCTACAACAAGTCACAGTAAAACATGAACATTTTTAACCATAACATAAAAAATATAAAAAATGGTATACAATCGAAATGGACCAAAAAGAAAAAATAGAAAAAACTGTCAATGGCAATGTGAGAAAATTATGGTAACTAGTCTGGCCCTAATTCAGGTTAATAGTTTTTTTTCTTCCAGACCCCCCTCCACACACGCACAGGCTGTGCTGGCTCACAGAAAGAGTGGGTGTTCGTCATTTTGGTAAAGGCTCTCTATGGCAGGTTCAGCAACTTGGCTATTTTTTTCTATTCCTCCAGGGCTCTTATTGTGCTTTAGAGTTTCCTCCACATTGAAAACTAACATGTACTACAATGCTTCGATGTTGTCTGGCAGTCTCACCCTCAACTCATTAGTAAGGGAGATAGTGAAGGCTACACACCGCTTTCGGACATTGTTTTCATCCTCAGGCGCAAGGTGGAGCTCAGCTGCCCTTGACTCAAAGAGGTAACCAAGGTACAAACCGTACAAACCGGACATCAAAAAATGCAGCCTAAGCTCTTCCCACTGGTCCAAAATGTGTAAAACCACGGGTTCAATGGAGAGCCAGCGTGTGGCACACACCTTGGTATTCTGTAAAGGTTTCTCCCCACAGTTGATGGTCTCATATATGGCCTTGTAGGCCTCCCTGCACTTTGGAGACACTGAAAACCAGTTTTAGTCTCTCGTACCAAGTACTCCACTCTACGGGGGAGGGTGTCATTGGAAGCATGACTTACAGAAATCTGCAGAAAGTGGCACACACAGCGAATAAGAACCAGATATTTGAGGCCATACTCCTCCTTCAGCACTTTATGGACCCCATTGTTAATCCCCGTCATAACAGAGGCATTGTCAGTCCCTATCTCCAGGAGTTTCTCCCTTTTAAGACAACACTTTGAGGAAAGCCACAACAGCACTGGCTATAGATTTGACATCTCCTCCCTCCAACTCAACAAGCCCCAGAAATGTTGATACAATTGTCTGCTTGGTGTCACTAAAGTACCTTATCACAACCCCCAGGTACATAGAAACACTTACATCCGTGGACCCATTGAGGAGGAGGCTGAAACGCTGGTCACCCACATCTGCGACCAACTTTTTCAGAAAGTATGGTGCTAGAACACCATTAATCATTTCTGTGCATTTTGAAGTGGATAGCAGCAGTGGAGTCTGAGAAAGCAGCTCTACATGCTTCTCCAATGTGATCACATGCCAGCATGGAAGTGTTCAGCGATAGCTAATGCCATGGTGGCCTCAGCCTTTTTTGCAGAGTCAATGTTTTTAACCATAAATGGCAGCTTGTTTTGAGTGGAACTGTTATAAGGCTTTGCCTTTTGGAGTATGTTTTTGAGTTGTCATGTTTTACATCACTCAGTGTGGCGTAGAAATCAGCCTTATATTACAGACAGTATGCCCATGTATCATCTGCAAAAAACATCTTCAACCAGCCTTTGAATTCAGGGTTTGATTCCTACTCCTTTCAGTATTTTTGAGTGTACAGTTTAGACATGATGAGCTAGCCAGCTAGATGTTTTGCTTATGTCACAGAGAGGCACACACACAGTGGACAAGTTGAGTAAGTGACTGAGGCTGTGTGAGTCAAATGCAGTGATTTATTTTAGACAAAGAACATTTTACATTTACATCCCTGAATGTAAGCCAGGGCGGGATCAGCCAGCGGCGGAGGGGTGAACATCTCCTCCTCTGAACTGCTGCGTGAGGACTGAGTGCTTTGGGACAGGGGTGGGGCCCACGGCAGCACCCGCTGCTCGTTGAGAAGAGTAAGAATGATACTGTCACGCCTTGGTCATTGTATCTTGTGTTTTTGTTATATGTTTGGGTAGGCCAGGGTGTGACATGGGTTTATATGTTGTATTTCGTATTAGGGTTTGTATTAATTGGGAGTGTGTATTATTAGGGGTGTGTCTAGTTAGGCTTGGCTGCCTGAGGCGATTCCTAATTGGAGTCAGCTGATTCTAGTTGTCTCGGATTGGGAACCGTATTTAGGTAGCTTGAGTGCGCGTTGTATTTCGTGGGCGATTGTACCTGTCTTTGTGTTAGTCACCAGATAGGCTGTAATTAGTTTCACTCGTTTGTTGTTTTGTATTCTCAGTTATTTCATGTACAGCATTTTCTTCATTAAATGTCATGAGTAACCTACACGCTGCATTTCGGTCTGACTCTCTTCAAACAACAGATGAATGACATTACAGATACCTGCTTTCATGTTAGAGTCTCAAAGTCTCCAATAACACCAGAGAAAGTCGCTAGATTTGCCGCTAGTCAACTTTATTTTTAAAAATGTGTCGCTAGAATAGAATAGTGACTAAGTTGGCAACACTGACAAGAAGGTTCTCTGAGACAGTGCGTGGTCTGACATACGGTTTTATATGAACCGCGGGCACATCCTCGCATGCTGTCACGTCACCTGCGTTCCTTTGTTGTTATTATTACTCAAACTGCGTGGATCGAGGGATATAATCTGCACTTTCAACCGTACTAACGGTCTTCCAGGAATTCGTAGAACCATAGTTGCAGTGCATTCGGAAAGTATTCAGACCCCTTGACTTTTTCCACGTTTTGTTACATTACAGCCTTATTCTAAAAGGAATTAAATTATTTTGTTCCCTTATTTACACACAATACCCCATAATGACAAAGAGAAAACAGGTTTTTAGACATTTCTGCTGATTTATTAAACTAAAAAAAGAAAAAACTTATTTACCTAAGTATTCAGACCATTTGCTGTGAGACTCGAAATTGAGCTCAGGTGCATCCTGCTTCCATTGATCATCCTTGAGATGTTTATAAAACTTGATTGGAGTCCACCTGTGGTAAATTCAATTGATTGGACATGATTTTGAAAGGCACACAAAATAACTTGGCACAGTTTGACAGTACATGTCAGAGCAAAAACCAAGCCATGAGATCGAAGGAATTGTCCGTAGAGCTCCGAGACAGGATTGTGTCAAGGCACAGTTCTGGGGAAGAGTACCAAGAAATTTCTGCAGCATTGAAGGTCCTCAAGAATACAGTGGCCTCCATTCTTAAATGGAAGATTTGAACAACCAAAATTCGTCCTAGAGCTGGACACCCGGCAATACTGACCAATCGAGGGAGAAGGGCCTTGGTCACTCAGACAGAGCTCCAGAGTTCCTCTGTGGAGATGGGAGAACCTTCCAGAAGGACAACCATCTCTGCAGCACTCCACCAATCAGGCCTTTAGGGTAGAGTGTCCAGACAGAAGGCACTCCTCAGTAAAAGGCACATGACAGCCCGCTTGAAGTTTGCCAAAAGGCACCTAAAGGACTCTCAGACCATGAGAAACAAGATTCTCTAGTCTGATGAAACCAAGATTGAACTCTTTGACCTGAATGCCAAGCTTCATGTCTGGAGGAAACCTGGGATTATCCCTACATTCAAGTATTGTGGTTGCAGCATCATGCTGTGGGGGTGTTTTTCAGCGGGGACTGGGAGACTAGTCAGGATCGAGGGAAAGAAGAACGGAGCAAAGCACAGAGATGCCTGATGAAAATCTGCTCCAGAGCGCTCAGGATCTCAGACTGGGCCGAAGGTTCACCTTCCAACAGGACAATGACCCTGAGCTTCAGGACAACTCTGAATGTTCTTGAGTGGCCCAGCCAGAGCACGGACTTAAATCCAATCTAACATTTCTGGAGAGACCTGAAAATAGCTGTGCAACCTGACAGAACTTGAGTGGCTCTGCAGAGAAGAATGGGAAAAACTCTGCAAATACAGGTTTGCCAAGCTTGTAGCGTCATACCCAAGAAGACTCAAGGCTGTAATTGCTACCTGTTACGAATCCCTTTTGGCCCGACAGTCTAGGGGGGATGGTAATGAGACCCGTAACATAGCTCATGCAAATTATTATTGTGACAAAGTAAAAGTGTGCACGAAATAACCACGACAACAGAAATCTACCGTCAAACTCTAGGTTTATTTATAAACACACGGTAATGGGGGGAGCCGGAAAAGGGGCTGAGCTGGACCCAAGTAAAGAAACAATAAGTATTCAAAAACACCCATAAGCTAGACTAGCCTACTTTAACAACAGCTAACTAACTAACCAAAAATACAGTGGGTGGTCCGCCCAGTTCTAACTAGTGTATTTAACAAAGTTCACCTACGGGTAGTGTATGCCCATGGGCGACTTGTCTTGGTTTCCCCCTTTTCCCACCAGCAATCAAACACAAACACCATAAACAAAAACAATACTCACAGGTGATGACAAAGTGCTATGAGGTGCTTAAACAAAAGAGAGGTTAAGACATAAAGCGAGGGTGAAACACAGAGACCTACAGACATGGCATTTACAGAGAGATTGAGCTAGAGATTTAGCTAGAGATTGAGCTGAGCTGAGCTCTAGAACAAACAAATGGGGTTTTTAAACCATGGGGAAGGAACTGTGATAGGTCAGGAAATAGGAGGAGGTGTGTCTTCTGATTGATGATTGATTGTTGACTGATTGGGGAGTGATGATTTTCACCTGTGAGGGGAGAAGGAGAGAAAAGGAACACACACACAGGATACACACACACACAGGATAACTGTATCCGTAACACTACCAAAGGTTCTTCAACAAAGTGCTGAGTAAAGGGTCTGAATACTTACAGTTGAAGTCGGAAGTTTACATACACCTTAGCCAAATTCATTTAAAACCTTTCACAATTCCTGACATTTAATCCTAGTCAAATTCCCTGTTAATTAGGATCACCAATTTATTTTAAGAATGTAAAATGTCAGAATAATAGTAGAGTTATTTATTTCAGCTTTTATTTCTTTCCTCGCATTCTCAGTGGGTCAGAAGTTTACATACACTCAATTAGTATTTGGTAGCATTGCCTTTAAATTGTTTAACTTGGGTCAAACGTTTTAGGTAGCCTTCCACAAGCTTCCCACAATAAGTTGGGTGAATTTTGGCCCATTCCTCCTGACAGAGCTGGTGTAACTGAGTCAGGTTTGTAAGGCCTCCTTGCTCGCACACGCTTTTTCAGTTCTGCCCACACATTTCCTATAGGATTGAGGTCAGGGCTTTGTGATGGCCACTCCAATACCTTGACTTTATTGTCCTTAAGCCATTTTGCCACAACTTTGGAAGTATGCTTGGGGTCATTGTCCATTTGGAAGACCCATTTGCGACCAAGCTTTAACTTGGTAAACGTTAAAGGTGCCAATATACTTGGGTATTGATTTTAAGAAAGGCATTGATGTTTATGGTTAGGTACACATTGGTGCAACGACAGTGCTTTTTTCTCGAATGCGCTTGTTAAATCACCCGTTTGGTGAAGTAGGCTGTTATTCAATGATAAATTAACCGGCACTGCATCAATTATACACAACGCAGGACAAGCTAGATAAACTAGTAATATCATCAACCATGTGTAGTTAACTAGTGATTATGTTAAGATTAATAGTTTTTATGAGATATGTTTAATGCTAGCTAGCACCTTACCTTGGCTCCTTGCTGCACCCGCATAACAGGTAGTCAGCCTGCTGCAAAGTCTCCTCGTGAAGTGCAATGTGATCGGTGTCAAAATGCAGATTACCGATTGTTATGAAAACTTGAAAATCGGCCCTAATTAAATCGTCCATTACGATCAGTCGACCTCTAGTTTAACGGCACAGTCAAATTAGTGTATGTAAACTTCTGACCCACTGGAATTGTGATACAGTGAAATAATGTCTGTAAACAATTGTTGGAAAATTACTTGTGTCATGCACAAAGTAGATATCCTAACCAACTTGTCAAAACTATAGTTTGTTAACAAGAAATTTGTGGAGTGGTGGAAAAACGAGTTTTAATGACTACAACCTAAGTGTTGTAGTCATGAACCTACATGTAGGTTCATGCTCTACAACATCCGCAGAGTACGACCCTGCCTTACACAGGAAGCGGGGCAGGTCCTAATCCAGGCACTTGTCATCTCCCGTCTGGATTAGACTCGCTGTTGGCTGGGCTCCCTGCCTGTGCCATTAAACCCCTACAACTCATCCAGAACGCCGCAGCCCGTCTGGTGTTCAACCTTCCCAAGTTCTCTCACGTCACCCCGCTCCTCCGCTCTCTCCACTGGCTTCCAGTTGAAGCTCGCATCCGCTACAAGACCATGGTGCTTGCCTACGGAGCTGTGAGGGGAACGGCACCTCAGTACCTCCAGGCTCTGATCAGGCCCTACACCCAAACAAGGGCACTGCGTTCATCCACCTCTGGCCTGCTCGCCTCCCTACCACTGAGGAAGTACAGCTCCCGCTCAGCCCAGTCAAAACTGTTCGCTGCTCTGGCCCCCCAATGGTGGAACAAACTCCCTCACGACGCCAGGACAGCGGAGTCAATCACCACCTTCCGGAGACACCTGAAACCCCACCTCTTTAAGGAATACCTAGGATAGGATAAGTAATCCCTCTCACCCCCCCCCCTTTTAGATTTAGATGCACTATTGTAAAGTGACTGTTTCACTGGATGCACCAATTTGTAAGTCGCTCTGGATAAGAGCGTCTGCTAAATGACTTAAATATAAATGTAAATGTATGTAAACTTCCGACTTCAACTGTACGTAAATGTGATTTCAGTTTAAGGAATTTGCTCAAATTTCTAAAAATCTGTTTTGGCTTTGTCATAATTGGGTATTGTGTGTAGATTGATGAGGGGAATTAAAAAAAAACATTTTTTGAATAAGGCTGTAACGTAACAAAATGTGGAAAAAGTCAAAGGATCTGAACTTCTTCCCCATTCTTTACTTTCGTTTATACGCATGAGCTAATGCTGTGTTCAAAACTGGGAACTTGGAACTAAGAACTTGGAAATCTGACTTCAGTGCACTCAAAACAAGTGGGAACTCTGAAAAAAATGTAGCTCCAACTAGGAAAATGTATTTTAAAATGTATTTTAACTCCAACTCCAACTTTGGAACTCGGGCCGCTTTCTAAAGCTCCGACTATCCGACTTGAAGATCACTAACGTCATGATTTGACCTCGCATTTTTCTGAGGTCCCAGTTATTTTGAACGCGGCATTAGCTAGCCAACTTCACCATGTCATTGGCTACAAGTGTGATCGGGGATTTCTATTGGAGAAGCAGTTTCTGCCTTAATCTACTGTACATACTGTACTGTCCTTCCAGAAAGTAAACAGCAGAGTGGGTAAATTTCCACAACAACTAAGAACGTTGATGTACGAATACCACGCTCTAACAGTGTGAAGCAAACATGTGCACATGTGCAGATACTGTGTGTGACTGTGTGAAAAAGAAGTCTTGCATCTTGAAACTTCGCTGAGTCCACCTTTAACCTCTCTGGGATGTGGGACGGTAGCGTCCCACCTCACCAACAGCCAGTGAAATTGCATGGCGCCAAATTCAAAACAGAAATCCCATAATTAAAATTCCTCAAACATAGAAGTATTTTACACCATTTTAAAGAAACTTCTTGTAAATCCAGCCAGTGTCCGATTTCAAATAGGCTTTACGGCGAAAGCACACCAAACTATTATGTTAGGTCAGCACCTAGTCACAGAAAACCATATAGCCATTTTTTACAGCCATTTTCCAGCCAAGGAGAGGGCTCACAGAAATAGTGATTAAATGAATCACTAACCTTTGATCTTCATCAGATGGCACTCACAGGACTTCATGTTACACAATAAATGTGTGTTTTGTTCGATAAAGTTAATCTTTGTCCAAAAACCTCATTTGAAATTGGTGTGTTATGATCAGAAATGCATCGTCTCAAACAAACATCTGGTGAAAGTGCAGAGAGCCACATCAAATTACAGAAATACTCATAATAAACATTGATAAAAGATACAAGTGTTATGCATGGAAATATAGAAACTTATCCTTAATGCAACCGCTGTGTCAGATTTCAAAAACGCTTTATGGTGAAAGCACACCTTGCGATTATGTTAGGTCAGCGCCAAGTCAAAGAAAAACATACAGCCATTTTCCAAAGGAGGAGAGGTGTCAGAATAGTCAGAAATAGAGTAATAAATATTCACTTACCTTTGATGATCTTGATCGGAATGCACTCCCAGGAATCCCAGTTCCACAATAAATGTTTGTTTTGTTCGATAAAGTCCATCATTTATGTCCAAATACGTCCTTTTTATTTGCGCGTTTAGCCCAGTAATCCAAATGCATAATGCGCGATCACTTGTTCAGACGAAATGTCAAGAAAGTTCTATTACAGTTCGTAGAAACATGTCAAAAGATGTATAGAATCAATCTTTAGGATGTTTTTATCATAAATCTTCAATAATGTATAGAATCAATCTTTAGGATGTTTTTATCATAAATCTTCAATAATGTTCCAACCCGGAGAATTCATGTGTCTTTAGAAATGCAATGGAACGCAGCTACCTCTCACGGGCACACGCGCGATCAGCTCATGGCACTCTGCCAGACCTGTGACTCATTCAGCTCCCATTCCCCCCTCCTTCACAGTAGAAGCATCAAACAAGGTTCTAAAGACTGTTGACATCAGTGGAAGCCTTAGGAGGTGCAATATGACCCCATAGACACTTTATATTCGTTAGGCAATGACTTGAAAAACTACAAACCTCAGTTTTCCCACTTCCTGGTTGGATTTTTTCTCAGGTTGTTGCCTGCCATATGTGTTCTGTTATACTCACAGACATAATTCAAGTCCCAAAGACGTTAACCCAATTGCAGCCAACAGTATTTTCCAGCGACAACACGTTTGTGGCGTCAGTCTTCCGTTTATGCACAGGTGTTGGGAGACGCTGACACGGAACCCAAACCGGCTGCTTACGTATGCCATCGTGCATAAATGTATTTTGTTCCCTCACACCAAACGCGATCACGACACGCAGGTTAAAATATCAAGACAAACTCTGAACCAATTACATTCATTTGGGGACAGGTCGAAAAGCATTAAACATTTATGGAAATGTAGCTAGCTAGCTTGCACTTGCTAGCTAATTTGTCATATTTAGCTAGCTTGCTTTTGCTAGCTAATTTGTCCTGGAATATAAACATAGAGTTATTTTACCTGAAATGCACAAGGTCCTCTACTCCGCCAATTAATCCACACATAAAACGGTCAACCGACTCATTTCTAGTCATTACTCCTCCTTCCAGGCTTTTTCCTTCTCTTGACTTTATATTGCGATTGGCAACTTTGATAAATTAGGTGCATTACCACCACTGACCTTGTTCGTCTTTCAGTCACCCACATGGATATAACCAATGAGGACATGGCATGTGGGTAACCGCTTCTATAAACCAATGAGGAGATGCAGATTGCGCTGCAAGTCCTGCCTTCACAAATAGAACTGACTTGGAAATGCAGATGCTCATTGGCCCACGCAAGCAGTGTGGGGGCAATAATTGAATAATATAGATTTCTACATTTATTGTGCGACGCGAGTGGTGTAGTCAGCCTGTGAGAGATAGCCAGGGATGTAGTGCTGCAGTAGTGCGGTGCTCCCTAACTTTTTTTAAAAATTTGAGAATACATAAAGCTGGTAGAAATATTTCAAGTCAATTATATTTATTTACCACAAAAATTCTGTGAAAACAATAGAATGGCAATCTAAATAAATATGTAGGCTATAGCAGCCTATGGGTAGATAAATGGGGTTTCTTCCCAGTCTTCTGTTTCCCTGGCGGTGGTGCGATTATTATAACTGTTGGTGTGTGTGCAGAGGCCTGTCAGTCGGAGGCTTGACCACTTTGAGAGATCCAAATCCGACGTAACAAGAACAGGCACAGAAAGAAAACTCTACCAGGGTTTGCTAAAACGGCTGTTCTCAAAACCGATTGTATTGGACTTGGGGCTCATGTAGGCCTACGCACTTGAACTCATCCTACTGTCTGACTGCTGAGATCCTTAGGAGAAAATTCAGAATGCCAACCTTGCTTTACCCTCATGTTGGTGCTAGCAAGCAGGCTAGTTAGTGCCAAGTATCAATATCCAATCCCAGTAGGGTCTGTAAACCAGTGAACTTCAATTGGTCAATAGCAACACGATATCTCAAAGTATTTGTATTTTTTTAATTAGGGGGTAGATCAGCTTTAATATTGCAGAATGTGACTATTATCCATGTCTGAGGCAAAAAAAATGACCTTGTCTAAGAGATTTACACGGTTATCAAAACATAACGCCAGGGTAAACCTACACAAAACACTACCATTTAAAAAAAAAAAAAAGTGTTTCTAAAATCCCCTATTGGAAAAATGAATGGTAGAAAAACTATTGGAACCATTTCCCTGTTTGACCACTAGGTTTTATGGGTATTATGACTCATACTGTGGTACTCTATCAGTGCTATCTGGAATCCTTGGGACATCTCTAACCTAAGCCCTAAACCTTAACCATTTTCAATTTCAACTTCAATGGGGTAGTGACATCCCAAGGATAGTGGACAGAACAGACAGATTCTGTCTTTGTCTGTTTTCCATAAACAAGCACGGTAACATGGAAATATGGCTGTGTGGGAAACCTACAAGGATGTATAGCTAGTCATTTTACCTTTTTTAAATTAATATTATTTCTCGCTGATAAATATGTAAGATACATTCCTTATGTTTCCAAAACTGTACCGCAAGTGATGCGTGTTAACATTTAGAGCAAGCGTCAGGGCTCTTAATAAAAATCCCCCAGCCAAAAGATACTATCATCAATAGGCGCTAAAGGTAGTTAGTGTCTATGAATGGGGTAGCAGCCAGCTAGTCACCCTAACAGAATGGTACTGCGTTCCCTTTTCCCATTATATTTGTTAGTTAGCTAGCTATGTAACTCAAACCCCATGTTACCTGGCTGAGTAGTTAGTTGATTCATATGAGCACAGAGATAAGTCAATGGTAATGGTACTCACTGTCAGTGAGTTGCTAGTCATCAAAGAATAACCTCCTGCAGCAGTGCTTTGTGAGCCAATTCATCTCACTGTTCTTGCTTTCTCAGACCACCATGGGTTCCGATGACATTGCCCTGGTGGCGGATGCATTGTCCAAGACCCATGTAAGAGATGAAGAGTTGAGCTACGAGGGCCGGGGACTGAAGATGGACAACGCAGAGTCTGATGAGAGCACTGACTGCAAACACACGTTCATCTTTAAATCACTTTCAAACTGTTCAACAATAGAAGACTTCAATGTGGCATTGTTCTCTATCAATGCCAACACAGTTAACGGCTTTGCTAATAATTTGTCTTGTGTTGGTGAATCTGGTTCTCTCTGCAGTGAAGGAGTTGGTGTAGGAAATAGAGGAGTACCAGGGACTACGGGCCCTGTGGTTGGAGGGAAACACAGTGGGAGTGGAGGCAGCGCAGGCTATCACCAAAGCCTGGGAGAGAAAAGACCAGCTTCAGTTACTAGGAAGAGAGAGCCTTGAGATCAAGTGCCTGTCAGTCTGAGCAAAGAAAACTGACTTGCGCTAACTGCTGAAAATAGTGAAGTCACAAATTCACACCACAACATGATCCTTTGGAGGGTATTAGCATTTTACTCTTGCATGTATTTCTTCAAATCTAGCTTTCACTGTATATTTTTCAGAGTTGCCATTGGAGTGATATGTTCACGGGTCGCCTGCATCTGAAATCCCAACTGCCCTTGGTGAGTAATCACTAACAACCTCCCCTTGCACGTGATAAATTATCATTGGGCTTATACATATACTGATATATGTTAGAAAGTCGTTAGCTCTTCATGTGTCTCTCTTCATCCTCAGAGATCCCTGGGCAGAGCATTGATGATAGCAGGGACCAACCAGACAGAGAGCTTGACCTGAGTGATAATGCCTTTGGACCAAAGGGCATTGAAACTCTACTGAAGAGCTCTGCGTGTCACTCTCTACAGGAGCTGAGACTCAACAACTGTGGCATGAGCATCGGAGGGGGCTAGGTAAGAGTTTGGAAACACTAACTGTGTGACTAAGGTCTTTCATAAGGACTGACTTAGGCCCATCACTCCTTCGGGAGCATTGGCCATTAACAACCTTTCTCCATCGTTTTCTGGTCTTCTGTTAGGATGTACCAAAGTAACTGTCTGTTAGATCCTGGAGACAGCGTTGACTGAGTGTCAGAAACAGTCCAGTGCTCTGGGTGTCCCCCTGGAATTGAAAGTGTTCAACGCAGTCAGAAACCGCTTGGAGAACGAAGGAGCCACAACCCTTGCCCTGGCATTTCAGGTAGAGACAAACTGACACAAATTGCCACTTTGTCATTCAATGTAAAACAGACATTTCCCTTAATCACTCACCAAGCTTGGTCTAATACCTTTCCCTCTTTCTCCTCAGATCTCTTTTGTGCTCTCTCCCTCCCCCCCAATTTCTCTCATACTCTCTCCCAACCCCCCCCTCTCTATCAGTTAATAGAAACCTAGAGGAGGTGCACATGCCCCAGAATGGGATCAACTATACTGGGATGATCAAATCAAATATATTTATAAAGCCCTTTGTACATCAGCAGATGTTACAAAGCAAAGTGCTTATACAGAAACAAAGACTAAAACCCCAAACAGCAAGCAATGCAGATGTAGAAGCACGGTGGCTAGGAAAAACTTCTTAGAATGGCAGGAACCTAGCAAGAAACTAGGCTCTGATGGGTGGTCAGTCCTCTTCTGGTTGTGCCAGGTACATGGCCATTAACACGTACGAACACACGGTTGTGATCGTTCTACAGTGGTCCCTGCAGATGGGATTAGAACACTTATTTAGAACGTCCAGTTTCGATTGACGCAACAGTCGGCATTTGAGCTGGCCTCTGTGTTTGTGCAAAATTTCTGTGAAAAAACAGTCTTTGCAACGTTATGTGAGCATTTTATTTTTGGATGCAATGTTCAGACATTCACAGAAGTAGCGACAATATAACACATTTCTCATCCAAACCAGAAAATGTAGGCTACATTAGTCGTAGCGCTAACTGAGGAAAGAGTGACCTAATACTAGCGGCCATATTTAGCTTTCTCTCGGCTGACAGAAACCATCATATGAATTAGCTAATAGCAATTACTATTTACAATTCATCACATCACGGATGACCTCACCAGTGATCAAAATAATTGAGTAAAACACTTTCTAAAAATGCACTCTGCCATGTTTTTTTGTTGCGACAACCAAAGAGGTTACAAGATGAGTTGAGTCCGTTTGTAGTATGCATATTGAAAGGGGTATGTCGTCTACAATCATTTACTTCCGGAGGTTTACTTGAAAGACGAGTGAATCATCCCTTCACCTCGTTTTGTTATAACATCTTTTGTCTGACAGACGTTTACGTGACAACCAGAATGCATTGTATGATGTCAACAAACATGGCACAACACATTGCTGGCAATTTGCTTAGCATTGTCATCATAATCAGTACAACCTTCAAAAAAAGTATTTTACAAACATCATGTGTGTCCATTACAATCTATGCAAGTATCAGAATGATTTGTCACCCGTACTTGAAACCGTGAATTAAACAGTAAATACATTATGCTCCATACATACATATGGTGTGCTACAGTATAAACTACAGCACGATATACAGAAACTATGATAAAATAAGTCACACGTCAAAAGTTATTAGTACTGAAGGCAATGTGGGCACCAGCCAGAAAATGTGCCAGGGAGGAAAAGTGTGCTTGGGCTCTCCTTGGTTTTCCAGCTCAGTAATAATGCCTCAAGTGTAATTTGTCCGCAACAGTGAAATGGGCTACGTCTATGTGAATTAAATGAGGTGGAACACACCTTTTAGAAAATAAATCCTGTTCGAAAATAATTTGAAATTGAAACATTGCCTGCTAATTATCTATAGGCTGTGTGCCTTGGTTTGAGGTCAGCGTGGGTTAACTGTCCTGGTGCGTAACAATCACATTTTGGAACAGTAAGTGCATTCTGACATCAAACTCAGCTGGGGTGACATAAGAGATATTTGGAACTCACACGTGAAAATGTTACATTAGGCATGCCTGTTATTGGTGAAGTGCACAGCCAACACTTCCTATTCTTTACTAAGTAGGGGTGCACTCTTCTTACTTCATTCTATGAATCTATGATCTATTAATGAATCTATTAATAGCTGCCCATACCGTGCCAAGAAAGTAGTATTTCTCTAATTCTGCATACCATTTAGTGTATTGACTTAATTAACTGCTGTTACTGTAAATGGTTAGCTGACTGATATATCCATTTCAACATCATCAAATCACTTATACTTAGTCTAATACAGTGGCAACTAAAAAAATACCAAAAACATGGCTATGGTACTGATTTCTCTGTGTGTGTGTGTGTGTGTGTGTAAAAGTATTTTTTTAAAACATGTTGACTCACCCTACTTGTCCTCCTGTATTTTATGTTTCCAAAACGGTCTTTGGCTCTGTTATACAGTAAACGCTTGTAGTTTGGTGTCCTAGCCGACTTGGCTTGCTCGTTAGTCTAACTTCCTTTCATAGGCAACGATGAGCCAGCTAGTTAATGTTGGCCTACTACATCTAGCTACATATTGAACTTCCATACTCTCAGGCAATGTATGCATTTATGGTTGGATCAGAATCAATGTTATAATCATTGGCCAGTATGGATAATTAAGTAAATCCACGAGTCCAAATCCTGTTCTCCATCCATGGCTAATTTAGGGAAGGGCTAGCTAGCCACCGGAGGACAACACCAAACGTTTTTTCTGTCAACGACGTTTGGTTTTTGAAGTGATGGGATTGGTGTGAAGCCAAATAAACTTTTTTTGGTGCGTCAGGACCATTCACAGTTGAGCTCGCTCAGTTTCTCAATGCTGATTGGCTATTAATATTATAATATCAAGGGAGGCCAAATGCTCACGGGCTTTCCTTGCATTCAATGCTACGGGCGCCAACAATATCATACTATTTTTGACGAGACAGGATCAGATAGTGATTTCAGAAAGTATTCATACCCCTTGACTTATTTCACATTTTGTTGTGTTGCAGCCTGAATTCAAAATGGATTAAATAAATAAAATCTCAGCAATCTACACACAATACCCCATAATGACAAAGTGAAAACATGTGTTCCGAAGTTCTGGCAAATCTATTTAAAAGAAATACAGAAATAGCAAATGTACCAAGGTATTCACACCCCTGAGTCAATACTTGTAAGAAGCATCTTTGGCAGCAATTACAGCTATGAGTCTTACGGGTGAGTCGATGTGCCCTTGAGCAAGACACTTAACATTAATTGCTCCTGTTAAGTCGCTCTGGATAAGAGCGTCTGCTAAATGACTAAAATGTAAAAGATTCAACCAAAGGCCTGGGGGGTTTTCCAATGCCTCTCAAAAAAGTGCAACTATGTGTAAAAAGAAAATAAAAGTCACCGAATATCCCTTTCAGCATGGTGAAGTTATTAATTACACTTTGGACAGTGTATCAATACACCCAGTCACGACAAAGATACAGGCGTCCTTACTAACTCAGTTGCCGGTGAGGAATGAAACTGCTCAGGGATTTCACCATGAGGCCAATGGTGACTTTAAAACAGTTACAATGGCTGTGATAGGACAAAACTGAGGATGGATCAACAACATTGTAGTTACTCCACAATGCTAACAGAATTGACAAAGTAAAAAAGAATACAAATAATCCAAAACATGCATCCTGGTTGCCATAAGGCACTAAAGTAAAACTGCAAAAAATGTGGCAAAGAAATTAACTTTACTGCACATCCTAAATAGGAAGCACTATGTTTGGTGCAAATTCAACACAACACATCACCGAGTACCACCCTTCATATTTTCAAGAATGGTGGTGGCTGCATCATGTTATGGGCATGCTTGTGATCCGCAAGGAATAGGGAGTTTTTTAGGATACAAATAAACTGAAGAGAGCTAAGCACAGGCAAAATCCAAAAACCTGGTTCAGTCTGCTTTCCAACAGGCACTGGGAGACAAATTCACCTTTCAGCAGGACAATAACTTAAAACACAATGCCAAATATACACTGGATTTGCTTACCAAGACGACATTGAATGTTCCTGAGTGGGCTAGTTACAGTTGTGACTTAAATTGTCTTAAATCTATGGCAAGACTTAAATGGCTGTCTAGCCATGATCAACAACCAACTTGACAGAGCTTGAAGATTTTGTTTTCATAATGTGCAAACATTGTACAATCCAGGTGTGCACAGCTCTTAAGAGACTTACCCAGAAAGACTCACAGCTGGAACCACTGACTAAGGTGATTCTAACATGTACTGACTCAACTGTATGAATATTTTTGAAAATGAGATGGATGGACATTCCTTGCATGAGTTACTTTACACTGGACAGAAGACAGGGACAAAAACCAATCTACACTCCATACATACCTGTGTGTTTTAGATGCATGAAACTCCCCCAATGAAGAATACTATTTATTTAGACAGGATTTCCTCCTCTGATTTAAATCTTTTTACTGGTTCTTGCTACTACTATTTTATACAAAGGGACATTTTCATTAAGTATTTAAAGGCATAAAAGGACAAAGTTATTTGAACACGAAGAAATACTGAAGTAAATTTGATGGATGCACAAAAAAGTTAGAAGTACCTGTCAGGGTTTTCCTGTGGTGAAGTAGAGGAGGACCAAAACGCAGCGTGGTTATATTGACTCATGTTTAATCAAAAACGGATAAACATGAACACTACAAAACAATGAACATGGAAAACCAAAAACAGCCCTATCTGGTGCAAAACACAGAGACAGGAACAATCACACACAAAACCCAACACAAAACAGGCTACCTAAATATGGTTCCCAATCAGAGACAATGACTAACACCTGCCTCTGATTGAGAACCATGTGACGACCCTCCCACTCTGTCTGCCGTATTCTGTCGTTGTTCTTGTTTCCTTATTAGGATGCCGGTGGGCGGAGTTGAGAGGGTCGTCAGCTACATGGGAAACACCTGGGCCAGGTGTCTCCCAGGATAAATAGACCTCTTCCACATTCATGGAGGAGACTCTCTCCATGCAGACACCCGTTGTAGATTGTGTTGTGGTTCTTGGTGGCTGTTTGTTTGTTTGCTTTGGCACCTTTCATCACCCTGCATTATCACATTCATGCATGCAAAACACTCACTTACACTACTGATTACTGATTACACACACCATTGTATATTACACTTAGTTACTTATTTAATAAATATAGATTTTGCTACTCCTTATCTCCACGTTGTCTCCCTTTGTTACGGGCTTTGAGCCGGTTCGTGACAAGTGGGGGCTCATCCGGGATCTTTGAACTATTGGTTTGGGAGACCGTGGAGGTACGTGTTTGGATTGAATATTGTGTTTGAGTGTGATCGGCCCAGTATTGGTTGCCTTTGTTGTTTGGTTTGTGTGCTGTGTTGGAGAGAGTATAATGGTTAGTTTCCAGGCCCTGCCTAGCCTGAACTCTTGTTTTACTTTCTGTTGGGACGTCAGTCTGAAGTGAGTAATCTGCTGTGTACCTCGGTGGGAGATTTGGGTAGGGTAGTGGAACTTGCTACCCGGAGCTATAGCCTTTTTCCCCTGATAGGTTTAGCGACGTGTTTCATTTTTTGGAATATGTTGGGCATGGTTAATGTTTGTTATTTTTGTGTGGTGTCTGTGGACTGAGCAGTTGTCTCGGGGGCACATCCGTGGCTTGGTGGAATTTGCCAGCATGCTGGGGAGTTCTATTTCCTTGCCAGCGGGCTACAGTGCGTAAATTCCCACCGCAAATCTGCACGAAGACTAGGGTTGAGTTATTGTAGGTTTTGGGGAAGCTCCATATCTCATCTCTCTTCTGTGGTGCTCAGGGTGATTGTCAATTCTCGGGTTGTGTTCTGGTGTGCTCAGCAGAAGGGAAAAGCGATAAAAAAAAAAAAATTTGTGTGATTATGGCGTCTTATGTAGATAAGTTCATTCGCTCTCCATCAGAGGAATTGTTAGATTTAGGTACTAAAGAACAGCTGTTGAAGGTCGCGGAACACTACAAGGTTGAGATTAGTGATAAACGTCTAAAGAATTCTATCAGGTTGATATTGAAAGCCAATCTGATGGAGAGTGGTATTCTTGAAGTTACCACCGGGCCAGCCTCTGCTGAGGATTTGTTGTCTCCCCATAACGTTACAATGGCCATTCCATCGGTTAATCCTAGTAGCCTTCTTTTTGAACAGCAGAAAGAACTGCTTTTGTTACAGCTAGAGCATGATCGTGAGAAGCTAGAGCATGATCGTGAGAAGCTAGAGCATGATCGTGTGAAATATGAAAAGGAATTGGCATTTAAACAAGATATGGAGCGTGCTAAAATCAAGTTGCAACAAGAACGTATAGAGTTGGTTAGGGAAGGAAAGATCTCAGGGGAGAGTTTGTTTTGGGAAGGTGACCCAGATTTACCTAGGGGTAGTTCCGCTTTTGGTCATGCCCCAGAGACATTTGATATTGTTGGGAACTTGCGGTTATTGCCTCGGTTTAATGAAAGGGACCCCGAGACATTCTTTTCGTTGTTTGAACGGGTAGCTAACGCTAGGAGTTGGCCTGATTCTGACCGCACTTTAATGTTGCAGTGTGTGCTGACTGGTAAAGCGCAGGAAGCATATTCAGCTCTTAGTGTACACGACAGTGCCAGTTATGATAAAGTTAAAACAGCTGTGTTACAGATTTATGAATTGGTCCCTGAGGCTTACCGCCAACGATTTAGAACTTTAAAAAGGGACGATAACCAGACTCATGTTGAGTTTGCGCGACAGTTATCTTTACAGTTTAATCGCTGGTGTTCCGCCTCTGCAGTTGTGACTTTCCAAGGGCTGTGTGATCTGATTATGTTAGAGCAATTTAAGGACACAATTCCTGATCGTATTGCCACTTATATTAATGAACAGAAAGTAAAGAATGTTGCTGAAGCTGCGGTTTTGGCGGACGAGTATGTGTTGACTCACAAAAGTGTCTTTGCAAAACCCCGTATTCGGAAAGAGTGGGGGCATTCGGATAGATTTGGGCTTCGCTCACCGAGATACTTTGGTTCTCGGGCAGAGTTCTATTCAACTAGGGTTGAACCTGACTCCCATGGTAAGGCTGACTTTGGGCAGGAGTGTCACTACTGTCAAGGTTCAGGTCATTGGAAAAACGAATGTCCACTTCTCAGGTCAAAGGGTGCTTACGCTAAATCTAAGCCTGCTGCGTTAGCTGCACCTGTTCCACATCAGTTCATTCTTGACTCATTTCCTCAGGCCCAGGAGAATGTGAAAGTCCATATTGATCCAGACTATTTACCTTTCATTACAGAAGGTTTTGTGTCTATGTTAGGAAGTAAAGACTTAGTGCCAGTGAAGATCCTGAGAGACACAGGTGCCTCTGAATCATTTGTGTTGGAGTCTGTGTTACCCTTTTCTGCTGAGACTGATTCAGGGAATAGTGTTCTAATTAGGGGAATAGGTTTGAACACTCTGTCAGTTCCATTGCATAAACTGATGTTGGATTGTGGGCTGGTGAAGGGTGAAGTTGTTGTGGGGGTGCGTCCTTCGTTGCCTATTGAGGGTATCGACGTTATCCTTGGGAATAACTTGGCAGGTGAGCGGGTATGGCCAGTCGTGTTTCCATCTCTAGTGGTTTCCACTAAGCCGTCATTTGTTGGGATTCCTGATGAGAGTGTACAGAGTTTCCCAGAGGTGTTCTCTGCGTGTGCAGTGACACGTTCTATGAGCCGTGGCGAACTAGTCACTGCGCCGACTAATGATAATAATACAAAGTATGTCACTGTCTTCCCTGTTATCCCGTTATCTGTAACCCGCTCAGATCTAATCAATGCTCAACGGGATGACCCCACGTTGGAAGAGTTGCGTGATCAAATTGTGCCTATAGAACAGTTGGGAGATGTCGCCCATGGCTATTTCCTCCAAGAGGATGTCCTGATGAGAAAGTGGGTGTCTCATGATAGTGTTTTTCTGGGGAGGCAATTAGTCAAGTTGTTGTACCAGTTAAGCTTCGTGAGTTGGTGTTGGAAACTTCTCACAGCGACGTTGCTGGACATATGGGGGTGAGGAAAACCTACAATCGCATATTAAGACATTTCTTTTGGCCTAGATTAAAGAGGGATGTTTCTGATTTTATCAAAACTTGTCACACCTGTCAATTAACTGGTAAGCCTAATCAAGCTATTAAACCAGTACCATTGTTTCCTATTCCTGTACTCAGCCAACCTTTTGAGTATCTGATTATTGACTGTGTGGGTCCTCTGCCTCGTTCTAAAAAGGGTAGCAGTTACCTGTTCACTGTGATGTGTCAGACCACTAGGTTTCCTGCTGCCTATCCTCTCCGATCTATCACGACTAAATCGGTGTTAAAAGCTTTGACTCAGTTTCTCTCATTGTTTGGAATCCCTAAGGTCATTCAGAGTGATCAAGGATCTAATTTTACCTCTAATCTGTTTGGTCAGGTTCTTCAACAGCTCCATATTAAACACAATGTGTCTAGCGCCTATCACGCGCAAAGTCAAGGAGCACTGGAACGTTTCCATCAAACACTTAAGTCTTTGTTGAGAGCTTATTGTACTGAGATGGATAAGGATTGGGAGGAGGGGTTGCCTTGGTTACTGTTAGCCGCTAGGGAAGTTTCACAGGAGAGCACAGGTTTCAGTCCAAATGACCTTGTGTTTGGACATAGGGTGCGTGGACTTTTATCTGTTCTCCAGGATGACTGGAAGTCTCCCGAGCCTCCTCAGTCCCTGTGTTCGTATGGGTGTGATTTCCGGCGACGGCTGTATGCCGCTGGTGAAATGGCTAAAGAGAAGTTATCATCTTCACAGGAGAGGATGAAGGGCATATTTGATCGCCGAACTGAGCCTCGTCACTTTAGTCCAGGTGACCAGGTTCTTGCTCTGCTGCCAATTGTTGGTTCTCCTTTTCAAGCCAAATTTCAAGGTCCATATACAGTGGTGCGCCAGTACACTGAGCAAAATTATCTAGTTGCCACTCCAGAACGGAGGAAAGCACACCAGCTGTGCCATGTAAATCTGTTAAAACCCTATTATGCACGTTCCTCTGAGACTGAACAGTGGGATTCTACAGAGGACGGTAAACCTGTTCTTTTGGCTGATACCGTTGTTTCCTTGGGTTCTTGTCGTGCTAGACCTGTGCATGAGGAGGAAGATGTTCCTGGTCCTGACGATTGTATATTGCAGGGTAGTACCTATTGTGGTCTACACCGACCATAACCCCTCACTTTTTTGAGGTCCATGATGTGTCCAAACCAGAGGATAATGCGATGGTGTTTATTTTTACAATCATTCCATCTCGATGTGAGGCACATCCGGGGGACTGAAAACGTGATTGCTGATGCGCTCTCTCGTGCGCCCTGTTCCTAATGTTTACGTGACTGACCATTGTTTCGTATTGTCATGTTCTCTCTGTCCTGTCTGCTCCCTCCTGGTCTTGTTTCTTTCCTCTTAAATGTTGCTTCCTGTGCGAAGGTTGCTGAGGTCTGGGGAGGAGGTTGGCTGGGGCAAATTGTAAGTGTGAACACGTAAACCCTCATCAATTTGGGGCACAGAGGCCTGTGTCAATTTGGGACGCAGAGGCCTGTGTCAATTTGGGACGCAGAGGCCTGTGTCAATTTGGGACGCAGAGGCCTGTGTCAATTTGGGACGCAGAGGCCTGTGTCAATTTGGGACGCAGAGGCCTGTGTCAATTTGGGACGCAGAGGCCTGTGCCAATTTGGGACGCAGAGGCCTGTGTCAATTTGGGACGCAGAGGCCTGTGTCAATTTGGGACGCGGGAGGCTGGTATGTTGTTCCGGGGTCCTTGTTGGTCCCCGGTTTTATGGGGGGGAATGTGACGACCCTCCCACTCTGTCTGCCGTATTCTGTCGTTGTTCTTGTTTCCTTATT
Source organism: Oncorhynchus gorbuscha (assembly GCF_021184085.1). Classification (NCBI taxonomy): domain Eukaryota; kingdom Metazoa; phylum Chordata; class Actinopteri; order Salmoniformes; family Salmonidae; genus Oncorhynchus; species Oncorhynchus gorbuscha. The sequence continues at coordinate 60,890,820 of NC_060179.1, read as the reverse complement.
AGGATGCCGGTGGGCGGAGTTGAGAGGGTCGTCAGCTACATGGGAAACACCTGGGCCAGGTGTCTCCCAGGATAAATAGACCTCTTCCACATTCATGGAGGAGACTCTCCATGCAGACACCCGTTGTAGATTGTGTTGTGGTTCTTGGTGGCTGTTTGTTTGTTTGCTTTGGCACCTTTCATCACCCTGCATTATCACATTCATGCATGCAAAACACTCACTTACACTACTGATTACTGATTACACACACCATTGTATATTACACTTAGTTACTTATTTAATAAATATAGATTTTGCTACTCCTTATCTCCACGTTGTCTC